>NW_026859721.1:0-520572 GCF_026571515.1 Ruditapes philippinarum
GTTCGCGCTACAAACCCACTATAACAAATAGGAGAAACTGATAGCGAACAGCAAGGATCCTGATCAGACTGCGCGGATCCATGCTGGTCGCAACCCATTTATGTTGGTTTTGTCGTGACACGGCTCAATTATGTAAACAAGAATGGCCTTTTATTCCTACCTGGATCACTGTTTGTTGTTCTCAGTGATTTACAGAATATCATTGACGTATTATTAAACAAAAATTTTAAATCTTAAATATGAATCAGTTTGAGTTCACAGTCTGATTAACATAGTGAAATTTATTTTTCTTTGATACTTAGAAATTGACGAATGCGCGAGTAACCCATGTCAACATGGCGCCACCTGCACAGATTTCGTCGGCAAATACAAATGCACGTGCCTGCCTGGTTACACGGGAGTCAACTGTGAAACAGGTTATACATTTGTGTTTGGTTTACTCAAGATATAAAGATAAATGAGGTTAAGAGGAACATTAAATCCTACAAATTAAATCCTAGCTCGTTCTGTAGGTGGAGCATACATACGTTTTGTACTGTTGTAACAATGGATTTAGAAAATTTGAGAGCCTATAACTTAAAAAATGTAGTGCTGAATGCGTCAAAGTTTGTTATAAAAAATGCAAAATGTAAAAAATACAGTACAGTTCAGTGCAATGCAGTGCCGTGCAGGGCAGGGCAGGGCAGGACAGGGCAGTGTTGTGCAGTACAGTACTGTACAGTACAATACAATACAATACAGTACAATAAAATACAATTTTCGATACTTAGTAAAAAATACATATGTAACAACAGGCAATTGACAATTAATATCAATATTGAACATATGTGGGTACATTTAAACACATTTAGTAAGAACAGACATGCAAAATATTTTAAAACAAACAATTTTGTAACCATAACATGTCTAAATTTTACAAAATTGTTTGACAAAAAACCAAAGTGGTATTTTGACTTCCATAAAATACTTAATCACTATAACTATACTAATTGCAAAAGATGGCTCAGTTTTATTGGAAGAGTAATTATTTGGAAACTGTTTCAAGAAAAAGAAAACCTTCAATAAAAATATAAAAATAATATCATTATTTTGAAAGTTTTGAAAGAGCTTTTAAGTTAAGAAACAAAAACATCTATTATTCAAGTTATTCTACAAATACGTATTCTTAAAGGACACTTTGGATATCATGCTGTTCGAAACACAATAACCTTTAAATCCGACATTCTGGAAAATCATCTCCAAAGGCACATTTTCAAAAGCTATTTCTACATGAAAGCAAATATGTATGACAGTTTTGTTTTACTTAATCTAAATGAAACTTAAACTGAGGCAATACTGTAATGCTTTCCCGCCAATTTCGTACTAAATCGGTTATTTCCGGAACATTATTGTTTTTAAAATATTTGGTATTAGATTACATACAATCACCCAGTCCTGACTGATATGCACTTAATTCAGTTTATAAATGGTTAAGATTCATTGGAATTGTGAAAAACAATGTTCCGGAAAAGACCGATTTATTACGACATTGGCCGATGTTATATTTTTTTTGGCGGGAAAGTATTACAGTAAGACTATCTTCAGTAAGTTGTTATTGAGCACACAGCAGTTTGCTACATAACATCTTTCATTTTTGTTCTTCTGGCATAAACTGGAAAATAATATGTTATTTCTTATTTTCTTCCATATCGTGGCCTTTGCGTTTTATTTCTTACACAGATATGACGAGTGCGCTGTATGCCGTGGTAAAAATGGAGCCACGTGTGTTGATCTAGTGAATGACTTCTCGTGCACGTGCGTACCTGGATACACAGGGAAATTGTGTCAAAACGGGTAAAGTTTTTTTTTGTTTCATAATGTACATTTATGAAGAGCATTACCGCAGAAACAATTGATTAAAACATTATAATAATTCTACAAATAGTTTCAATAAATGTGTTTGAAACAATACAATACAATACAATACAATACAATACAATACAATACAAAATAGCTTTAGTTAATCCACTCTTAAATAGCGATGACCTTTTCTGTCGTAGATATCAATGATTTTTTTTGTCGTAGATATCTATGAATTTTTCTGTCGTACATAACAATGATATTTTCTGTTGTAGATATCAATGATCCTTTCTGTCGTTGATATCAATTATTTTTTTATGTCGAAGATATCAATGATATTTTCTGTTGTAGATAACAATGATATTTTCTTTTGTAGATATCAATAATCCTTTCTGTTGTAGATATCACTGAGACTTTACTGTTGTAGAAATTAATGAATCTTTTCTGTTATAGATATCAATGAATCTTTTATGTCGTAGATATCAATGAATCTTATATGTTATAGATAACAATGGATATTTTCTGTTGTAGATATCAATGATCCTTTTAGTTAAGATATCATGAACTTTTTTTCGTAGATACAATGAATCTTTTTTGTTGTAATATTTAATGAATGCCAACAAACCAAGTATACAATCGCATCGGGGAAAAAAAATTGTAAATGGGGGTTCAGGTCAGTTCCCGCGGTAAGGGGGATTTGTGCAAATAATGAACCTTTTTTATTTTTCTTTTTTCATAATAAAAACGCATAGTCTAGAGTTATATAATTTTGTGTGTAACTAAGTAACCCTAATCTCTGAAAGAAGAAGTAAACAATTGTTATATAATACAATCGTACCTAGTAGAGTAAAAGGAAGAAAGTCCTTCTATTTTTAAAGGGGTTAAAAAGTTATTTCACAAGGGGACAATAAAAATTTTCAATATATCTATTAGTATACTAGCTTGGTACTTTACTATGAATAATTTGTGATCGTTCATGGAGCTTTGGAAACAAATGGTTAAAGGACATTTTGATGAAAATTTTGTTAATAAAACTTTAGAAATAACACGGTGTGTAAGAAGTTAAAAGGCACTTAATAAATAAATAAATAAATAAATAAATAAATAAATAAAGATAATTCATATATGTTGCAAATGAGTGTTTGTTTAAACTAACAAGACAAAAAAAAAGGTTTTGAGAAATAAAAATAAGGCATAATGGGCTTAAGAAAGCGAAGAAAGCGATGACTATCCAGAAGATGACATTTTGACAAATGAAATTACCATAAACGAGCTGAAAGACTGTTTTCGTGATATGAAATGTAGAAAAGCACCCGGTCTTGACTCTATTACAACCGAGCACATCATTCATGGAGGTGAAACATTAGCTTCATACTTGTTAAAACTTTTCAACATAATGCTTGAATGTAATTTATATTCCTGGAGCATGCAAATCTGGAGTAATAATTCCAATACATAAGGAGGGGAAACTTAAACAGAACCAAAAAAGTTATCGACCAATAACCCTTCTGCCAGTTATTTATAAACTATTTGAACGAGTGCTTCATCATCTTCTAACAACATGGACAGCCTCAAGCAGCTAAAATTTCCGAGCGCACAACAAAATGCGTATCAAAAAACATTTAGGACCAGTAACCGCATCTTTCAATTTACAAGAAGCTGCACTATCATACACAGAGAGTAACTCTAGTGTGTATGCCGCTTTTCCTAGATACTGCAGGTGCATTTGACAATGTGAGACATAGTGCCATTATCATGAAAAATGCATAATTTAGGAATCAAAGGTAAATTTCTGCGACTCATAATTAACAGTTTTAAAGATATATTTGGCTGCGTCACCGTTAATGGGCGTTACGTCAGATATATATTCCCAGTTTTGCAGGGCATTCGACAGGGCGGGATAATGTCTACTACTTGGAGCTACCTACTTTTATTGATGAGCTTTTACAAAATCTTGAAAGTTGCAAACATGGAATTATAACCGGTAATATTGCATGTGGCAATCCAACACTTGCCGATGATTTGACACTGTTAAGTCCATCGTTAACATCTCTAGAGAATCAGCTTGCTATTGTTAACACATACGCAAATGCATGGGGATATGAATTTAACTATAGCAAATGTTGTGTATTGAAGTTTGGCGGAAAAATTTCTGACAATATATTTCAAGCAAACTTGGTCATTCTGAAATATCAATCATGTGATACCGTTGTACATGTTGGAATTAAACTTAATAAGACATTAAGTGTAACAGATACAATCGATCAACGTATACATAAAGAAAAATCGTCACTTTTTTCAATATCATCCCTAGAAAACAATGTTGGTGATATAAATCCACTGACCCTAGCATCATTATTAAAAAAGTATCATTTTCAACCTTTCTCTATGGGGCTAAACTATGGCATAACATTTCAAATACTGACATTGTAAAGATCCAACGATTTGAACGATTGGCAGCGAAACAAATACAACATCTCCCACAGTCAACTAGAACGGACATGGCTCTGAGCACACTGGGATGGTTTACTATTGAAGCAGACATAGACCAGAGAAAGCTAACTTTCCTACAAAAACTGTGTACTATACCAACACATTATCTGTCAAGAAAACCATTTAATTACAGACTTAACTTATTTGTTATGAAAGGTTATTGTTATCAACGCGGTTTTGTTCCAGAAATATGCAGACTTTTGTACAAATACGGATTATTCCATTTCATTTCTGACTACATGAAACATGCACATTTTCAATGCAAATACTCGTGGAAAAATACTATTAAAAAGGCAATTACACATACACAAAACAACATGTGGCAACAAAGAATTAACAGTGACAGAGATTTTGACAGATTTATAGCAGTTCATCAATCAGTAACGCCTTTACATTTATGGCTTTTTTCAAATACAAACAGTGAGATTAAACATGCTATAAGTGCAACGAAAATACTTCTATATCGACAGTTTTATACAAGTTATTCCTGTACAAAATGTCTACAAGAAACTAGTGATATAAACAGACATATCTTAGCTGAATGTGATACATATACACGTGAACGAACACGCTTTACATATTCAATTGATCAGAAATTTAGCTCTGAAGTTTGCAGCTATTTTCTTAGAATTAACTCGGAAGCATTCTTGCGAGGACTCTTTGATTCCAATTTATTGGCTGTCTTTGGTATTAATCCAGAACTCCAAAAAGGCTTCACCAACTTATGTTGTAAATACGTTCACGACCTAACGATGGAATATAAAAAGTTATCTCTAGAACATTCTAATAACATTCTCCATGAGAGGATGTTTACCTTAGACTTCTAAGGTTAAATGCAATATAATAAATCCATACTAAATGTTCCTATACATGACACTTATATTTCGTGTTTTCGATAAGTTATAAATGTAATCGGGAAAATATTTAGTAAAAGTGCATTATAAATATTCAGTAAATACCATTATGTCTAACATTGACAATATATCGTGTGCTTATTAATAAGTTAACATTGTGTATGCAGGTTGTTATAATTCTATATAATGTATCTCTATATTTAATGTATGACATTGTGTATGACATGCTTTTCGTGTATATAATCAGTAATCGTATGTTATTATGTTATGTTCTCATGTAAATGTGTTAATTAATTGTTATATCAGTCACTGAAAAGTGGAATAAAAGATTATATAAACAAAGTAATTGTCTTGTTCTGTTCTGTTTTGTGTTTTAGATATTGACGAGTGCGCGAATGTCACGTGCCAGAATGGAGGCATTTGTAATGACTATATCAACAGGTTTGAGTGTAAATGTCCCATGGGATTCAATGGAACATATTGTGAAAATTGTACGTCAATATATCACTACTATCAAATATATATATTTATATATTGCTAAAGGTAAAATATTAACAGTTTTGCGTTTATTAACATAGAAGGTGTTCAGATCAAATAATCAGAACACTATTCCGTATTAGGAACAGCATTATAACTATATTATGGAAAAGGTTTCAAGAACACCATTTTTGTATTATATTACTTGCTTATTTAATTAGTTTAATAAAATTTTATTGTATATAAACACACATATATATATACATCTGTATCGTGTCTGTAAGCATTGAATCATTTCCTATATTTTGATTTGAAAGTTAAAACCAGAGCATTCTACGAATATTCGTTTTTATGAAATATAAACAATAGATAAGATAAAAAACAAATCAGTTAACAACAACAACATCATCGTCAACGACAACAACAACAACAACAACAACAACACAACAAAAAATCGCAAAAAACTAACAACAACAACAAAAGCAGCAGAAGCAGCATCTTAAAGCCACCGCTACCACAAAGAAAGGGACTAGCCGCCATAAAATTACTGGCATTATTTCAATAGTATGCCTGCGTCGAGTATTTCATGAACACTTTGTTCAAGTCTTCTTGTCTTTTTTTGTAGCGCTCGGGCGCGTGTGTTATAATTGTGAAGGAGTTGCCGATGACCCTACCCGTTGTGCTAACAGGACATTATGTGGTCCTGGTGAGGTAAGTACGTTTATATTATTAATTACATTCAACTAGATCAGTGTATCAATCCCCAGTACCTGCTTTGATTGGTTTAGTTTTGTGCAATTAAGAACAATATCTGTCTTTTTGATGGTTAATAGTACAGTGTTTAAAGCTAAGTACTAATTTATTTTAGGTCGATTGTGTTGGAAGCTATAAGCTCTTTGAAACACTCGCGAATCCGTTCCTTGAAGCAACCAGTACTGATCAATAAGTGTAAAATTTCTTGCTCACGGAAACAACGGATTGTCCATGATGGGGTTTGAGCCTATGCAGCCAACAATACTTAAATTACTAGTCCGGCGGGTTGACCACTAGGCCTCGCTGCCACTCAGTACTTAGCTAGACATTTGTTTTATCGTCATTAGTATAAATATACATGTATATTCAACATAAACGTAAATAAACAATGCATTCTATAGAAGTAAAAGACCACTTGTTAGAAGAATATTATTTATATACATATTTTTTATCTATTCTTTTTTGTGGAATATATATGTCGATAATACGAACCAAGGGATCCACAACCCTTATTTCTCTGCCGTGTATTATGACTTGATATCTTGAAACGTATAAGGCAACGATTATAATATCTATAATATTTAAAAAAAAGAAGCATTCTTTCCATTCCCCTAGCAATGTTATTCTGAGCACGAACTTGACGCACCTGGTGTGTTCACCTATAACCTTGGCTGTGTACCTTCCAAGCTGTGCTCCTATCTCGAGAACAAAAACTTCAGGCGCCGTGATATCCGTCCGGTTCAACTTTGTTACGAATGCTGCGACATAAATGGATGTAATCACCACGCATGCGCTGATTATAACTGATAAATCTCATCAGAATGTTTTATTTCTAATAAAAACATATCTGCAAATATAAAACCATTTTTTCGTTTTTTATTTCATTTATTAATAAACCAGCACCTTACTTTATTTATGTTTGTAGGGTATATAAGTAAAATGCTTTCATATTCTACATTTATTACAAAGTCGTCACAATCTTGGTGACAAAATAGGAGCAATACTACAAGTTTTAGGTAGTGCCAAATACTTTGCAAGTTATATAGCAATGGGACCAACGAATGATGATTTCACCATAATTGAGGAAGACCTCAGATGCTTCTCCATACATTATTACAACCAAGAGCGGGTACCGGAGAAGCGAACTTTCGTAATTTACCTTCCTCATTAAAATAACAAGTCCGAGGCGGGATACGAACCAACAGCGGCGAGGGGCAAGAAATTTGAAGTCGACGACACTTACCTTGTTCTATTAATCACTCGTCCACAGAAGTAAGAAATATTACACAACACTGACAACCTCCTGCATTAGAGTGACCGATTAGTCAGTCCGTAAATATTTCAGGCACCGGCGACTGGGGCTTAGTTTAAACATATTTTATTCCTTTCAATTTTTTACAACATGTACAATGCAAATATATAGAAAGAAAAATATATAAATACATTTTGAAAGAAAAAGGGTTGGACCACAAGTTCAAATAACATTAGTAAATCGGTCCGTCCCTAGTACGAATATAAAAAAAGTATTGATACCATAGATTACATTGAAATGGCATTGAGAAATATAACAAAGTACATGTATTTTAGGAACAAGAAATGTTAGATCATTTGCTGAGAGAGAGAGAGAGAGAGAGAGAGAGAGAGAGAGGATGTACTTTTGACAGTCGCAATTTATTGTTTTTAAAGAGTAAAAAACTTCAGCATTAAGCAGATTTTATCGGAAACGTTCCGTATGCTTAATATATCTTTGAACTTCTAAAAATATTAATGAATTGTCTTCTTCGGAATAGGTAATCTTACCAAAAAGAAGAGTACACGTATTTAATGGATGAAAAATGCGAGTAGCATTAAAAAGTTGAATACGTTGTGATGTATACCGTCTGCAATTGAAAAAGAAATGTTTAGCATCTTCGAAAGCATAACCGCATTCACAAGATGCATTTTCTCTTAAATGATTTATAAATAAATCAGCATTTAAATTGCTACATTTGTTACGAATTTGAGCATGTAGAACCGAATGTAGACGATCCCCGATACAGAAAAAATTAGGAACTGTCGGAGGTTTGAATTTCTGTTTAAGTTTGCATTTAAATATATTAAGGGAGGATGAATTTCTTATGTCAGTATCCAAGTTATTCCATAATGACGTTGCTGATGGAATAAATGAGTTTGTAAAAATTTGAGTACGACGTGCTACAGTTGTATAATTATCTCTGTTTCTTAAGACATAAGGTACATTATTAGAAACGGTATCTGGAAAAACGTTTAAGAAATAACCCGGTAAGGTGCCCTGTTTAGCTTTATATACTGTAACGAGTTTTTGAATAGTTCGTCTGTCGGACAATGATACCCAACCGATTTCATTAAGCAAACGCTCAATAGAAACAGACCTTGTTAGGCCGGTGACGATACGTGCCGCTTCATATTGAAGTTTCTCAAGAGAGTGTTTCTCGTAATCCGCGCATCCATCCCAGACAATTGACGCATATTCTAAGATTGGTCTCATGTAGGAAATGTATATTTGATTTAAAGTTTTCCGTTTAAGTTTGTATTTTAATGCTCTCATAGATCCTAGAACTTTGGAAGCAGACATTAATATATTGTTTATGTGGTCATGCCATTTACCATCAGTACTAAAAGTGACACCTAAGTGTTTGTGACTGTTAACATAATCAAGAGAAACATTATCAAAGTAGAGAGATGGCTTATCGTCAGATCCAAGTGTGAAAAATAACACTTCTGTTTTGTTAGGATTAAAGTTAACTAGCCAACGTTTCGACCATTCCGTAATTTTATTTAAGTCTTCATTAAGGGTACGTTCCATAAAAGCAATATCAGAATTGGAAACTGCGAGAGAGCTATCATCTGCAAAAAGTCTTGTTACACTGATTAGATTATCGGCAATGTCATTGACATAAATTAAAAATAATAAGGGGCCAAGGACAGAGCCTTGGGGGACCCCAGCAGTGATATGTTTACTTTCAGAATAGGAGGAACCAACAAAGACCTTTTGATTTCGATTACTTAGATAATTATTAACCCATTTTAGAATCTGACCATTAATTCCGTATTGTTTTAATTTGAATATAAGTCCTTCGTGCCATACTCTATCGAAGGCTTTTGAAATGTCACAAAAAACCATACATGTTGGGATTTTATTATCAAAAGAATAACAAATTTGATGGTAGATGTCAAGTAATTGATACACAGTCGAATGCCCTGGCAAAAATCCAGACTGATTTTCGTAAATTAATTTATTTGCGTGTAAATGGTTATAAATGTGTTTAAACATAACTCTTTCCATAATTTTTCCAGTACAACTAATTAATGAAATCGGTCTATAGTTCGAAGGGATATTCTTATTACCCTTTTTAAAAAGCGGCATGACAACAGCTGATTTCCAAGGGGCCGGATATATACTTTCAGATAGTGAACGGTTAAATAGAATACAAAGAGGCTTACAAATAGAGGCCTTACATTCTTTAAGCATACGATGACTTACTTCATCTGGGCCTGATGACTTATTAATTACAAGGGACGATAATATATCAATAATTTCCATTTCAAGAATTTGAAAAGATTGTAAAACTTCATTCGTTTTAGTACTAAAGTTTGGAAGACTTGCATTAGCGGCGTCAATTGTTGATATAGAAACAAAATAATTATTCAAACAATTAGCTTTTTCAGTATCGGAAGAATAGATAACATCATTTCCATTAATTTCAATATTTAAGGGGGGTATAATTTCACAATTTTTATTTTCTTTCACAAGCTGTTTGACTGTTTTCCAATATGAACGGGGGTTGTTTTCACTACTGTCACTTAATGAGTATTCTAAGTCATTATAGTATTTTTGTTTTGCGTGTGTTTTAAGATTATTTACTTTATTTCGAAGTTGTTTATATTTAACCCAATCGGTAATTTCTCCGGATTGGACAGCTTTTGCTTTTTGACGATCTCTTTTACGGGAAGTAAGACGAATGATAGAATCGTACCAGGGTCTGTCATTTGGTCTGATAGTTATGTAATTAGAAGGGATACACTGTTTCGCAAGCTCCATAAATTTTACATTAAAGATTTCGGTTGCTTCATCGAGAGTATTAGAGTTAAGAAATGACCAGTCTGTTGTTAGTATTAAATCGTTAAGTTTCTCAAAATCAGCGCGATTGTAATACCACACAAGTCTTTTGTAAGGTACTGATTGGGGTTATTTAAATTTGATATAAATATAAGTGCCAAAATGATCACTGATATTCCTCGGTGTCTTAAAAATACCCGAATGTAAAATTAAATTCTGGTCTGAGATAGCAATTGGATCAATAAGAGTTGACGAGTTGTCTGCTACTCGTGTCGGTTCCGTAATAACATTATACATATTATTCAAAATTAATATATCGCGAAGTTTATGGTTCCTTATGTTTAACTGGTCTTCATTAATGTCACCTACAAATAGGACTCTTTTTGATTTATTAAAAGCATTTTCTAGACAAATATTCAATCTAACCCAAAAGTCTACATTTGTATTAGGTGGACGATAAATATTACCTATCAAAATTTTTTCATTACGGTCTTTTATTTCAATCCAAAGTGATTCTGGTAAGGTATTTTTCCAAATCAATTAACCTTTTTAGATACGAACTTTTCATTAACATAAACTAAAAGTCCACCAGAGTGACACGTGTTGTCTTTACGGTATATTTCGCTGAAATTAGTTAGTTTCAAACTGTCAATAGTGATTGAGTTGTCCAAATGTGTTTCCGTAAAACAGATAATATCAAAGTCTAACCAGTTATCTGTAATATATTCAATTTTATTCCGAATACTTCTTATATTCTGATGAAAAACTGATAGAGATCCGTCACTGATATCATTAGGCCCTGGATTTAATTCAATATCACCTGATAAAATTATAAGATTTGATAAAAGAAATGCAAAATGTAAGTTCAACGACTGAGATAAAATGTTCGATGCTTCGAACAAGTTAACAAGTTCATTAGTCAATTGATTACCGACATATAAAGAAACAAATACCCCAAAATAAAGATTGACAATATTCAAATAGATAAACCGGGTAGCACGTCGTATTAATAACACATACTGCATTAAATAGATAAAAACTTTCATTAACGCTTTATACGGATAGCTACAGTATCGAGTTTTCTTAAGCAACCTCTGAGTGCTGTTATAAAAAAGACCGATCGCCGCGCGGTAAGCACTTAAATCATTCATTACCTAAACGGATACAGGCTAAATGCTAGTAAGATTGTACCGACGACGGCGACAGACAGGTAATCAAAACTTAGCAACATCACGCCAAAAATACATCCTAAAAGACTGGATTTAATAGAAAAAAAGAAAAATAAGAAAGATATTATAAGATAGTACATTATCATCAGTGTGGAAAGCAAATAGAGATATTTTGATTTGTAAAATATAGAGAAAAAATATACTTGTTCAGAAATAACACATATTCACATATTATTAATTGGCAACACTTACCTGAGACAAACTTTGGAACTTGCACAATACAGAAATTCAGTAGGTATATGAAGCCTAAAATAATTTATTCATGATATTTTACCGATAATGCAAATACCCCGAGTAGATGTTGCCAACCAATATACAAAACTCATGTAATTGAAAAAATATATATATCATCAAGATCAAAAAGACAACAACAAAAAACAACAAAAAGCAGTAAACGTTCGGATAATGCTTAATTGAAAAATAGAATGCACCACGTTTACCTGATTTCATATGTATATACACATACATGTATATGCTTAACAAAATATATTGTTCTAATGGAAATGGACTAATGGAAAATGCATTATCGAACAATTTGTGAATGTGCATAATCAAAAAGAAAACAAAGAAAGAGAACAACAAAAAATCAAAATACACACAGACACAACAAAAATAATTCTTATGGCAATGTTAAAAAAAATAATAATCAAGTGGCTCGTGCTCGGTCACGCTACTATTAGCTCAGGTAAAAAGATTTACAAGTTTTCATTGGCTACCTGTAAATAACTTCTCACATACGTAAGATATAATGCGTAGTAAATAATAGCGCTAGGTCACGTGACAAGAATAACGCATTACAATTGGTTACCTATAACTTATTTCCCACGTATAAATGCGCATAAATAGACTGGGGCTGAAGTCCGTTCAATCTTTTGAGCTATCTTGGAGGCCCGAAGTTTTGTGTACTATCTATTTCTGATATTTTATCGCAACTTACAAATTGGTAAGAGTTCTAAGTGGAAAGAAATTTGCTTACACAAAATTTTGTAAAATGTATTGAAGACTTTAAGTAGTAAGATAGAAAAATGCGCAGTTTGTAAAAATTCTTTCGCGGTTATACACCATTGAATTATAGGGATGATGATGGTGATGGTGATGATGATGATGATGATGATGATGGTAATAATAATAATAATAATAATAATAATAATAATGAGATGATGATGATAAATATATCTTTAATTATATGAAGATATACCATCGTGAATAACAAGACAATTTTAAATGTGGGCTTCAGAGCAATAGATAAAAATACACAATAAACATCATCATCAAACAACAGCACTTATTCCACTGTGTCATTTAAAATTTGGACCTTTATCAGACATAATTTTATTGGTTTGACCACACTCTTTTCAAATATCAAATAGATATAATTCTTACAATTTTCATTTTACAAAAAATTTAATAAACATTCATGCACAATAAGAATTATAACATAATAACATAGTTGTGAAGATATTTATTTGATCTCCAAGTTATGTTTTTTTTTTTTAAATTTATTCTTAAAATATGTCAAAGAATTCCAACTGGTATTAAATAGTTTCGTATTCCAAATTATTGCACCATTGTAACAGAAAGTTTTTACTACGTTATAATTTGTGCGGTGTTTGGGAATACCTTTATCATTATATGATCTTTATTGTAAATTTCATTGCTGGAAAAAGTCAAATTTTCAGGCTAGGTTATTACAAGCTTTATAAATAAGAGTTCCACTGGGAAATTATATCGCTTGTTTAATGGCATCACTCCAGGTTAGTTTTCCTTGATATCTTTATTCGAGAAGGTTTTTTTGGTATAAAATAATCCCTGCAGCTCTAATTTGTATTTAAACTATGAAACCTTAAATTTCCTTTGCTCAAAACAGTACAACAATAATCAAAATTCGATATTATATATGCATTATTTGAGAGGTCATTAGACCTCTCCATAGTGTTCAGACCGATTGCTGGCGGCATCCATTTTTGCGTATCTGATTGTAGCGAATGAATCTCAATTTAAGCGTCAAAACATTAGTAGCAGTCTACAAAAATTGTTTCGCGCATGCCCCGTTTCAAAATACGGCTTAACTTAAACGAAAAATTAACATCGAAGTGAACAAATCGGTACATAGAAAAATCGCTACGTGGATGTTGCATTCCGTTTAATCTTTTAAACTCTATAAATCGATGACCGTATTATTTTCTGAATAACGTTTTACTATTTCATGTTCCGATAAATAGTAACAGTGAACATTATACAGCTACAATATCACCATGCACTATTATTATATGACCCAGTGAACCGTGTATTGAACCGGTATGACTAAATAACGCAACGGAGATTTTTTGGCGCAAATGGCACAAATTTTACTCAAGTTTGATTTTCTTCTAATATTGTGGTTGGAGGCATGCAGCTTTATATATACTGTTTATTCCAATCAAATGATATAAACATTTTTTATGTAAATCTGGGACTTAAAATTTTGATTAACATACTTTATACCCGTTTTGGAAAATGTAGAGGAAATGTTTCCTTATACTTAACAAAACAGAAATCGAAAATTTGCTTATTGAACTTTACAAGAAACTTTTATTTTGATACTACTTTTAATATATATATATATATATTTTAAATTTAATTCCCTTTGTAGAAAAAGTATCCCTAATGCGCCAAGAAAAAAGTCCATTTCTCCGTCATATAATCTTTCAAAGCATTAAAAAAGATGAAGTGTAAAACAAAAATTCATAACAATATATATAATAAATTTTAATTGTTAAATAATTGTAATTTATATACCATTCATTGTGTCTTTTATGTCATATAATATCCCAAAATATTTTCGAATTAAATAAATCTTCAATAGCAGCAAAATACCTCTCGCATGCTTCTTTTTAAAGAAGCAAACTTGTAAAATAAATGTATAATTTTATATGTCATTTAATAATTTAAACGCCTCAATAATACTATTTTTGAGTTTAGTTTCGAACCAGTGCTTCAGGTTGGTATATCCAGGACAACTACGAGTATTATCTATGTAAACACCTATAAATATTTTTTTGTGTTCGTACGTTTTCAATTTATGCTTAGCAAATAGTTAATTATAATAATTAATTTTATTAAACATATCTTTGCTCTTTCTACGGAATGAAAAATATATTCATTTCTAAGGCATTATGTGCCTAAAGAACCTCACAAAAAGAAAACAACGTTTTGACATAATTACTATCTTTATTTCTATTATACATGCATAGACACAAAGTAAATGTATATCGACAAGAAAAAATGGTACAGACAAGACAACGAAAACAACTAAAGCAATAAAAAGAGACATATTTTTTTTTCATACATAAATGGAATAGTAAAAACTGAAAATTGTAGAATATTTTATTTAATTATGTACTGTATAGTTTCAAGCCTTTTTGGAAAGAATAAGGAACTTTTTCATGTGCAATGTATTTGAGCATAGAAATACATTCCACGGCAAAGGAAAAATAAATTTAAGAGAACAAAGTAAACATTGTTTTGTCTCATAATATAAAAATTTGATGCTTCACAAAATAACAAATGGATAAATACCAACTTGCAACAAGCAGTTTAACGCGATCAAAAATATCAAATTAGAAATAATATAATAATTTTGATCTTTTATGATTAGCTGTATATTTATATTATTTCGCTACTTTTATCCTCTGTATATGTCCAAACAGGTTAAACATTTGTTGCCTTATATCAACAATTTATGGTAAATTAACAAGAATCCTACAAGTTAAACGGTAATCACAAAACCAATCAACAGATAAAGTTATAGAAGAACTGTCGTACTCCACCATACAGAAAAATAAACTAAACTAAATAAATAAATAAATAAATAAATAAATAAATAAATAAATAAATAAATAAATAAATAAATAAATAAATAAAACAAAAAACTAAAGACATCCCAAAATAAGGCAAAACTCCCATAAACATTTACAAATTTCTTTATGAGAACTTCACAATGATTACTTTGTCTCCCTTTTTTTTGAAATGACTGAAATATTCATTCAAACATCACAAAACACAATCGCTTTAAGTCTTCATTAATAATTTATAATACAGCTGTATGGGAAATATCAAAATACGTAATAAAGATACGTAATAAAGATTTCATAACCATTGTAGCTCTATAAATAATTACGCAAAGCTATGGTATTAAACATTACTACACAGTATAGCTTGAAACTATATTGTCAATTAAAATGTTATCAGATATAAGGCTATACGTTGAAAATTTTTAATCAAACGGACAGTATACCCATGCAAATGTTGGCACATTTTCTTGACTTTGGTCACAATTAATGACGGAAGAGACATTAAAGCCTGTTGAAAAATATATCTTTCTAAAGACGATTTTGTTTCGTAATGTTTTGACAAATTACACAACGGATCAACATTATATCATATTGTTTTGTTTTAATCTGATTTGACTGATATGTTATTGTCACGTTATAAAAGATGGCTTTTGTTGCCAGTGGGTCATCAATTTAGTAAGTGTCTCAGTACTATAGTCCTTGTCACCGTTGTTTTATTTATCGTATTCCTTATTTTTTCCCCGACTACAATAAAAGTTGATTAGGAATTTTTTTTTTTAAATTTTATTTGAATCATATTAGCTTAATAAAGCAGAGAAGAAAGTGAGATCCCTCAAGACCTTTCGCTGGCTATACACAGTAGAATAACAATGTTTATTAACTTTCATTAGATCGATAATTATATATTGAGGGTTTTGTATTACCAAACGATGTAGCTATGCCTATTCAAAATATTAAAATATTTTTGATCAATTTTGACGTTGGAACTGAATATGACCTTTCGTTTCCTTAGTTTAAATAAAGTAATATGAAGATATGTAACATTTTGATTTCAATGGAAAAGTTTTAAACTTATTGTTACTTATTTGTAAATAAAACTTATTTTCAAATGACTAAATTTGTAATAGATATGTAATGCATTTTATTAGGTTGTACAGTATGTATCATTATGCAAACTTTGCATTTTAATTTGGTTAGCAATGAAGCTATGGATTTGTCATTGAATCTCTTAACTTTAGTTATACTGTAAAAATTCAAAGGGCAATAAATTAGAACATTAAATGATATTCAGAACAAAAAAATCAGATATTGGCTCCTTTACAAGTACGTTTATTTGTGTATAAATTGCTTACGTGTGAAATATTTCATAAACACTACGAACAAACTAGTTCACAGTGATAAATTTTATCCAATGAATTGCATGTAGTCCAAAAAAATAAAAGCCGTTAAATGTTGGGGAAAATCCCTGTAAGCAGATGATTTTGTATTAAATTCAATCCTAAGTGCCTGTTATTCAAGCAAATTCTGTCATCTTCTGACGTGTAGATAGATAAAAAGTTGATATTTTGACCCAGTTTCAGGTTAATTGAGCTTTAAAAAAAAAAAAAAGAGTTGCAACTTTAAAGGCCCATTAAGTCCCAAATACTAATTTTATTTCTTTCAATGTTGAATATATTTTTGTTGTTTTGTTACAGCTTGCGAAATGTTACATATTGCCCGTTTTATTGGACACCTGACTTATTTTGATGTTGGGGAATAAGTGCTACATTGTATTTTATATAGAAGGCCACTTTGATTAAGTTTATCTACTATTATGAGATATTATTTCACATTCAGCTCTACTTTCTTCACATTATTCATACCTAACACGATTCTAATTCTTTAATTAAAACAATAAAACATTGGTTGTCTTTCTTGCGGAGGAAAATTTTATTTTTATTTCTCAGCATTAAAGGAGCATACCTCCAAAATTCATGGATTTTTTTATTAAAATTTTGAAAATTATAAAAAGTGGAAAAAATATTAATTTACACATTGCAAACGGCTCTAATAATCTACTTAAATTAACAAAAAGAGGACAGAAATACAAAAAATAGCCCGTACTGCGTAAGTAATGCCGTAGAAATATGATGATGAATTCTGCAAAATCAGTCATTAATTATACATAAAATGTTATCTCTTACTTGAAACTTTTCTACTTTTCTTAAAATCTTTAGTACATTTTTTCTCAAGTTAAATTTTCTTTAAACATTCTGACTTATCTGGAGGCATGCAGCTTTAATGTGCCTTTAAGAAAACTACAAAGCATAAATGGCGATTGATGTAAATCAGATCTCCTTCTGCAATGTCAAACTGTCCCAAACTTAATCAATTAAAAACTATAACTTGTGCAGCGTGACAATGACACAAATAAATAGGTTACTTCCTTTTTGAAAAAGGGTATAAATATCAAGGTCTTTTGCAGGACGGAATATTCAGTAATAAGTTATGGGATCCACAGCTGTATTCCTTATATTCTTCAACTTGTTGAATGTTAATTGTTTAGAAGGAGAGACCCCAGCATTAAAGGTATATATAAATTTTCTGTAATCTTACTCTTTCATAAATTGATAAGTACATTGTATAAACTGGTTGAAACTCATTTATGAAGATAAATGAGCCACGTCACGACAAAACCAACATAGTGCGTTTGCGACCAGCATGGATCCAGACCAGCCTGCACATCCGCGCAGTCTGATCAGGATCCATGCTGTTCGCTTACCAACTCTATTACAAGTGGAGAAATTGACAGCGAACAGCATGGATCCTGATCAGACTGCGCGGATGCGACGCTGGCTGGTCTGGATCCATGCTTGTCGCAAACCCATCATGTTGGCTTTGTCGTGACGCGGCTCAAATGCTATTCTACAAATAACAACATACAAAAGAGTTCTTTGCTTTTCAATACAATATGTAGAATACCGAGAAATAAGATGATTTATTGTCAACAAGTACTGTTTTTAATATATGTTGAGTTTGTGTTAAGACGTGACAAAACATATACATCTTATATCTAAGTGAACAAAGATATGCTAGAAATTAGCTGGACACCTGTAGAACCATGTCCACACCTGCATCAGCAGACAACATGAATCAGTATGATTATTGAATGTATCTCTTTTTACCCTTTGGCACATATTTTACAAGGAGATGCACATGATCAATACATGTCTTATTTGATAAAAATTGAACTTAATATAAAAACTGAAACATTTGCAATAGATTCAAGTGGTTTCAAGTGAAATGGATTGTGGAGATTTGTACTTAACGCTCTTATAATATACTCTAATACTTACTTACTCACTGGCGTTCGCACGTATACTCTGATGAGGTGATATAAAGCAATCACAAGCACATGCTACAAAACTACTTGATAATGCTATATTAAATGTAACAAAATCACCAGAAGATAAACATCCCTACCTTTACGTTCGCGCACGACTGCAGCACCATTTATTTAACGAACGCTATTAAACGATGATTTTTATTTTAGAAAATGATATTTGATAGTCACGAGAAAATAAACCACATACCTTATATATATTTGCGCACAACATTAACATCTTAAATCGCACACCTGAGGTGCTAAAGCTGTGATTTCAAACATTTTTTTCTGTTGGTTTTTATTTTCATCGAAGATGCCAATACTCTCAGCTGAATTATTTTTGTTTTCTCGCATGTCATGACAGAATCAGAAATTCAGTTTCAAAGATTTTTAATAAAATATACCTTAATTGATACAGAAATCTGTTTAGACGATAGAATCTTAATTTATTTTTTTCTCATGTTTTCATTTACACATACAAATCAATATACGACTAAGCTATAATCGTGTGCAAACATTAAATGTTAAATGTTCTACTTATTTAACTTCATGGCTCAATAATACTTGTTTGCGCACATAAAATCACTTGACTCTAGCCATCTTGGTTTATAATGTAGCTAGGTATGCTGGGTTATTTTTTGCGAGGAAGCACCAATATTGGTTACGGCTACTGAGGTATCTGGTCGTGCCTGAAATAATGCACCGAGTTGCACTTGAGGTATTCCTTCACCAGTAGAGCTGGGATGTCGTCATTTGTCTTTCACCATGTTGGTTATTAACTTGAATTAGTATGATGCTTCTCTTGAGATTTAGATGGTACCATGTGAAATATTGTTGCAGGTTACAACACATGACGCGACAAGTAATACTTGTGACATCCAAACTTTACAAGTTGAGTATGACCTGATTGTTGAGAAATGTGACAAAGATATAGACGGATCGCAAATTTGTACAGTCAGCGACGGAGAAAATTTTTATGAATATAAATGCGTCAATCAAGTTTGGGAATTGGCACCGGGAACAGGTAAAATGTTTTACAATGCGCTGAAATTTGTATGATAAAATGCACTGTAACGATTTTAGAATCTTCTGGATGTCCCTGTTTGAATGTTGCAAATCTGTCTTACTCAATGTTGCCTATTGTTGATAATTATCTTTTTGCTTTTATTTTTTGTCATATTTTTACTTTGTGATTCTTTTGTAATTGCAGATCCTCATGGAAGGGAAAAGAGAATTATCTTTTACTTACTTTATAGATTAATAAGAGCGATATATTGCGCCGCATCCGGAAAATGTTATAAAAGTAAGTCTGACTTCGATTAATTAATGTTTAAAAATATAAAATGGCATTTTATTTTATTTTTATTAGTAGGGGTTGTACAAATTTGAAACGGTTATGGCGATTTTCCAGCTTTAGTGGTGGAAAAAGATCACAGGTGCCACTCCGTGCATTATTTAAGTCACGAATGGGCACATGAGTAGATCTACGGACGTTTCGTTAATTTTTTAAGATAACTTACTATCGGGAAAGAATCAAAAGCCCCTTGTGGGATTCCTAATCCGCAGCCGTGTGGTCAAGTAGTTTGCAGTCAGTGCTCTTACCACTCGTTTATGGGGGCTCTTATAAATAACAATATTGAAAAAGCTATACAAAATGTTTGAAGGATTAAAAAATAAGGAGAAAATTCCTGTATTTCCATCAAATATAAGGACTGTTATGTAATCTTTACATGCCTAATTATAAATTTCTTAAACAAATATTTGCAAAGACACATTCATTGCCAACAGTTGCTTCACACTTAGAAGTTTTAAGTCAAACGCTAAAATTAAGCTACGATGGAAAATTAAAAAATAGGCGAGAGTTGAAAATAATTAACAAGATTAACATAAAATTGCAGCTGCTGAACCAAACAAGCCTCCAAAGTACACATTCTGCCCGCAGAGTGGGCTGAATTATACTGCTCCTCGTCTGAAAACGTCTGTTAAGGTGACATGGAGAAAACCCATTGCCAAGGATGACAAGAAAGTGGTCAGGTACATGAAAGATTTTTTTTTTAAACTCATCAAATAATTTGAGAATGATAAGTTTGCAGATTAATTTCGAATTTTGTCTTTCTGTCTCACAATCAATATTATTGCTTTCCATTACACTTTTTTGAAGTCCTAGTTCAAATTAATTATTCTCTTATTTTAAAACAATAGTCTTTTCAAAGTTCAAAGGTCAAGATAAAAAAACCTTTTTTAATGCTTAGTTTTGATTTATATCTGAGAAAACTTGTATATACGTGAAAGGAAAGGAAAAGTCATGTCATTCTTGAATCAGACAACAAATAATTATTTATGAATGACGTTTATATATTTGGAAATTATTCATTAAAAACCATTTACAGACCTTTTATCAAGCTTTTCATTTATAATTTAAAATTTAATTGATGTTAGTATCATTTTACACTCAGTGAAACCTCAAATTACCAAAATGGAATGGTATTTCAAGGGATTCCCCAGGGGATAAGGTATGACGTAAGTTATGTCGCTAAAGATGTCACTGGTGCTAAAGATGTGTGCACATTCTGGTTTACAGTAAAATGTAAGTTCACTTTCTAACGCCTTTTAAATTTTTCTAAGTTCAACAAACGAGCGAAGTAGAATTTCTAAAGCTTTCTGATAATGCTCCTTAAAATGATTTATCAAAACTGTTTCAAAACTTTTCTTTCTTAGCTTTTCTTTCTACTAATGTCTTTGTTTAAAATTCATTATCTTTAAGATTTATCATGTGAAACACTCTACCCGCCAATGTACGGAATACAACACTGTTCCCATAACAACATCCTAGGTTCCGAGTGTAAGGCGATGTGCTTTGAAGGATACGAAATAGTAAATGATAGTGATACATCAACTTGTCAAGAAGACGGATATTGGGACAACCAGCCTGTATGCCAAAGTATGTATCTAAAACATATTGAATGAGAAAGTCTATTTAACTATTAATTCAAGAATCACATTAACGACCAGTCCATGAGCATAACTCGCCGAGCATTTTTATTATAATCAAATTCAAAAATATATGGGTAAAATTAGGTTCTGTAAATTTTGATGCAATTCGTTAAATTTTCTTCCCAGTTATTTCTAAAATCTTTCAGCTTTAAGTCACTGTTAGAACCTTTTAATTTGTGGTTTATAACTAAAAAACGAACTGCAAATGGTTGCTTTTGTCACCTAAAACGTTAGCTTGACATTTCGATTTCATTTGTGTTTAAATATCATTTATAATTGTTATGAAACAGCTTTATCAAAAAATCATTACATAAAAAACATTTCCCTGAAATCTGTTTCAAATATTGTCTTTTTTTACATGTTAAGCAGCAATGCCCCCAGATTAATGCTATTTCTCATGAAAAATTTGAAAATGTATTACAAAGTAAAATATGGTCAAGTGAACAAAAAAGTAACGAACGCATTGCAAACGTCACTAAAAATCTATGAAAATTACCAAAAGAATACAAATAGGACGGAATTTTGCAAAAAAGCCCGTACTGCGTTAGTCAAGCAATAGAAATATTGCAATATATACTGTAAAGTCAGTCATTAATTATATATATATCATGTAAATAATTACTTGGATTGCGAATATTTTTGTTTGTTTTAAAATCTTAGTAGGGTTGATTTTCTTGAAAGATTTTAGCTCATCTTAAAGCATGTGGCTTAAGAAGAAAAAAAGCAATTAAACATTTTAAAGATATATCAAATGTTAAATGAAATATTAAATATATCATTCTACACTTACATGTGATAGTTCTAGAATAATCTATGAGTAAACTGTAAGGTTATGTTAATATATTTAGAGATTGTCTGCGTTCCACCATTTAACATAGAAAATGGTAAAGTTGAATGTGAAAGCGAAGCGTATACATTCGAAAGCGAATGTTCATTTATATGTGACAGCGGATATGGGCTTATTGGTCCTTCAAGAATGGAGTGTCAGGCAGATAGAACATGGTCAGTCGCTAATTCTACCGTCTTATGTAAAGGTATGTATAAGTGTTTAAATTCTTGATAAACGATAATTGTTTGCTTATTCCACTACTTAAACGTCTTTAGATACACAAATGAAAAATACAATTTAAGCATATGTTGCCTTTCCATTCAATTTATGCTTCTCAAAAGATGCCCATTTTAAGTAAGGAATCATTTCATACATAAAATATAAGTATATTTGTTATCTTTTATTCATTAAAAAGCTTATTATATTCTCTCTCTATCATTTTTTGATTAAATTGCTGTCCCTCATTCTTTTACCGGCTGTCCCTCTATGCATTTATCTTTATAAGACAATGAGCCACCAGTTATTAGTTGCGTGTCGCCCCAAATTGTTTACGCTGACCGAGGTGGTTTCTCTACATCTGTTCACTGGATTGAGCCTTCGGCTACCGACAATGTAGATAAGAATCCAGTCATCAGAAAATTGACCAACATTTCTCAAGGGGACATTCTATCAGAAAATGACTACATAATATCTTACGAAGCAGTTGATATGGAAGGAAATACGAACGTGTTTGTGTCGAAATGTGATGTGGTTTTAACAGTCAAAGGTTTGTTTAGTTCAGTTAGTTGTTTTGGAGTGAAGATGGATAAAAAAACATTGCAGCTGTTTAAATATTTCAATAACGGTTTTAGTGAAATAAATGATGGAATTACGTATCATGTCGTAAATTCGGTATTTTAAATTATTTCAATCGATGTAAACTTATATTATTCAATTGCTTTCCTAAAAGTATTGAGATTTTATACCACAAAACTAAATTTCTTAGCTATACTATTTCTATAGATATCATTTTACGTTTACTGAAAACATTGTTCGGAAATAAAATGAAAATGTTATGAATATTTATCATAGGTAAGATCCTTAGGATATATATATTTTGTTTCACAGTAATTTCATGTCCGCATGGCCCCAAAGATGAACTGAGTAATTCCCGGTTTATACAAGCTAATTGCAGCGATTCTTTGTACTACGATGGAGTAGTTTGTAATCTTGCATGTGACCTCCAACTTCCATTGAATGGTTCAGACAAGATGACTTGTGAAAGAAACGGAACATCTGACAAAGGCATATGGAACTGGGACTCTGAAGAGCAGCCATTTTGTGAAGGTGTATTTTATCACATCGTTTTATTAATTACAGATATCAAATTTAAAAATAATAATGAAGAAATACTTTGTAACACAATTTTACCAGAACAGATTTAATATCACTTTCAAATTTATGAGACTATTATCGTAACAATTGACAATATGAAATCATTTAATAGTCTATCGTATCTCGAAGTATTTTTACAACATGCACGTATAAATGCATTATTCTTTGATCCTAAAATTATGCATTTGAAAGCATTTTTGTTGTAGAAGAACAGGTTTTGATTTTAAATTTGTTTATTAACAAAGAAAATAAAGATCAATTTTCTATAAGTTACGAGTACAATAGTCGTTTGCTTCAACTGACTTTTTAAAGGATAATTTTCAAGTAAACTTTCCAATTTTTGTTAATCGGACGTCATGTAACAAATGTACAACTTTTGTCTGGTTAAAACGTCTATTATTTGTAATAATAAGGCATGATCAAGGCTACATATTTTGTTATCCTATTCTTAATATTTAATATTGCATGATCTTAACAAGATGGCAGTAGTAACTTACTTTTATTGACCGGTATAACTCATAAAAAACTTGATTATAACAAGAACTTTTACAGGTATTATTGACTGTTCAACTTTAATGATCAACATTACTTGACACATCTGAGCATGATGTATTTTTATATTTTATTTTCATGACGACTCAGATATATCCATGGACAACATAAGCGTTATGCAAGATAGAAAAAAAAACTAGTTTAAATGATTCATTAGAAATTTAATTGTCTTGTTAAACATAAATGACTTGTCAGACATAAGTACGTTATTTAATTGCAATACAGGTAGTCATTGGTATGTGCATTTGTCCAACGATATAGAGTAAGCTAAAATCTTAATCATGCATGGTATGTCAAATGATGTACAAAGTTTACAAACGCTGTAATCATATTGTCAACAAAAGTATGTTGTAAGAATCTGTATGACTCTTTCAAAAAAAAAATATCGGACATACAGATTACATTTATTGTTAAATATTTCACAGTGGTAACATGTCCCCCATTAGAACCTCCAGATAATGGGGCAATGGTTACAGATTCCGTGGCTGCTGTGCCTATCCATATAATGTTTTGCGAAGATGGATACGATATTCCAACTGGAATAAGTTCACAGTTTCAAGGAAGACTAAGTTGTCAGGATAGTGGAGAGTGGTATCCTTTGTCAGAATTTCCTGACTGTATAAGTAAGTCGATTATTTGTTTGTTTCACTCATTCATGACTGTCTATTTTAATTACAGAAGAAAATGATTTTACATTAGTTGCCATATAATTTAAAAATCTTTAAAAGAATCGGCGGAATTTGTGTCATTTTGTCGACGAGTTTAATAATTTTCATATTATATGTCAACGAATGTTTGATTTTGTTATCACATGAATGAAATAAATACAAAGAAATTTGTTTTGACTTCACGCGTTCTTTTTTTTACACCGTTTTGTCTTATGAAACATGTATTTGTGTGTTATATAAAGAAATTCATTATAGTTACATTACATGGTGTCATGTAAAGAATAGTACTGTTATTTTGTATACGTTATGAAAAATATCTTATTCTTTGTCATATTGTATGAAAATTAATGCAGCGAATTTAGCTTTCAAACTTAAATAATGTCATACAAATAATCATTGTTGATGTTTTTATTTCGTTGTCTTTTGCTTTCGCATGACTGTCAATGTACAATACGAATAAAGACACTTAAGAAAAGAACAAAACGAAGCGTTTAGATTAATGTGTATGAGACGTCATTTTGTTATAGTTTTATTATGATAAAATAATGCGTTTTAAATCCATTTAGTACCTGTAATCCCTGTGCTGAGACTTCCAGCAAAACTTAGATATATCGGTAACTGCAGTGACGAATCTACCAAAGATGTAATCAAAAACACAGTTATAGAATACTTGAGGTTTGTGAAAGCTGATGTCGACAAATCAATTTGCGCCGACTTAGAATCTGACACTTGTAAAATTGGAAACGTAAATGTTGAATGCGGAGCAAAAAGCAGAAGGCGGCGTAGAGTCAAAGTCCACGAGATTCAGAAAAGGGATGCTGAAAATGTCTTTATTGTGAATTTTGAAATTTCAATTGCCTTTTATACAAGTGGTAAAGAAGACAATGAAGCTTATTTGGATATTTTAGACAAATTCAATAGTATCACAGCTTTAATGGAAACATATGTCGACGGTGGACAGTTTGATATTGAAAACTTTTCAAGAGCAAACTCCACTTTTCAGACAGAATCACCCCCAAATTTCGTATGCACAGATTCAGGATTTTTATTTGAGTCCACAAGCTTGAAATGCAGCAAGAAATTAACGTTTTTATTGCAATAGCGTTAAAAGATTTATAAAGGCATACTAGTAATTTGGCATGTACGACTTTTCAGAGTCATCCATTCATTTAGTTTTGAACATTCTGATATTATTAATAAATAAATGATGCATAAACAAAAATTTGATTTAAAAATCTACGATTTGGTTCTGCGTTGTATTTAATATGCATGTTTAGATTATGCAGAATCTTATTACACTTGAGGTGCGACACCGATAAACCAAACGTATTTTTTTTATTTCTTACTACAATTACGAGATTTTTGTATTGATAGAGCCATGTCCAAAAGGAACATACCTGAATTCTTCAACAAATATGTGTGAGTTTTGCGAGGTCGGTGAATACATGGATCATGAAGCGGCCACATCTTGTAAAGCATGTCCTTCGGGTTTCAGCACATTGAAAAAAGGGTCTAAAGATGCTGCGGCCTGCTTAAGTAAGTAACAGTAATATATATGTTCCTCGAGAAGTTTTAAAATACGACTGCCTCACTTAAAGCAGTTCTTTTAATTTTCGGATAGTGTTATTTAGTTTAATAATATTTTATTCCTTTTTCTGTCTATACAAAAATAGATACATTATCACATGCAAACAAACGACAAAAAGTAACGAATAAAGTTACTGTAATTACATGGATGGTATAGTAAAAATAAATCAGAGAATTGACCCTTCCCACAATAAATTTTCGGTTTTATCTTGTATGACGAACCAACAATAACGTGCATCTATATGAATATGATATCTTAATATAATGTCTTTTCATTTTCAAGAACTTTGCAAACCTGGCTATGTATCAACAACAACCATGAGTCCATGTTATGCTTGCCCTGTTGGCACATACCAACCTCTTCAAGGCCAGACAACCTGTGAGCCATGTGAGACTGGTCAAGCAACAAGCAAAACAAACAGCACTTCAAAGTCACAATGTCATGCTTTTGATTATTTCCTGAGCAAACTCGAGAAGGAAATTCATCTAGGTTCTTTTGACGCCAGAGATTCAACAAGCATTACTTTGACGACCTGGATCCGACCACTGACTGTCAATAACAAACGTATTTCACTAAAAATTAGGGACAGATACGATGATATTCTAAGTCTTACATTTACAGACCATGTAAATGTGGAATTTGGGTCAAGGTAAAATTTCTGCAAATCTTTAACTCGATGAATACTACGAAAAACAACGTCTTGTATTCTTATTAACCAGTTTATTATCTATATATTTAATGTCACTTACTTGAATTGATTCATTAGATCTAAGTCATGTATCGAAATTAAATCAAAAATATATTCCATTGTAGTTCGTATACCTATGGCGATGCATTGACAAAACAATGGAACCACATTTCGTGTACAGTAAACATGTCATCAGACAGTATAAAATTCTATATCGGTGGAAATCTGTCATTTAGTGAAACAGCAACGACAAACATTAGTACAAATTCAATTTCTGAAGGAAGCATTGTAATAGAAAACCAATCTGAAGGTTAAATTGATTTTTTCATTTCTGCTTAAAAATAAGTTACATTGTTTCGTTTGAAATAGTTTCTCAATAACTGTTTGTAATTGAAAGAAATGGCTGTAAAGTCTTTAAATAAAGACATTGTTTTTAATTATGCTACACCAAAACTTGCTGAACAGTTTTTGTAAGTAGCATGGAAAGTAAATATTTCATAATAACATAATAATAAATTACATGAACAATTGTTATGTACTTTCCAGAAATGTTAGCCGTGCATTTTTAACAGTCAACTAAAATATACTTGATTATTGAATGTATAGCCATTAGCAAATGTATTATTGATGTATTGCAAATTCATGCATACGTTGAAATTAAAACTCATTGAACCAGTTCATCAATATATATATATAATATATATACTATATATACATAGTGTGGCAGCTGTATTTTAAAACTTCTCGTGGATCGAGGAACTTATATATTTATATGTTATTAATATGTATATATTATTAACTCATCATAGAAAATCGATGCAGACATATAACTACCTATAAGTATGCACATAATACAGTGTTCCATGCTATCATTTATTTTTCAATCTTTGGTTGAAGAAAGCTTATTAATGATTTGACTACTTTTTTCATAACTAGGTATATTTATGTCCGGTTTTTCACTTGTTGCAAGTGAAAAAGATTTGAATGACGTCACGCCGTTACTAAATTCATGTGCAACGACGTCAGATGATGCAATATTTTCAATGCAAGATTTGTTTGAAAATCGCATTCAAGGAAGTTCAATACCATCGACGTGTGACCGTAAGTAAATATGGCTTGTTTGTTAGTAAATAATTGTTCACTTGATATATCTATTTTACCTATAAGTAATCCTGATAATTTAATTTCGGATACAATTTATATTTTTTACGTAGATATATATACTAAATGTTTTCAAAATAACAAATGCCCGATATACTAGTAGCACCTAATGCATATGACAAATACACTTAAATTTCTATATTTTAAATATAGTAAGCACAATTTTGTAAGACACAAAACTCAACAAATACCACACGAATATAAACAGACGACCAATCGAAAAGGGATGTGATGATATTGATTAATAAAAATAATTTAACTGACATAAACCCCGACACTCCGATGAAAATATAATCAAATATAACGTTTACAAATCTTTTGTTTATATAACAAATATACAATTAAATCCTTTATCATAAGCATTACATATGGTCGTTTTATAAGTTTGCGCTAAAAATATTCTAAATCATTGCAGCTATAAATGAGTGTGAAACAGGGGTGTGTGGTATTCACACATGTATCAACAAAGTCAATGGTTTTGATTGCGTCTGCAAAAATGGTATGACCGGCACCCTATGTAACATTTCGCCAGATTCTTGTCGTGATAACAAATGTTTGAATGGTGACTGTATTTCTTTGAATGGGACATATAAATGCAGTTGTACCGACGGATATACCGGTCCTTTCTGTAGTCATCCACCAGGTACAATTCAAAATCTAATTCAAAATGTATTGTTTACTTAGATGAAAAGTACATAGTTATTGTCTCATTATATTACTTGTCTATTTAGCCAAGTGTACCCTCATTTATGTTGTTAGGATGGATATGTAATCATATTTCGTATATGTTGTTCAAGTTCGTTTTTATCTAAATTCATATATAGCCAGTTTTAATTATTACAAATTCTCACACTTTCATTTAAAGTTAACGGTGGATGGTCAGAATGGGAGAAATGGAGTGTTTGTTCAGTCTCATGTGATGGAGGATCAAGAACAAGAAGAAGAACATGTAACAATCCCTTGCCGAGTTTCAAGGGAGATAATTGTGACGGAAGTGACACTGAAATCGATTCCTGTAGCGATGCCATCTGTCCATGTAGGAATTTTTCTTTCAGAATTTCAAATATTAGAATGATGGCATATTAAGTTATACTGAAGACACTTAACTGTATCAAATGGTACAGTTTTCAGTATTTTTCATATACCTTTAATAATGCATAATTATAAATCTGATTTGAACAGGTTTTGTTTGTTTGTTTATCTGGTTTTATCATCAACTTTAACATCTGTTTGGTCATATCTCGGCGATTGGTCTTTCCAAGAAGGATTCGTTTCCTGGATAACTAATAAGTAATAGTCAGTTATTATGTAAGTGATCAACTAGTAATCCCACATGTTTTTCTGAATAAGCGTTGAGTGACAAATGACAATTAGACTATTAGACCATGACTAAGATCAATTGCTACAGAAAAGTTTCGCTTTGCTTGAGGATTGAGGGTCGACCCAGCGATCCCTGTATTACAAATCCGATGATCCATCTATTGAACTAAGCGGATGGATGGTTTACTAATGTCTATATTTAGAAGAATGATAAGTACCACTATTCACAGATTGTATTTCATAAAGATCATGTTAAAAACCGCACCGCATTTACATAGGCAAACAGTTAAAACTGAGGGGCAAATGAATTAAAAAAAGGCCGACAAGAGATTTCATTATAAATCATTTTTTTCTTAAATAATGCAAAGTTGACGAAAACTCGCCAGGTTAAAAATTCCCGTCGTTGTCTATGCAAAATTGCAGTACTGTATGAATGGTCAGTACGTTTACGAAATATTGCCACTTTCTTTTCTTTAAAAGTTGAACTGTTTTCTGAATAGTAGAAGTGAATTTCAATTATTGTATGTTTTACCAGCATGTCCAGAACTCGCTAGACAGTTTGGAACAGTTATAACATGCAATGATAAATTAGCTGAACAGTTTGTTTGTTTGTTTATCTGGTTTTATCATCAACTTTAACATCTGTTTGGTCATATCTCGGCGATTGGTCTTTCCAAGAAGGATTCGTTTCCTGGATAACTAATAAGTAATAGTCAGTTATTATGTAAGTGATCAACTAGTAATCCCACATGTTTTTCTGAATAAGCGTTGAGTGACAAATGACAATTAGACTATTAGACCATGACTAAGATCAATTGCTACAGAAAAGTTTCGCTTTGCTTGAGGATTGAGGATCGACCCAGCGATCCCTGTATTACAAATCCGATGATCCATCTATTGAACTAAGCGGATGGATGGTTTACTAATGTCTATATTTAGAAGAATGATAAGTACCACTATTCACAGATTGTATTTCATAAAGATCATGTTAAAAACCGCACCGCATTTACATAGGCAAACAGTTAAAACTGAGGGGCAAATGAATTTAAAAAAGGCCGACAAGAGATTTCATTATAAATCATTTTTTTCTTAAATAATGCAAAGTTGACGAAAACTCGCCAGGTTAAAAATTCCCGTCGTTGTCTATGCAAAATTGCAGTACTGTATGAATGGTCAGTACGTTTACGAAATATTGCCACTTTCTTTTCTTTAAAAGTTGAACTGTTTTCTGAATAGTAGAAGTGAATTTCAATTATTGTATGTTTTACCAGCATGTCCAGAACTCGCTAGACAGTTTGGAACAGTTATTACATGCAATGATAAATTAGCTGAACATAAAGAGTGTAACATGACATGTATACGTGGATCGGTTTTAACAAATGGACAAAAGCCATTCGAAAAATACAGATGTGGTCCTTCAACTGGCTATATTTGGAAGCCAACCGATAAACTGCCATCATGTGTCGGTATGAAGTTTTATTTATTTGCATACCGGTATCTCCACCAAAAAAATGGTTTTGGGGTCCGTTGTCATTATCTTGGCAGGAAAGGTACTTGATGCATACAAGGTACATATAAACGACTTGATATTAAAATATTGTTCTCGGTTTCTCACAAAGAAACAATATATGATATATAGCGACTGTCAAAGTTTACAAGTGTAGGAAGACATCCTTGTAATCAATGTATCATGTTAAACAAGAGTCGTCACTTAAGCAGAACTATCGAAGGTACTTAACTGGAAATATTTCTCACATTAAAGTTATTAAATATCAGATCCTGGTGAAAGTAGAGACAATAGCACAAACTGTCATATGAATTTAAAGTCATCAACATTAGCTACAAGATAACGGATCCTTAGATATAGATAATAGAAAATGTAACTGGTATCAATTTTATTATCATGCCTTTGTTGTGATTTCAAAGTCGATTAGATTTTGTCAGAAAAAATAAGTAGAAAACCCCCAGTTAAACATATATATAAAATCGCCTATACCACTCAAACTCCTGTTTGTGCTTAAGCTTTTTGCAACAGAAAGTATAAAGTACATCTACGGTAAATTATTTTAGTATATTTGGACATGAATTGATATAGATTCATATAATGTGTGACATTACATTGTGCATAAAGAAAAGATATTTGTCTGAATGAATTAGGCAATTCAGTTACATATTTTGGAAACAAAAGATATATCTTTTTAATTTATCAACAAGTTGATTCAACGGTTATAATAATTATATACATCGTATATTTAGTGTGATTTAATTGCTGTAGCAATGCTAATGTTAGGTAATGAAAGTAATCAAAAAATTTCTGTGCAGTCATTGGTAGTCCATTTAAAAACAGATTTTGATTTATTATTTTCAGAGCCCGTAAGTCCAGATAATCTTGGATTACGAGTAAATGCAAGATACACACGCACTATTCCCGACACCAAAGCAGATTATGTCACTTCCGCTGTAGAACAGAGAGCGACTGACAAGATATGTGGATCATGTAAAATTGCAGCCACAGCTGAAAAGGGTAGTTTGTCAAAAAGATCATCTTTGTCTAGTTCTCTAACACTACAGTTTTCAAAAGAGATAGCTGAGAATGGAGATATAGAGCTTGCTAATTATCTAACTGACGGAGCAGGTTAGTGAATATTTATCTGATTTATAAAGTTATTTTAAAAGGTTTCCGTTATTTACTTGTATTATCATACATTGTTGTCACATATCTTTTGGAAAAAAAACACACACTATGTATTTAGAAATTTAACCTTCAGTAGTAGAGTAAACATAACGGTATGAAATGGAATTACTCTTATAGATACATGTATGTATTTTTTCATTTATTACAAACAAGAAACTCCGGCAATGACAGAACTTCTACAGACTCGACAAACAATAAATGACATATATGAGTATATAATCGCAAATTCATCATCAATATTCGATGTTACTGTTGATGGTGTGGACTATACGTCCGACAATGATTCCATTTCTTTCTCCAGAACTATAACATGTGCGGACGGCAACGCAGGGGCTGGAGACTTATGTGGTTATATTTTATTTTGATTATTCAAGGAAAATCAATACTAAATAACTTATTTCAACGTTCATATGGTATAAAGTAAAACAAATAAGAAATACATACTAGTTGGTCATAAAATAAGTCGATTTCAATATATTAATATTATGGATATACAAGTGCTTTGACTTGTAACATATTTCATAAAGATATATTTTACTTTTCAATTATACAGATCTTCACATGACAACTTTTACTAGTAAATGGTATTTTGGTGCTTCATTTGTTTTATTTTAGATATTGTTCTTATATTACATGTTCAGCTAAATGTGCAGCAGGTACAAAATTGAACTTTCCTGACTGTGATAGTTGTGAGACCGGAACTTATCAGCCACTGCAAGGACAAAATCAGTGTTTGCCTTGTCCAGCCGGATATACAACTTCTGCTTACGGTGCCACAAACATATCCGAATGCTCAGGTAATATATTCCAGTACATTCACATGGTCTAATCTGGTTTTGTTAAACGATTTATCATGTGATGATAAATCTTGTATGTTAGCATATTCAGCTGATTTTTGTTCAATAAGTTGCTGAGGTAGATAATGTGAATTTAAAGTGCATACCTTGTTGTAAGCTACGTATCATATTGCACTAAACAATGCATTTCAGTTTAACACGTATGTCGTATGGTCTTTTCAAAGTATGCAATGGCTGTTTTTGCATATAAAAGGAGATAAACAAAAACCTTGATAATTAAGATTTAAGTTAATTTCTGGTGTAAACCAAAGAAACATAGTTCTCAAAGTGCGTACTCACAGTGCCGAAATACATAAATGGCCAATAGAAAGATACACGATAATGATTTACAATAATTACCTGTAAAAGACATAAACAAGCGCCTTGAACTCTTAGATAAATAAAAATCAACAATCTCTAGCGAGAAACATATAAATATATTTATCAAAGTGGGCATATGTGAGATTGTTTGTCTAGGAAGTTTTATAAAAACTGAGGCCCGCATGCAAGTTATGTCTAAATAAAATTAAGTTAATTGTTGTTAGGTTGAATTTGTACGGAAGCCCATAAGTGCCATGTCTAGACTTTGTCTTAGACAATGCACCTTAGTATGAACCTTTGTCTATTATTAGACATTACAAAAAAGCGGCAAAAGGCAATTTTCATCACATCACCCTTCATGACGTGAGGTAAATCTGATAGTGGAAACAGAAGACAAGATTTGTAAGTTTAAATAAAAAGTATGACAACTGTATACTCCAACTGAATAATATGTCTCCCATACAAGGTTAGTTTCGAATATATTGGCCAGCTCAGATGAAAAAATAGGTCACAGGGCACAACAACGATAACGTAAAGTTAAGTATTCAATATTTGCACAACGCAACATTTAAAACATGTGGAAACTATTCTGTAGAGAAATAAAATAGTTCTCCTCAGTAAAGATATAACAAGCGATAAGTCAAACCTAATTACACTAGTTCAAACATAGCAGGCCACTAAAAGAAAATAGACCCAGAACAACATGACTAGATAACTAGGAAGATCCATGATGTAACATATGGACATTCATCTCTAACAACCGTGACACTCTCTTTACAAAGGAAAATACAAAATTTAATATATAATCAAGACAAGTACAAAGCAAATGTGCCGAAGATGAATCTATCAAATGCCAGAGTCAGTAGCAGACAAAAAGTAATCAAAGAAGACTGCTTGGTATAAGTAAATGTTAAAGATTACATAAATTAGATTTGTTATGACTCAAACTTTATATATAGGATAACTGTACAACATGCAACTTCTCATGCACTGTTATTCAGTTCTTCCAAAACTGTAAGGGCATTGCCTAACAACTTGAACACCTCTATCTCTTTGGTGACTCTATGAGTTATCTCCCTTTTAAACTTCTTTTTAATTTTCATTTTCAGTACTGTATCACGGTGCAATTTGATTAAGCAGTCAAATCTACTTATCAACGCCGCCCGAGTATATATCAACAGACCGACGTTTGTTGCGAGCTATGCTTTTCCGTGATTGTGTAGAAAATTTTCAAGCCATATCAAACCCGTCTTTGTTATTTTTTTTTCTCCTAGCAACATTTATATGATTCAAAAAAAGAAAAAAAAAAAAGAAAAGAAACCTACACACTGAGAAATGATGTTTGAATAATTATTGCAATTGACATTTTATACAGCATTGTTTTTAAATTATATATTTTGTCTGACATCTATAAGTATGAATAAGAGCTTATATGTATACGTACTTCTGTTTCCAGATATCACATGTGAATAGTTGGCGTTCCATAGCTTTTGGTTTTGTGCTTGGATACCAACAGGTTAACTCTGTATTAGAGTGACACTTCAACATACCAGACAACAATCGACAGCAGGAAGTACACGACTTGAATTAGTGATACACTATTTTACTGTGGCGTTTTCATATTCGTGAATTATTCTTGTTGTTGTTAAATATTACATGTAAAATATCGTGCGACAGCTTAATAGAGTAACTTAAATGTAACACTACGACTCGAACTGGATACACACCAGATCACATTGTTCTGATTATATTTCCAAGGAAATTGAGACAAGTGGTCAGTGCAATGAGGTTATCGTTCGATGTGGAAACGCTTGACAATGAACATAAATTAAGAAGTTCCTAGAAATAAAGTTCTTCATTTATGAAAACTATGATCCTTGACGGAATTAATTTCGGAAACCCACAGAATTAAAAGACGCAAGTACAGAAATAAAGGGCCAAATTATGTATGGCACGTAGACGGTTACGATAAACTGAAACATATGGCTTTTGTAAAGCACGGTTGCTATTGATGGTTACAGTAGAACCAGTATACTTCGTGGCTAGAAGTGTCCACAAAGTAACAAACACCTGCACGTCATCGCTAGTATATCTGAAGCGCTGAGGACGCGTCGGGTTGTTCCCCGATTTTACGTTGTGATAAGGAAGCGGAAAATTCACTCTGTCTTGCTCACCGTTTTTTCCGTCAATGATATCAGATAGTATCATCGGACTAGAAGTTGTATACAGAAAAAGCGTTCAAACAACGAATAGAGGCGGGGAACATAGGCGCCAAGGAATTCAAATTGGTGATTTCCTTTCTAAAAGATTTAAAAACAATTAAGAGTATGAAATAAATCTACATTATGCGAAATTCCTTCTAATGCACTTGATTCAGCCGACTACATTAAAAAAAAGAATAGCGAATGGAATTACCATCATACGTAAAAGAGAAATTCGAGGTAGCCGAAATGGCAAACCGATTAATGTACTGTTCCGGATTGTTTGGCGGACACATATGGAAAATGTAGACAAAGAGTTGAGCTTTGCAATATCGCTACTAGGACCCACATCATAAAGAATCACAGATTGGTAAACATACTTAAAAGCCTACATCCGCATTCCATGGATGTACAGAGCTTCTAGAACGATACAAGGGAACTACGGAACTTATGATGAAGCCAGAACTAATCTCTCCATATGTTCCGAATAAACTCTTCAAGTATCAAATATTTCATAAATCTTTTAGATCGTTTCGGAACAAGTGCAAGGTGTTTGTAATCAAAACCTTGAACCAACCAGTAAATGTTCAATGAAAAAATGGAGATGGCTCGAAGTAGATCGAAACCCCAAGTCCCTTAGGTTGAGGGGCAACACATTAACCAGAGGCCACCGCCCCCTTCCCTTGGTTAAAAAGAAATGGATGTAGTACGAAACGTAATGTGGTAAGCTGTTCCACCGAACAAAAATGGGTATATGAGTTAAATAAAGGATGTAAAAGCATAATGGAGCAATTTATATCTTACAAAACTTAATCATGCCATAATTCAATTTTGAAAAAAGAAACAAAACCAAATGCTATCAGATAGATCAGATTTAACTTTGAAGTTGCGTAGTGGATTGTAAATTCTGCGATCCTCATTTTGAGTTTAGTGCCTTTGACCAGAACATTTACTTATTGAGGGTCAATCAAAGGACAATTAAGTAATACAAAGAAAGAAAACACAAGCTATTATGATCTGATAGCATAATCTTACACAGGGGCAACCTAGTTACATGCCTTGTTCCAAAAGTGTTCGAGATGCCCGTGCACAAGTAACTTCCAAACATGGCAGATTTTACAGGAATATGTCTTATAATATGTTATAACATGTATAATAAGTATAATTGTCTATGAGGTATAAAATTCAACACAACATGAAAGTAGTTAGTAAAGAAAATACATAAATCATATCTAATTCCTTCCCTTTTATAGGTTTTCCATAAGCTTACCAAACAACCTGAAACTCACTGTGGTACAAACATGAATATAGGTACTAACACGAAATTGTTATCTAAACATGTCCATGTTGTTATTCTCTAAGGTTAAGACTGACAACTTTCAAAAAAATATGTTTTTAAAGGAAAAGCATTTCTCGCTTATAGAATATAAATCTGTTTAACAAAATAATGGTTTTAACCTGAATATATTGACATTATAAGTCTTTAAGTAAAAAATAAACAAGTGTTAACTTAAAACAACTTCTTTCGCATACAAATTTAATATTGAAATCAGTTCATAAGTTTACTTAGATTAAACAAAATGAATACTTATATCAAAGAAACAGGAAATAATTATAGTTTGAAAACAGCCTAATACAAAACCAGAACTTTTATAATGTGATTAATACCCCCGCAAGACTGCTGGAAATGATGGAGTATTAGTAATAGAAATACCTTTTAACAGAATTGAATTGAGTTACATACAGTATTTCAGTTACAGTCTAAATGAAGGTTATGAGATACCCTGTAAAAGTCAGAAAGATTACCTCTTGACACTGCACCAATCTCATGCGCTGACCATTGGTATGAAAAGTGCATAAATAAAACATTAAAGATTAGTTATGTATCCGACAAAAAAAAAATAGTATATACTGCAACTCCTTTCATGTGCTTGAACCAGGTATCGATGTATGAATCCAAACCAAGTTTCAATGTTAGACACTGCAGAAAAAGTAACAAAGGGCTGTAAATTCGAACCTACTTTAAGTTATGCTCCGAAAAATAAAGAATATAAAGGGCAAAACTCTGTATTGTCAAATGGAGTTATGATCTTGGTACGCACTCCCTTTAAGTGCTGACGATTGATGAAATTGTATGAATACAACCAGTAGTTTTCAAGTTATCTCCAAGACAAGGAAAAGAGAACAAAGCCAATAACTAGTATTAGTCAGATGGAGTATGGTTCTTTAGTACTGCAAGACCATGTATGAGTTTAAGGAATTCCACCATGAGTTTCAGATATGCTCCGGACAAGGAAAATCAACGGACCGCTGACCGAACGGCCAACACAAACAATCCAACCAACCGACTGACGACCACCGGTGACGTGCTACATACCCCTAAACTCGGTTCGGGATGAAAATTTATTTAATGTATATTAACTACTCTTGACGTCACAAAACTCAATATATATCAAACCAAATTTTCAGTCCATTATAACTTTACTTATTCTACACACCCCTTCAACTTAGTGATACAAACCTGTTGGAATCAGAGTCTGCTATCGGATCATAGCAGCCCATGGTTACAATGCTACTATTAACGCTACAAATACAGCCATTTCAAGTTTGTAAGGCATGTGGACTTCTTTTGACGCAATGTTCAACAGCTGATCTTTCATTTCTCTTCATCTCCTCTTGAATCCCCACATGAATAATTCTGCAAGAGTGCCTGCCATTCAAAATTAAGTCTACTACCAACCAAAATTTCTAGGTGCTTGAAAAAAGTGTACCTGGTTGCATACCTGTGCATGGTGGTAAGCAGAACATTAGTTAACTATTTGAAATCCCCAAGTCAACATAATTCACTACTTCAAAGATCGATCCATGCAGTTCTCTTGGTTAAGTCTCGAATCAATAAAGAGAACCTGTGTGGCAAGTAACAACAGCCGGATAGCTTTCAGCAATGTCACTTTTAGAAAGGGGGATTTGGCATCGACACACAACAGTAGGTCAATCCAAATTTGATCTTTAGACTAGACACAATGTTAATGCAAAATAACCGAAACAGAAAGCCTTACTCGCGAGAACTTTAACTGTCTCGTTCAAGAGCCTTTCTGGACATTTAATTCGCCTTCATTTACAGTTTTATGCACTGAGTAAAAGATAACAAGAGCGTCTCCAATTAGGTCATACTAAACATCAAAGGAATTCTGGCACATTACATCTAAAATTAACGCGTATAGATAACTTCGCTGCTTGAACGTTCTTTGAAATAGCCAACAGTTGTCTTCACTACACTCATCAACTGACTCTTTATACTCATGCGTAATGGAACAAACTAGTAGTTGATCGTCCAGTAACAGTACAATACACTTTTTTGTCCCATTTAGGTTCAGTAACACTGTCCAACTACGACAGGTTCAGTAACAGTCAACTTTACTGTCCTCATTAAGGTTCATACAAGGGTCAACTGAAGTCCCCATGATGTCAAAAAAAACATAGCACTGTCTCATCCTCTAAACTGAGGTTCAGTAACAGATCCAAAACTGTAAGTCTCCATTGATGGTCAGTTCATAAGCATACAACTTACTGCATCCAGGGACTGAATCTTACTGTCATTAAAATCCCTGAGTGCATGACCAGTGTGTTCAAAGTTTTATTTTTCTGCACAAAACAGAGAGTCCACCCTTACAGCGCATCATTCTAAGTGTATCTTCAACCGATACCTTCGCAGTTATCACTCAGGACAGTTACGGGGATAAAAAGGTTCGTTGTTTTATACCACTTGAAAATATCACTCAGAATATGTCTTATCAAGTACCCATTGATTCCGCCGATTATCTGCTTCAACCCACAACCGTCAGGTAATAAATTCCCTTGCATTGATGAAATAGAACGCGGACTGCTTGCTCAAAAATAGAGACCTTGTTGACTGTAGCCTGTCACTGAAACAATCTTCCCCAGTGGATACATCCTTTCCCGTCAGGAATCCACTACAATTGTCAAGAAAGCCGTCATCAAAGACTACAATACTCAGAATCCAGTGAATGAGATTGCAAAGTTAGGTACTTTACACATATTCACCAGGTGTTGGGTCATACTACAATAGTAAAGAACCGGATGCTTATCATCTACATCTGTCAACTGCTCTCTAGCCGTCATCTCGTTTTTAGCATTCTCAAATAAATTATTAGTAACTGCGAGAGAGAAACACATCAAGACATTTGCATGACAAATTTAGATACTTCTCCGTATAGTAAGAAGGTTACTACCATATCTGATAACTTCCATACAAAATCCATCTGGAAAAAATTTGCATAATTTATAACTTCTGAACAGTGCCTCTGCGTTTAAATCGTATATCTGTACCGATCCCTCCGCGGTAATGCTTAAAAGTCCCACGAGTTCAGGAAGCCATCCAAGCAACTTATATAATATTATGCCGCAGTCTACAGACCCTCGCGTTCGAAGAAGAAATAATAACTATCTAGGATAATTATGTGAAAATACACCTAAGAATAGTTTATATAGAAATTATGAACTCAACCTCCCAAAACTTAAATGTAGACGTCATTAATAAGCCAACCAAAATTGTCACTCCACATGCAAACTGCTGTTATTTCTTTCAAAAAATAAAAAAAAAAAACACAAAACATTATTGTTACGCCAATGGTCGATTCATTGATTCGTTAAATTAAACACAGACATCAAACAGACGGATGGACACACAGACAATCGTAATTTGAGTTACTTCTTGACTTAATTTTTGATTGCACTCGACCAGCTTTCAAATAAAACATTTAAAGAGATGAACATTCTGTCAATGTATCACAAAGACCAGAACGTATTTTTACTTTTGAATTATGTTCTTATGTATTTTGACTTTTGTATTATGTCTTATGTATTTTTGACTTTTGTATTATGTCTTATGTATTTTGACTTTTGTATTATGTCTTATGTATTTTGACTTTTGTTATTATGTCTTATGTATTTTGACTTTTGTATTATGTCTTATGTATTTTGACTTTTGTATTTTGTATCATGGCATTATGTAATACGGCTTATGTATTGTGGTATTTCGGTTAAGAAGTATGCATTATTTGATTTATACAGACATGTAAAAAGCAAGAAGTCTCGCAGCTTGCTCATCTATTACCCTATCTCCTTGGTGATAATTTTACTTGAGAATACTAAATTTGACTGTTATTTGCATGTCGGTTCTGTGCCAAAATAATCATAAATGTTCAAACTGTTTTTTTATACAAACTGAATCTTAGTGCTTCGAATTATTTTGTTAATAGAAATAAAAAGAAAGATTTGCATGTAGGTTATTTAAAAGTGTTTATTTTTATATTATGTAGTCAAACATTGCACAAATTTTTAGAAGAATGAAAAGTCAAACATTTGCTTATTTGTCATTTTCGAGAAATCTTTATCGATTTGGTAGAACCATTGCATGTATCAGATCATTCTTTAAGTGATTTTACATTTCCACCTATTGATCATGTTTAGAAAAAAAACCAAAGAATTGGCTTCAAAAATGTCATATTTTAAATTAAAAAAAAATCCTTGTTTTCACCATAGATTCCTCAATATCAGATTAATAATTATCATTTATTGTACTCTTGTATTTTCACATATTAATATACATTTATAGTAAAGTTTCATTACATAAAACATTCAATTTGGAGAGGAAAAAAGTAATATTTTGAATGATTACATACTACAAGCTTGTCTTATCTTTTTCATAATTAATTACATATCATTGCATGTATATATAATGATATCAAAATACAACTGATTCAGGTACTCTCATATTTCATTCCTCCCACAAAATATGATAAACAAAATCAACAAGTTAAGGCAGCGTTCAATGAACGCAAAAAAAAGACAATAGTGTGAAACTTCTTATTTATTTATATTTGAATAAGTTATGCTGAATTAATGCAATTGAATCAACCATTTCACTTAACTTGATTTTTATATTAATAAGGATATATGGCACGTAATCTGACAAAAGAACAAAGTTGTACATGCACAAAGTATCATAGTAGATGACTTTAAAGCATTAAAGATGAGTCAAAATATTTAAAAAAAAAACTCAAACTTAAGATAAATATGCTAAGATTTTAAGAAAGTAAAGAGATTCAAGAATTAAGTTATAATTTACATGTTTGGGATAAATCACTGGTTTTGCAGTATGTATCACCATAATTCTCCTAAAACGCGTAACGAAAGGGCTATATTTGCCAATTTAACCACCCTTGCTAATTTACGTGGATTGTAAGTAGATTATTACTTTGTTCATAACAATATTTTCCTTTTCATATTATTCATGAGAATTTTCATGAATGTTTGAAGTATGCTGCTTTAAAAGTTAAAGAGTTAATTAAATCCTTAATTATTATATATATAATCATGACTCAGATATAGATGTACATATATGAAGACTGTTTTTTTTAAACTAAAATGATTATTTTTGTTGCAAGTTTAAGGCATGGGACATGTTCTTCACACTTCTTTAGGAGGACCCAGCAACTACCCAAAGCAAAATTTATTTGGTAAAACATCATTATTCAGTATCTAGGGAGTTGTACTTATAAATCATAAACCTGTCTCTTGAAAAAAAAACTTGATTTTCCATTGTAACAGAGTAACGTACCAGACTGAATGTCTCATTTTTACCTTTTTTGGATTTTCCATCATAAGCTGTTTTTCTTCTTTTTTTGCCCTGCTATATTTTTAACTAGCTCCTTAATTCGTTTTTCTTCTCACATTTTCCTGTAGGAGAAATAATGTATATTTCATACAGAATATTGCAAGAATCAAGTTTCACAAAATGTATCAAAATGTGTCTGTCTTGCAAGAATCTTGTTACTTAATCTAACAAATATATTCATTCATAAATCAGATGACCAATAATGGAATAAGACCTAGAAAACCAATCAAAACATTTTCCTGGCAAATGTTCATAAAATTTGCGGTGAAAACGTAAATTCTAGAGAGTTAAGATTAGGGCACTGTAAACTACTTTCTCTCACGAAATGAAATGGTCCATATTAGGACTCGTCCGAGAAATATTTGGGACTAACATCCTGACCATGTTCAACAGAGGCAAAGGAGTGACCATCAGTGTATTAATGTGGATGGACATTCATAAAACTTACTAAGCCACTGTTTGACTGATGTGTTCTAAAAAAAGAACCTGATATTGAGACAACTTTGCAATTATAATCGAGGTGAAAAGTAAAACTATAAAAGAGCAAGATGGTTCTAAAATGTACGTCAGTGTTGGTATACTTTTCTGGCCTTCGTGATCATTGATGCCAGCAGTATTAAGTGTGGATATTGAGTACCGCTCAAGACGGTGCAAGGGGGCGTGAGGGATGTTGCACTTATTCATTATCTCTCATGTACAGACTCAATCAAACTGAGTCTGCAATTTTCGCATAATTTTGTTGTAATTAATGCTTCAGGGGGATCACTTTGTTTCCATTTTTTTTCTTTTCAGTGATACACATGCCAGTGAAGAGCTTGGAAGTTGAATTTCTTTTATTAACAAAACAATATTTTGAAATTTGGAATAATTTTTATAAATCTTAATAATTACATTTTCACACATAAATCATGCTTTGTTGTTTGCTACAAAATTCAAATTCTCCGTAAGTGAGATACCAGGTGATAATAGCCGATTCACTGAGTCACTGAGTGTATAGTGAGATATCTCACAGATGGCACTTATTCTCCCAAACCTTTCCTTTTTGTAAATATTTACAAAGGTACTTTATGTTTATCTTTCCATAAATCTACTTCAAATGTTATGTTTCTCAAAATCAAAACTGACATTCCTCGCTTGTGTTATCCAATTCAGTTCTAGTGAACAATAGTCCTGCTGGTCAGTTTTTTTAAATTGATTTTGTTATTGTAACTGCTTTAAAAACACTTATTAAAGGCAGTTTTAAATTAAAGTGTAGCATTCTTATAAGTACTCCATTATAACATTTATACATGTCTCATATAAAGTTGTGTTATCAATTGTTATTAGCCTATGACACAGAAAGTGTTACTTCGATATGATTTTGAAATAGATATTGTTATTATAACTGCAAATCGGCTCTTACTCGACAGTAATTAGTGTAGCCGCTTTTTCATGAAGAAACCAGTGCTGATAGTGAAAATTGTAATTGGCATATTTAAATTAGCCAGGTCAGGTGTTTCTAAAAAGGCTGATAACACTGTAGCAATGTGAGGATACATTCAAATTTATTACATAGATAATACACGTGGAGCTCAGCTCGCAGAGACAAATGAGAACACAGTAACTTTTTGATATCCTTTTAACTCTAAGAAAAATGTCAATTATTAATTGCTACTGTTTATATTTTCTAAAAAAGTAAGAAAACATTATTTTGTTTCATATGACAGGAATGAATTGCATTAACAATCCTAGGTATTGTTGAAAACTCATTGTTTTACATGCCAGATTAAGTAATTGGACCCCATCCTTGTTTGTACGTGACTGCTGGGGGAAAATAATGTTATGCTAAATTAAAGAGGTGACACTTTCTATATTTTTATCTGATATCGAGTTGTAAGAGCCGATTTGCAGTTATATGGGTAAGAGTTCGATAAGACTCCCTACGGTCGTCTTAATACGAACTCTTACCCATACTTATTCTTGAAAAATTATCATTAATAATTCCTTTAATCATTTAGTGGTCTCCTGAATAAACTTGTTACACATGAATAGATTATTCCAAGTGTTGTGACTTATCAGTTCATACCGGGTCAACCTTGCATCATTTTATATCTCACCTTACAGTTAATTAGCCAGCAACTTGAAAGATGTAGATAAAAGTGATTTATATTTTCCCTGTTGTTCGCATAGTTTCTATACAGACCATAGTACAGAACAATATATACAAACTGAATTAAAGATAAAACTCTAGAAATTTAAATGATGAATTTATAGATATTTTTGAAATTTTATGTGCTGTAAAAAATTAAGTGAAATATGATCAGACCTATAAATATTCTTTAATGTTATTGCTGTTTCTCAAAATACACATCACCTTACCACACATTACGTGTTATATATGCTAACTGGCTTTAATGACGCTGTATCTGCTAAGTGGTACCAGGCCTTTATTAAGCCGTCAAGTGTATCATAATCCATGCTTTTTTAGGGAAATGAACCTTATTCCGCTTTTACACTCATGAATGAAGTTTATCTATCTTTGAAATTTGATTCTCATGACAAGCATTATCCCTGCTAACATAAAAAACAGGTGGCCATAGTAAATCATGATGTTTGCAAACCTCAAAGCAGTAAAATCACTTATTAATTAATCTTGGATATTTGTATTTATTTCCTTACTATTTCAACACTAAGAAAGTCAAATATATTGTTCAAGTGATTGCACAGGTTAATGAACAGATATGGTGAGATAACACTGTGAGGAGTACTTTGCACTAACAGCAGGAATATTTACCTGTTAAATTGTCTAAATTTTGTACTCTTGATGAAATCTTTGTAGTTTTAGCTGATACATGAATCGGAGCAAGTATGTGCTATAAATAAATAGCATAAATAGTGTTCGCTATAAACAAACAATAATACATTGAGAAATAAGCTTGTATAAGGGAGCCTAACTGTTTAAATTTCAACACTTACCAAATTGTCTTCTGTTTCACTATCAGATTTACCTCCGTCAGCCATAATGGGCGCATGTGATGAAACTTGCCTTTTTGCCGCCTTTTTTGTCAAGTCATAATACATAAGACAAAAGTCATAATACATAAGTCATTAGTCATAAGACAAAAGTCCTAAGACAAAATGGCATTTATGGGCTTCCGTAAATTTGTGATAAATTTGAAATGATATAGGATGGTGGCTTATTTATGGAATGTAAAGAAACATAACACATACATAACTAGACAATTATGTACACAAGGACACAATGATTTAAAAATAATATTCGAAAGACCACCTGGCACGTATATAAGGTAATCTGTGATATTTACTTCACGCCTATCCATGGTAATCTGGAGCATTTAAGTTTCCCATGTTGGTCGTTTCATATAATAAGTAAGCAAAAAAATTACAATAGCTTACCGATAGCATGAAGCATTCATAAAGTACATATGTTTATGGTTGTTTTATTTTGAACTTTCAATTGCCGACTTCTTCTCTATATGCGTACATATTTCAGAATTAGTGGAGATAATTCCAAAGAACAAAGAAAAAGAAGACGAAAGCAGCGACAAAACATGTAATTTTGCTGAAATAGATATTCGTTAATTTGAATAAAACTTTTGCTTATTTCAAGCATTTGTTACAAGAAATGTAAAATGTGAGGTTGTAGTAATATTTATATTGTACAAATTTTTTCCTTTAATTTATTTAAAAGTAATTATCAATACTATGAAGTTTTTCTACGGTATTTACATGATACAAAAGTGACATACTATCTTTATGTTTATCAGATTTAAGATAGTAACTAGAATAGAGCTTTAAGATTGTGTTTTCTACACTTCACAATACGAATTACCACCGTTTGCTTGATTCTAATGGAGAAATTTATCTATACTTTTCGATTTTGTTTATTTCAATAAGTAATGTTTTCTTATAATAAATATAAATAATATAATCTTTCAGTAACTATTGCGATTCCGGTTGCTGTCAGCTTTGGGTGTCTCTTCATTGTCATTGCAATCGTATTAATATTATGCAAGAAGACAAAAAAGTAAGTACAACATTTAAAACCAACTTAATTATATGTAAAAATGCGATATGGCTACATTTCATTATCTACTTATTTTTTATGAAGACGGGAAAACGACATCTAAACTGCCTTGTTATGCATCAATGAAATGATGTGATCTTAAGTAGGAAAAGTTCATATATCTAATGTCCTTATGGAAATAAAAGTAATATTGCGAGATAATATGGCATCTAAGAACACCACTATTTAGAGCACAAATTTATAGCGATGTTGTGATAAGAATAATTATATAAACATTAAAACAATTCTATAACGACGCTATTCATTTGAAAAATTATCTTACAAATACAAATACATTAAATTTTATTGTTACGCATTTATTACAAAGCATTAATTGAAAAAAAGTAATATTTTAGTAAATTCACAAAGCAACCAAACTTCATTAATGCTTAATTGTTTGGTACTGCTGCAGGAAAAAAGGCATCATCAGCTAATTTTTAGTATACGCGTACTTTGACATACAATGTCCTTATACAAGTACTTTGAAATACAATGTTCAGGTACTCGTATGCTTGCATTCATCAACTGATTCGAGTCACAAGTGTTATGCGAAAGAAAGGTAAAATACCATACAAGATAAAAAACAACAACAACAACAACAAAAAAGAAAAAAAAAGATATATGTATATCAAATTAGTCTTCTTTTTCATTTTTCAGACTTTCAGCTAGACAAGAAATCAATGGCAGCTTATTCAGCTTAAATATGATACGCCCACATTCCAGCATGTCGTCTGATAATGGAAATGCAAAAGTAACATTCAATAAGAAAAACATTAAAATGGGGTTTTATTTTGAAAACGACTTGTACGATTAATGAAGAACATGACCACGACTCCAATTGGTTGTTTTGATTTAAAACAAATGAAAATGTAAAACGTGAGGACCATTTATTATTTTATTTATAATGATACATATTTCTGTTTTATTTTTTTATTATTTATCATTCTATTTTTTGTGTTTTCCCCTTATTTGTTTGTTTTAACCTTGTGTGCCAGATTGCATCATTATGTTTGATAAATATCACATGAATACTTCATCGGGAACACACAAAGTTCTCTTCCTTACATTATTTCTCTGGCACAACTTTGAGTGCATTGAAGAAATTATATCAGGAGGATAGCTTGATGGTTATAATTTGCTTGTTCAAAATTACTCGCAAAGCAATAAAGAAAATTTCCAAAAAAATAGAACGTTACAAATATACTTGTGATGATCGATCGTCTTTGGGTAAAGAAGTATCTCCAACCAAATGGAATGTAAATTCGCAATAGAATCAGACTTGGTATTTGAATGACTGGCAACTGAAACTGGTCTGGTTTACCTAACATTGTACACTTTATATGAAGAAAGAACAAATCACCGGTTCAAAAACATATATAAAGAACAAGGAAGTCACCCATCAAAACCATTTTCCTCGGGTTAGAGCTTTGTGCTTTATATTGCCGTGAAGAAAAAGACTCAAAATTATTGCAATTGCTAATCTCCAATAAGAAAGCAAATTTAAATATTTAACATGAATGTTAGAATAAAAATCCTCAGTTAATAATTATGAGAGTGGAACCAGTAAATACCTAAGATCAAAAGAAAATAATAAAATTCATGAAACTTGACCACAAGTTTTTCAAATTTGATAAAAATAAATAAAATGGCAAATAAACGTTCATTTTCACTATAAATTCGATCGTATTTGGTAATATCTTCAAGTTAAATATGTAATGGCATATATTTACAAAAGCACCTTTGAATTTTCAAGAAATCTTTCGAGTATAGTTATTGAATTTTTTCAGTCTTTAACTGAAAAGTCTTTATTGAATACATGCAAATACATCAAGATCGGTATTAATATTTTCATGTTTTAATCGTATGCTTTGTAAACTTATATTGAAATAAAAGTGTATTTACTTTACGTGTTATGTCATCAATATCATATTACCTATTCATTATTTGGCCATTAAACGTCGGTAGTCTACCAGTGGTTACTTTATTTAATTATTTTGGTCTTCTTTATCATATAAATGTCGTTTTATAATATGAACAAATTTAAAACAGAACAATTTCTCAAATACATTTCATGTTGCAATTAGTTGTCTTTTTTCGATAGTTTCAAAGTTTTTTTTCTTGAAACAAATGTATTTCTTTGTTTTAAAACCCCGTCCGTAAAGACGGAAATAATGAATTTGATTCAAAGTACCTTCAGATGCCTATAACGGCACTTCCCTGTACACTTCTATTGTCATGTTGACTCTTAAGAGAGAGAGAGGGAGAGAGCGAGAGAGATTTAGGTTGCTTACGGTATTGGATTGTGTGGGCCTCTTTATGAGAATCTCCTTGTCTGTTGTATATAATGGTGAACATATTCAAAGACAAATTTGTTGATTTGTGGGTTGTTACTATCACCATATACAACAAGGGAAAATGTAGGGGTTGCATTTTCAAGTGAATTAATTTAGTTAATTAGCTGTGTCCTTTGTGTTTCAAATAGTAAACATCTGAAAAAGTAGTGATATGTTGTTTCGATTTCACCACATGTGCAAAGGGGACTTTTTATGATGTTTTTTGAGAATAGGTGCTCGTTTAATGAACTGCAGTGATTTCTAAAGCGTGTGTGGTGGATTTGTAATTTTCTGTCTCCATAGTAAAATGAATTGGAACCTTCCTTATATCATTGTTAAGTCTGGATTTAAAATTGTTAAGAGTTGGTGAATTTCCCTCTTTAGGAGATAAAAGGTTTCAATCAGTAACTGTTTGAGGAACAAACGAAGAAGAAAAAAGGCGAGTATTACATTGAAAGTTTCTTAGGTTGTCTGCATTTTTAGGTTGTAGGCTGTGGTACTTCCGACATGGTTTGGAACTAACGTTTTAAGAAAAGGTGATGATAGGTTATTTGACATTTTATAGAAAAGAGTTAATTTATGCTTCTTTCGTCGTTCCTTAAGAGGTTTGAAGCTGGTTTCTTCGTACAGATTTTGGATAGACACAAATTTAGTACAACCAGAGATAATTTATACCCTATTGCCTAAATTATATTTGAATCCCAATTAAGGTATTACTTTTACTAAAGTAGTAACTATACAATAACATGACATGCATTTTATTTCATGATAAAGTCAAATAAAACTAATGAGTGAACTTAAAAGCCAAATTTTGTAATTTAAAAAAAATATATATGCTGAAACAGATATTAAGAAGGATATTTCTTATTGCTGGTATTCAGTGCGTACAATGATTGATTGTGTTACACTGCGACAATTCTGATGTTATAGCATGAATGCTTTCATTTCAGTTTGACAGTAATTTTACGATCAGTTAATCTTTCAGAATTTATAAAAAAATATTTTTTTAGTAGAATAAGCATTACTTCGTTGCGACATTTCTGCATGGCCTTTAACATAATATTTTGCTCGTTTTTTATCGCACTTTTCAAATGACGTAACTTTAGTACTTAAATATCTATATAAATCTGGCAAGCACAAAAACGACCCTAACCGTGCGATTTGTGACGCATGCAAAAATGTTACTTCTGTTTTATGATTATATCAGACGACAGTTCCGGGAAAGTGAGACTACTGGAAGCTTTGCTAGCCTAAGTATGGTACGCCCAACATCCAGTCTTTCCGTTTGTACAGATAATTATCGGAAAAAGTTCCATACTAACGAATTCTTCCCTTCTTCCGCTATACCACCATTTGAGAGTCCGAAGGATGAAGGTGAATCTAAGTACGGATCAGAGTCCTTTGATGGTCATGAATTTTAACAATTGAATTACAACGACTTTGATTTTTAAAGACACATTGGGATATTCTCATTCAATGGACAGCTTTTGGTTTTCAAGGTGTGATATCGACTTTTAGAATGTCGCCCGTCATCATAATGCACCTGCGAGAGACACGACATTCAATTGTCAAATTGTTAGACAATTGTATTTGAAAAAACAAAACAATGAACAAGATAGCATGTTTTTTTATTTGTGCATTAACATAAATATATGTATATATCTTATGTGATATATGTCTACTTGTTATGTAGTATATCACATGCGTTGCATATTTATATTACTTGTGTGATATATGTATATAACCTGCGTGATATATATTTATTACTAGTGCGGTATGTTTATATTCTAGTGAAGTTGTTTAATACATACGTGATATATGTATATAACTGGTGTGGTATATGTATATAACTTGTGTGGTATATGTATATTACTTGTGTGGTATATGTATAATAGTATGTGATGTATGTATATAACTGGTGTGGTACATGTATATAACTAGTGTGGTATATGTATATTACTTGTGTGGTATATGTATATAACTAATGTGATATATGTATATAACTGGTGTGGTATATGTATATTACTTGTGTGGTATATGTATATTACTTGTGTGGTATATGTATATTACTTGTGTGGTATATGTATATAACTAGTGTGATATACGTATATTACTTGTGTGGTATATGTATATTCCCAGTGTGGTATATGTATATAACTTGTGTGGTATATGTATATTACTAGTGTGGTATATGTATATTACTAGTGTGATATATGTATATTTCTAGTGTGATATACGTATATTACTTGTGTGGTATATGTATATTTCTAGTGTGATATATGTATATTACTTGTGTGGTATATGTATATTACTTGCTGATATATGTATATAACTAGTGTGGTATATGTATATTACTTGTGTAAATATATGTATATTACTTGTGTGGTATATGTATATTACTTGTGTAATATATGTATATTACTAGTGTGATATATATTACTTGTGTGATAAATGTATATAATTGGTGTTGTATATGTATATTACTTGTGTAATATATGCATATTACTAGTGTGATTTATTTATATTACTTGTGTGGTATATGTATATTTCTAGTGTGATATATGTATATTACTTGTGTGATGTATGTATTTTATTTTCTGATATATGTGCACTACTCGTGTGGTAAAATGTGAATTAATTATCGATCAGAAATTTGGTATTTTAAGTTTTTACCTAACAAGTTCACAAGCGTTTAGGACATCAAAAGTTATACCTTGTTCAACATTTATTGATTTGTAAAAATTGTATATAGTTTTTGTGCATTGATTTTTTAAACACGGACTATCCTTATTTAATCAAAGGTATTTTGTTTTTAGTTTGCTTTATTCCCTGACAGTTTTCAAAAAATTGTTATATGGATACAGCATTTGAGAAATTTGAACAGTCGTCCAAAAATATCGAAAATATCCATATTTTGTTGTTCATGATCGGTATCACAAATGATAAACATCTGCTGATATTGTTTGGTTTTCAATAAAAACTCATTTGCTGTACAGCTTTCATATACATTTTGGAACTAGAAGAGTGAGAAAAAGTTATGAAGAGCCAGCGTTTAACCTTTTGAAAATTAACGTGAGGACATAACTATGATGATCTAGTTACTGCTTTAGTATAAATATTCTACCCACCTAATTAACTTGAGCTTTACAGAGTTCAGCTAAGAGAACGAAGGCAAAAGGCAACTGAAACATTATCTGAGCTCATTATTCAATATTTAGCTCAAATGTGGCGTAATACTGAATTCAAAGTAACATTTTACAAACCATCCGAAAGCATTTTAACATTTCGTATCTTATAATGTGACCGTACCGTTTAACTTTGCAATTAGTTAATGCTTTATTTATATTTTACATCTAGAATCAAATATAGTTAAGCAATTTGATCGTTTATCTAAAGTTATTTTTAACGGAATAGATTTTACAGTTTAAGTCACTGGAACACATGTTTATCGACAAACCTTCTCTGTGTCATGAAAAATGGCAGTTTTTATCGACATTTAGATATTTCCAGAAAGTTAAACTAACAGGCACTGATCATAATTATACAAAATGTTTCTTATTATGTAGTTACATGAACACTTAAGACATAATTATAATGTCAGACCTTCCGTTTAATGGCAGTTCTATTTGACATATAGTCGAAACTGTTGTTTTGTAGTGTAACGCCAAGATCTGAATAACTCAATATTAATAGGTCAACACAATATCAAGTTTATAAACGTCAGATATATGTGTTTATTTAGTATAAGATATTATTCTATAAAACAATTATTGCTTAATCAGTGTCTTTAATAATTTCACAATTCTTAAACAAATACGTAAAGCAATAAGAATTAATGTCAACTGCGTATCTAGCATAATTTAACATGAGTGAGTGAGTCTATTAAACATAAAAAAACACACTGGAGAAAGTAATATTTTGCTTACCTTAAATTGTAAAATATTATACGCCTTAAACTTTTTTAACCCATAATTCATAACTGCAAATATGCGTTTCCGGACAGCTAACAATTATATTAACAATTATGTTTACATGCTATCGGTACAATCACCACTTATGTGATGACATGCCCATCAATTAACTAAATCAGGCATATCTTACTCGTGTGCCCGGTGACAGCTCTATCATAATTAATATATCCGCCTATTTTGTTGACTAATTACCGTCTAATCACCGTTATCCTACAATATCTTCCCGACCAATTAAAAAATAATTACAGGTATTTTAAAATAAAACTTATTTAAAGAGAAAAATTATATCATTTTTAAGTCTGAATGCTTAAGAGTAGTTTCAAGAGTGAAGAAAAATCAAATGCAAAAATAAAAACAAGAAAACTTAAGGTACGCAACTGACACTTTACAATTAACATATAACAATAGATATAATTACCAATATCAAATATGTTTTAATCATTTAAAGTGATATTATTTAAACCAATCATAATTAATATTTTTTCCATATACATATGTTAACAAATATAAAAGAAAACTATGGTATATAATGTAATACTAATATAAGAAAACTGATACAAGAAATTTTCCGAATATATATGCATACATAAAATAACTATATTTTCACTTCTTGAATTGTCCTAAAATAAACACTGTTCTATAGTTCGAGAATAAAATAAAATAACACTTTGCTGTCCTAGGTAAAGATTTTTTTAAAAACATGATCACTTTGTAGTTCTAATTAATTAATTTAACACTGGTTTGTCCTATTAGTCATTTTTAAATTTTAATTTTTGACGAAAGCAGAATATCCCAGGAATAGAATTAGTTAAAACACTATGTATAAAATAAGTAAATACAAAACAATACACTTTAAAAACTATAAATTAACACATTTTCTTTATAATTGTCCAAGAAACGTAGTTTTGTTCTGTTCTGCTTTTGAATATCTATCCTGGAGATTATGCCTTCGTGTTAACCTGAAAATACATAAAATATAATTAAGTAACATGTACATGTAATTTGTTGTTGTTAACATGTGACAATAAAGGATTAGCTAGGAACAAATTATTATTAATTATACAAAAGTTGAAGACTTAAATTAGCTTATCATTTCATATGTCCATGAAATGTTAAAGAGTAATTTAATTATAAAAGTATTGAACTGACTTAAAAATATAACTTATAAAAAATATGTTTACTAAAAGTTATAATAAAAGTAATAAAAATGTAATAAAAAAATAAAAGAAATGTATAAAACCCGTAAAATGCCCATTACCATATCCTGAAAGAAAAAATCAAAGAAATATTATAAATGTACATATACCTCTGTCACCAATAAAAATACAAACAATATTACTTAAAACAAAGAACAAAATACAACAAAAAAATGTTTTATTGGATGCATGAGTTAATAAAAAAATCCTAAATGAGATTTTACTGCCATGAAATATTTAATGATTTTTTGGAAAAATTAATGCGAAATTTTTTTAAAAATTAAAAAAAAAATAAAACTGAAAAAATATATTTTTTCTTCGTTTTAATCCACTGTGCTCTCAGCTTTACATCTTTGTGACGTCTGCCAGAGAGGGTAAAAGTGCCCTGATGTCGCATGGCTGGATCTGTGGACTAAACGATCAAAAATATCTTCCATAAAACGGCAGTCGGAGTAGATTCCCTAATGCCGACGGAGTGAGCTCTAATCCAAGGCAATGGTAGCAGACCTGTTGATTGCGTTCTGCTACCTTTTTTTCAATGTCCCGTTTCGCCCCTCTTAAGAATAGGTGAGTCATTAACTTGCCTTTCAAGTTAAGGACAGTTTGTGCATAGCACCACGAAAAGTTTGAAATGATGTCTATTTTGTGGACCACGTGATGGTTACACAGGGGTCGGTCCCACTAATATCACAGTCCGGTGCTGATCTTTCCTCGATCGCATCAAACATCTTGACGACTAGATATTCCAAAAGGTATGCTCTGAAGAGCATACCAATATTAAATCGTCGAATGAACATGGTTATCATCAGCGGTGCCAAATAAGAATCGAAATACTTTCCCTAAGCCTAAAATACTTCTTTTCTGTTTATTAGTGTCACGAAGGCTTAAAAAATCTGTGTATTCATTTAGTACGTTGTCATATGTCAGTCGGAGATTATTGATGTCTAAATTCATGTCATGTATTGTTTGTAAATCAGGCAAAAAGTTATCCTCATCTTTAGTTTGTAAATAATGTGTTTTCATTTCAAGCAACGTTTTGTTAACTGTATCAACATTAGTAGGAATTTGAAAGAGATAATCGCTGAATAATTTAGTATCATAAACTTAAATGGCGTTCCAATGCGCTTTTGTTATAGAGATTTCATTATCTTTTGAAAATATAACGTTGTCATAACAAGTCATGGCCCAGACAAAATGAAATAGGCAAAACAATAGAAACATCTTTATGTCTGAAAAATAAATTAAATGCATTTGAAAGTAACATGAAAAATTTAATTTTGAAAAAAAAACAAAAACAAAAAAACAACAAAAATTGTCTTATATTATCTTAGATAAACATTCAACTAAAAGCTTGTTGATAGATTGATGTTTTGAATCTGAGGACTTAACCTTAGAGCATTTGTGTTGAAAGCGTTTCTCCTTTTATTTGTTTACAGATGAGACCATAAATTCATAGCTTTCTGTGTCCGAAGAGTAATGATTATTGTCGAGTGACCTTGCTTGTACTTGACTTTCGTCTGAATCTGACCTATTTGTTGACATCTTGTGGCTAGAAGCATCACTTTTGTTACCTGTATAAGTTTGATTACGTAAGTGACATTGTAATTCGGATAATGGTACATTGTCCATCTCATCGCTACTAAATGAGTCTGGATTTGACATTTGATTTTCTTGGCTTAATTGTTTTTGTAAATGTGACAAAGAAACATGGTGTAACACGTCTGAATCGTCCAGTTGATGGTTATATCTACGTAACACTTCGGGCGATGTTTGATTGTCGTCATTATTTTCGTCCGTCGAATCTGCGCTATTATCAGAGTTACTCTCATTGGTCGAAGTTATGTCTTTGGGCGGAATAACATACTGACAAGCACGCCCTTTACCTGAAGCTTTAGGAATATCCCAATCTAAAATATTAGCGTAACGAATCTGTCTTGTATGAACTTTGTGTAGTTTTTGATCTAATTGACTTTTTATAACATAGGTGAGTGGGGCTATTTGCTCTATAATACGGTAATAGGGAATCCATTTTGAATCTAATTTACTTGATCTTTTAAAATTCTTATAATAAACTGGGTCGTTGACTTGAAAAGTAACGTCTGATCTATTTTATTTGCATTCTCGACTCGTTTTCGTTAATTCCTTTTCAACATTTTGTATGTTTTTAGAAAGGCTCTATGGTTTTCACTTAATATGATTTGACTATAATCCGTGCCGTGATATTTTGCTCGAGGTTTAAGTAATGTGTCAATCGGGGTTAATGGTTCTCTCATGCTAGATTAAAGAAAGGACTTTGTTTGTTTTGGTATGAAACCGAGAATCGTAAGGCGGCCAGAGTTAAGTTTAAATGAATGTCCCATTCCCTTGAATTATTGTTGACAAGTTTTGCTAAAAGATTAACTATGTCTCTATTTCTGCGTTCTGAAGCACCATTGCTAGTCGGCGAATAGGGTGACGAGCGTACGTGTTTAATAATTAATTCTGCTAACATATTAGTAAAAGACGAATTAACAAATTCAGACCCGTTACCCGTAACAATTTTCTGGGGACAAGCGTATCTACTGTAAATTTCTCTCATAAAGAAATGTACAACTGATTGAGCCAATTTATCTGGACTCGCAAATGCCTCAATAAATCCCTTAAAATGATCTAAAAAACAGATAATTACCCTGTTCTTTGATGCAGTAAGCGGAAGCGGCCCTAATACGTCTATTGCTATGATATGAAAAGGATATTTTGGTGTTTCTGTTTCTATGAGTTTGGTATTTATTTGTTTTAAATTTCTACTATTACATGCCACACACTGTTCTACAATTGAAACTATATCTTTTAACATATTTCGCCAATAATATTTGACCTTTATAGTTGCAAAAAGTCTCTTTATTCCAAAATGACCAAAATTATGATAATTAGTTAGTATCATTTGTTGCAATTGCCTAGGGACAAAAAGTCTTAACGAAGGTCCGTCGTCACAATTCAAAATGTAATAAATGACATTATCTAATTCAATATGATGCCTCTCTTTATTTATCGACAATTTATTTATGCTGTAATTTTGATTTAAGTAAAGCGATTTCTGGATCATTTTCTTGTTCGAATTGCATGTTTAAGTTTTCTAAGTTTTTAACTGGTTCAACTATTAATTCATTTGGTTCATCTGCTAATTCGCTTATTTTCCTGACATCTACCTGATTTGTATTAATTGCATTGCATTGTTTAATTTCATACATGTTATCTGGAATATCACTGAAAAATTCTGACTCTGTCTCTGATTTCATTGTTTTTACCTGTTTCTTTGCTGGTCTCTGAAATCTGCCACTACATTTAATTTTCCCTGGATATGTTCTATTTTACAGTTATAAGTTGATAACACGGCTGCCCATCTTTGTATTTGTTTATTGTTAAAAGGCTTATCTAGAATGTGGATTAATGATTTCTTATCAGTATAGATAGTGAATTCTGCGCCATGTAAATAATGATGTAGTTTATTAACACAGTAGAAAATTGCCAAACATTCCTTCTCAACTATAGAATATTTTCGTTGCGTTTTATTAAACCGGTGTGATATGAAATAAATTGACTTCTAATTTATATATTAAGAACCTTGGTCGTCTGGTTCGCAGTCCTGACTTAAGAACCCGGATAAACATAAATCACTAGAATCGCAATTTCCATAGGTTCCTGCCCTTGAAAAAGGTGATATTCAGATGATTGTTGGTTATTTTGAAATCTCAAATTAAACTTAGCTCTTAAATTTTGTTCATTCATAGCCGATCGAACTGCATTTTGAAAGGTATCTGGATTATCTCTCATTACTTTCATCTTGAGATAATTTTCACGTAAACCGTCAGTAAAGAAACCGATAATCTGTCTTTCAATTAAAGCTTAATTCCCATCAGTTCCCCTATAAGCAATTTCCGCTAAATAATAATCGTTCAGCAAAAATTTGAACATTTTCATTTTTGTGTTGCCTCATTGAACGTTACAATGAAAATGCGTATTGTGGATCTCGAATAGTGTCAAAACCTTGAACCTAATTCTGTTTTGAATTCAACCCATGTGCTGTCAGGGTGATCTCTTAAATGTCTACTGATAAAATCACTAACCAAATTTTTACTTGACTGATACGCGACAAGCTTTAATCTTTCCTCAGGTACCCTCGTTAATACCCCAAATTTCTCAATACTCTTAATCCATAATTTAAATTCCCCCGGTTTACCATTAAAAGCTGGGATAACTTGGGAAATACTTTGTGTACCCACATAAGCACTGACATTACTAAGTTCCCTACCTAAATTCTCAAAAATTCTAGCAATATCTTGTTCTGCCATAGTCCTAAGCCAACAAAAAATACAAAAAACAGAGGATATAAAACTCACGGGTCTCGTGTCTGGTTCCGCTGAAAACTGGTTCCCGTGGCTGATCGAATAATGGCCCCCTTCGTCGTTGTGTTCCGCAAAAAACTTCTGGTGTATCGAATCCTGTAGTCACTAGAGCACAAAATCGTCCCTTGTAGTGTAACGCCCAGATCTGAATAACTCAATATTAATAAGTCAACACAATATCAAGTTTATAAACGTCAGATATATGTTTTTATTTAGTAAAAGATATTATTCTATAAAACAATTGCTTAATCAGTGTCTTTAATAATTTCACAATTCTTAAACAAATACGTAAAGCAATAAGAATTAATGTCAACTGCGTATCTAGCATAATTTAACATGAGTGAGTGAGTCTATTTAACATCAAAAACCATACTGGAGAAAGTAATATTTTGCTAACCTTAAATAGTAAAATATTATACGCTTACCCATAATTCATAAGTGCAAATATGCGTTTCCGGACAGCTAACAATTAAATTAACAATTATGTTTACACCCTATCGGTACAATCACCGCTTATGTGATGACATGCCCATCAATTAACTAAATTAGGCATATCTTACTCGTGTGTCCTGTCACAGCTCTATCATAATCAATATATCTTATTAATATTGAGTTATTCAGATCTAGGCGTTACACTACAAGGGAAGATTTTTTTCAAGTTTATAAACGTCAGATATATGTATTTATTTAGTATAAGATATTATTCTATAAAACAATTGCTTAATCAGTGTCTTTAATTATTTCACAATTCTTAAACAAATACGTAAAGCAATAAGAATTAATGTCAACTGCGTATCTAGCATAACTTAACCTGAGTGAGTGAGTCTTTTTAACATCAAAAACCACACTGGAGAATGTAATATTTTGCTTACCTTAAATAGTAAAATATAATACGCCTTAAACTTTATTAACCCATAATTCATAACTGCAAATATGCGTTCCGGACAGCTAACAATTAAATTAATAATTATGTTTACACCCTACCGTTACATGATGACATGCCCATCAATTAACTAAATTAGGCATATCTTACTCGTGTGTCCGGTGACAGCTCTATCATAATTAATATATCCGCCTATGTTTTGTTGACTAATTACCGTCTTCAAAGTTTACAAGTGAAGAAAGACATCCTTGTCATCGATGTATCATATTAAGCAAAAGTCGTCACTAAAGTAGAACTATCGAAGGTTCTTATCTGGAAAGATTTCTCAAATTTAAGTCTTTAAATATCAGATCCTGGTGAAAGTAGAAACAATAGCACAAACTGTCAAGTGAATTTAAAGTCATCAACATTAGCTACAGATTACGTATCCTTAAATATAGATAATAGAAAATGTAACTGGTATCAATTTTATTATCATGCCTTTGTTGTGATTTCAAACGCGATTAGATTTTGTCAGAAAAAATAAGTAGAAAACCCCCAGTTAAACATATATATATAATATCGCCTCTACCATTCAAATCCCTGTTTGTGCTTAAGCTATTTGCAACTAAGTATAAAGTACATCTACGGTAAATCATTTTAGGACATTTGGACATGAATTGATAAAGATTCATATAATATGGGACATTACATTGTGCATAAAGAAAAGATATTTGTCTGAAGGAATTAGGCAATTCAGTTACATATTTTTTGGGAAAAAAAATATTTTTTTAAATTCATCAACAAGTTGATTCAACGGTGATAATCATTATACACATTGTATATTTATTGTGTTTTAATTGCTGTAGCAATGCTTATGTTGGGAGAGTATTAAAGCTACATGCCTTTTATTCTGAAAGTAATCAAACATTTTTGTGCAGTCATTGGTAGCCCTTTTAAAAAAAAGATTTTATCTATTAACTTCAGAGCCGGTAAGTCCAGATAATCTTGGATTACGGGTAAATGCAAGATACACACGCACTATTCCCGATACCAAAGCAGAATATATCACTTCCGCCGTAGAACAGATCGCAGCTGACAAGATATGTGGATCATGTAAAATTGCAGCCACAGTTGAAAAAGGTAGTTTGTCAAAAAGATCATCTTTGTCTACAAAGTCTACAACTTCTGCTTATGGTGCAACAAATATATCCGAATGCTCACTGACAGGTTATATATTCCAGTACATTCACATGCTCTAGTCTGGTTATCTAAACGATTTAACATGTGATGATAAATCTTGTATGCTAGCATATTCAGTTGATTTTTGTTCAATAAGTTGCTCAGGTAGATAAGTGCATGCCTTCTTATAAGATAAGTATTAAATCGCACTAAACAATGCATTTCGCTATGTGTTTTTCAGTTTAACACGTATGTCGTATGGTCTCTTCAAAGTATGTAATGGCTGTTAATGCATATAAAGGAGATAAACAAACACCTTGATAATTAAGACAATTAATTTCTGGTGTAAACCAAAGAAACATAGTTCTCAAAGTGCGTACTTACAGTGCCGAAATACATAAATGACCAGTAGAAAAATACATGATAATGATTTACAATAACTACCTGTAAAGGACATTAACAAGCGCCTTAAACTCTTAGATAAATAAAAATCAACAATTTCTTGTGATAAACATATAAATATATTTATCAAAGTGGGCATATGTGAGATGGTTTGTCCGGGAAGTTTGTAAAAACTGAGGCCCGCATGCAAGTTATGTCTAAATAAAATCTAAGTTATTAGTTGTTAGGCTGAATAGGTGATGAATTTGGAATGATATAGGATGGTGGCTTGTTTATGGACTGTAAAGAAGCATAACACAAAAATAACAAGACAATTATATAAACAGGATATTACACAAGGACAAAGTGATTTAAAAATCATATTTGAAAGACCACCTGGCACGTATATAAGGTAATCTGTGATATTTACTTCACGCCTATCCATGATAATCTGGCTCGTTTAAGTTTCCCATGTTGGTCGTTTCATATAATAAGTAGACAAAACATTACATTAGTATACAAAATAGCATAAAACATTCATAAAGTACATATGTTTATGGTTGTTTTATTTTGAATTTTCAATTGCCGACTTCTTCTTTATACGCGTACATATTTCAGAATTAGTGGAGATAATTCCAAAGAACAAAGAAGACGAAAGCAGCGACAAAACATGTAATTTTGCTGAAATAATTTTTTCGTAAATTTGAATTTTTGTTTTTGTAATATGTAAGGTTATAGAAATATTTACATTATACAAAATTTAATTTTTAATTTCCCTTCAATTTATTTCGAGATTATTGTCAACACTATTAAGTTTCTCTACAATATTTACATAAAACAATTGTAACATAATATCTTTTCGATTATGATTTTTTTTCAATAAATAATGTTTTGTTATAATAAATATAAATAATATAATCTTTCAGTAACTATTGCGGTTCCGGTTGTTGTTAGTTTTGTGTGTCTCTTCATCATTATTGCAATCGTATTAATAGTATGTAAGAAAACAAAAAAGTAAGTACAGCATTTAAAACCAACAATTATATGCAAAAATGTGATTTGGCTATATTTCATTATCTGCTTATTTTTTAAGAAGATGAGAAAGAACATTTAATTGCCTTAATATGCATCAATGAAATGATGTGATCTATGGTAGTAAGAGGTTATATATCGAAGGTCCGTACGCAAATAATTGCACATTTATGAGACAAGTATGTAAACTGAGACCTCACTATTTGTAATACAATTTTCTAGTGATGTTGTGATAAGAATACTTATATTACCTTTACAACAACTCTATAATGACGCCATTCATTTGAAATATTATCTTACCACATATAAATACATTAAATTTTATTGTTACGAAATGCATTTATTACAAAGCATTAATAGAAAAAAGTAACTTTACAAAGCAACCAAACTTCATTAATGCTTTATTGTTTGGTACTGCTGCAGGAAAAAAGGTATCATCAGCTAATTTTGATTATACGCGTACTTTGACATACAATGTCCATATACAAGTACTTTGAAATACAATGTCCAGGTACTCGTATGCTTGCATTCATTAATTGATTCGAGTCACAAGTGTTATGCGAAAAAAAAGGTAAGATACCATACAATATAAAAAACAACAACAACAAAAAATATTGATATATGTATATCAAATTAGTCTTCTTTTTCATTTTTCAGACTTTCAGCTAGACAAGAAATCAATGGCAGCTTATTCAGCTTAAATATGATACGCCCAAATTCCAGCATTTCGTCTGATAATGGAAATGCAAAAGTAACATTCAATAAGAAAAACATTAAAATGGGGTTTTATTTTGAAAACGACTTGTACGATTAATGAAGAACATGGCCACAACTCCAATTGGTTGTTTTGATTTAAAACCAATGAAAATGTAAAGCGTGGGGACCATTTATTACTTATAATAATACATATTTCTGTTTTTCTAATTATTTATAATTTATTTTTCTGTATTTTTCCCCTTTTTTGTTTGTTTTAACCTTACGTACCAGATTGCATCATTATGTCTGATAAATACCTCATGAATACTTACTTTCATCGGTTACACCCTACAATATTTCTCTGGCACGACTTTGAGCGCATTGAAGAAATTATATTAGGAGCGGCGTTCTGTATGATAGCTTAATGGTTATAATTTGCTTGTTCGCAATTACTCGCAAAGCAATAAAGAAAATTTCCCAAAAAGTGAACGTTACAATATACTTGTGGCAATCGATAACCTTGGGTTAGATCTTTGTGCGCTATATTCGCAATGGAATCACACTAAAAAGTCTTATGGTATTTGAATGACGGGCAACTGAAACTGGTCTTGTTTACCTAACAGTGTACACTTTATCACTGGTTCAAAAAACATATATTAAGAACAAATAAGTCACCGGTCAAAACACGACCATTTTCCTCTCGGGTTAGAGCTTTGTGCTTTATATTGCGTGAAGAAAAAGGCTAAAAATTATTGCAATTGCTTATCTCCAGTAAGAAAGCAAATTTAAATATTTCACATGAATGTTAGAATTAAATTACTCAATTAATAATTATCAGAGTAAACCCCCAGTAAATACCAAAGATCGTAATAAAAATCATGAAACTTGACCACAAATTTTTCAGATTTGTTGAAAATAAAATGAAATGGCAAATAAACGTTCATTTTCACTATAAACTCGATCGTATTTTCAAGTTAAATATACAATTGCATATATTTACAAAACACCTTTGAATTTTCAAGAAATCTTTCGAGTACATTTATTGAATCTTTTTAAGTCATTTATTGAAAAGTCTTTATTGAATACATGCAAATACATCAAGACCGGTGTAAATATTGTTATGTTTTTAATCGTATGTTTTGTAAACTTATATTGAAATAAAAGTGTATCTACTTTACGTGTTATGTCATCAATATCATATTCCCTATTCATTATTCGGCCATTAAACGTCGGTAGTCTTACCGTGGTTACTTTATTTTAATTATTTTGGTTTTCTTTATTATATAAATGTCGTTTTATAATATGAACATATTTAAAACAGCAATTTCACCAATATATTTTATGTTTCAATTAGTTTTTTTTTGGTCGATAGTTTCAAAGTTTTCTCTCTTGAAAAAATGTATCTCTTAAAACCCCGTCCGTGAAGACAGAAATAAAGCATTTGATTTAAAGAACCTGCAGATGAATATAACGGCACTTCCCGGTACACTTTCTTTTGTCATGTCGACTCTTAAAAGAGAAAATATATCTTTATAACATGTATAAAGAAAACTTAAAAAATAATCTTGAATTGAAGAATGAGGTGGTTTTGGGAACTTTTACGATTTCAGAAAAAATTGATGATGTGCATAATTGCTATATTTCTGACATGTTACAATTTAATCAACCGCGCAAATTATTTTCTCAGTGCATTCTAAAAAGCAACAACTTAGGACGTTTAAGACGGTTAAAAGTCTATATATCAAGAAAGTGAAAGGAAAGATGCATCAATAGCAATGACAACAATAAACAAGTAAGTTGTAGACTCATTTGGATCGGTGCAATTAAATAAATCATCCGCTTTACGACACGTTCTAAAGTGCAGCTGAAGTTTATAGGCAAATATCTTAAGTTTTAAACTCTTTTACATGTACTTGTATGGTACTAGAAAAAAGTTGTTCGTATCTTAATTTTGCAGTTTTAACAAAAATCTACATTTTACGGAAACACTATAGTTGTTTCTGCGGCCTATATTTTTATCAATCAATTATAAAATATTGTTACACTGACTCATTGTAATGTCCTCAGGAATCTCATGTGGTGAAAAAATCTTAAAAACATGATATCTTTGTTCATTAAAATTGCCGTAATGTTATAAAACATAATGAACTTATGTCAATAATTAAAACAGTCAATCTTTTCGAGAACTAAGAAAGAAAATATCGTAAAGTAATAAAAATGTAAGGGATATGCAAATTATAAACCCTTAGACGCACATTATGCCTCAGAATTCTTTTCTTTTCTGTAGAAAAGAGCAGAATTGTGTTAATAATGATGTAATGGATTCAGAAAATATGAGTTGCTTATCACATGAAAGAAATAGTGTTGAATGTGAAATAGTTTGTCATAGCAAAATGTAAACAAAGTGTTATTTTGACTTCAATAAAAAATACTACTTCACTTGCCAAAATACAAAAGAAGCAAAACAATGGCTCACGTATATGGACAATGCTTAACCTTTTAGAAATTGTAAAAGAACACCAAAAATTAAATGCTTTCGGAAAATAATAACAAAGGCTTTTTCTAGACTTTATGGGCCTAAAATCTAATATCGTTTATTTCTTGTAAGCCGTGATCGTGATTTATTGTTAGTGTTTATTTGTTTCACAAACCACCTTTTAATGAATAAAACAAGACATCGTTTTTTTATTTAAACAGTTATTACATCTTGACAATAATTCTTATTTCATACTTGGAGGTGGACAGATAGATCCGGGTTTGCGGTTTTTCAATGAGTAATTGTTTCGTACATTTAACAATCTAATGTGACACATCCGTTTCTTGTGATAACGTTTTTTACTACTTTGCCGATGTTAAAGCACAATTCAGCATATGTAACAACGTAAATAATATTTGTTGTTAGTGATTTACTTTATTGTTATCAAAATTAGATAAGAGTTGAAAGAAACATTTATTTGCTAGGCCAGAATTTTACATATTTTGGTGCACATTGTCCTAGTAATTTTTCGTCGTCTTGTTCGGTGGAAAATCGGACCAATTATTTACAAACGGACCAATTATTTACAAATAATTGGTAACAGTGGAGTATAGTGCTTTAAATAAGCGGAGTTACGCACTTTATTTTTTACGAAAATTTATTTTGTACTAGAAAATATTTTTTGAAAAGGCATACCTTAATTGCACATACTTGTACTTGTAGAAATTTAGCCGTGTACTCCATCCATAGGTAGGTCACATTGGTATGCCACCCTTTTTACTTGACTACCAAACCAGTGATTGTGCTAATGAAATTGAATCAAATGTAAATCATATATTTGTGTACAAAATTATAGTTTCACCATAAACATTTCCTATTTTGTTGATAATACTTCAAGTACTTATCTCATGTTTTTGTTTTTTTAAATATACCGATTCAAATACAGGAACATGCATGTTATTTTGTAACGCATGAACTAGTGCCCGTACAGAAAATTAAATTAGTCCGTGTAGAGAAAAGTTTCAAAGTTTATTTCAATAAAAACCATTAGGCTAAAAAGCCCAAAAGGCATACATATACAAAACTTTATGACGAACAGTTTATACATTTAACAATAATTTCATTTTAACAATATATCTTGCAAACATAATTTATTTTGGAGAAGGTTTTTTTCAACCTTATTCACCCGTACCAATTGTGACATATTTCGAACTAAATTTCAGGTTACCTCTTTCCAGTTTTAAAGTCAACCTTTTAACGAAACGAAACATAAATGTGACTGACTGGAGTGAGCATAATACTAAGATAAACTACATGACCAATGTACCTTTTTGTGTGATAAGACTATTGTGCTACATATGAAAGACAACTTAACACAATACACATTAATATCCATTATATAAATACAGCACAAAAAGTGATAATGCATTCGTTAAATTAAAATTTTACATGATTAACAATCTAGATACATATACCTTATTTCAATTACCATATAATATTTCGTTACGTTTTTTAAAAGCAGTATGTATGAAAGTTCCAAGCATTCTTACTATCATCTGATTTTCGTTATTCATCAAGTCTATAAATTTGTACATATTTGGCCGTCGCCAATATTTTGATAATATGTATTTATGTCTAAGTTCATTGTACAACTTGCATTCTATAGTTAAATGATACTCGTCTTCTAAGACGTTACAAAAGTTACATAATCTTTCATTTACTGGTATAGTCGCCGGTCTTGACCAACGACCTGCTTCTATTTGCAGTCTATGTGACGAAACTCTTAATCTAACAAAAGATTGACAAAATTTACTATTTGTAAAGTGTTCTAAGTAAGGTTGAAATCTGAAATTTGAAATAGTTCGATAAAACAATGCTCTACTAGAATTTTCTAATCTATCATGCCAATTCTGCTTGAACTGATCGTGTTATCTTTGTTAAGCTAAAAACAAAAAATAATTACTATTACCAACATTTTGTTGCAACCATACATCATAAAATCAAAGTGTACAAAATATGTTTTATCTAAAGAGCACCAATTTACTTTACTCGGTGCATTTTCTAAATCATTTTTGAGCATATTATTTTCTTCTGTATGTACAACTTTGACCCAATATTTTATTATGTTATAATAGTGTATTGTCTTAAAACTAAATCTACCTAGTTCACCGTAAATAAAATCATTTTGTGTGGTCTTTTTCACTCCAAGTACTTTCTTGCAAAACTGTAAATGTACCTTTTCTATAGTCAAATTTTTAGCAAAACCACACACTTTACTTCCATAATTTAGAATAGGAGCTACTAATTTATCAAATAAATCAAATTTATGCTTAGGAGTTATATATGTGAATTTATACAAATACTTGTTTAACTTAAAAATAGCTTTTTTAGCTTGTCCAGCTAGTGTACTTTGTGCTGTAGATAAAGATCCACCACTTGTGAAAACAATACCTTAATAAGTAAACTTACTAACTATTTCAATTTCTTCATCGTCGCAATAAAATTTAAGATTTCTAGGAATGGTTCCACCTCGTCTAAATATCATTACTTTTGTTTTTGTTGTGTTTACTTTCATTTTCCAAGATTTACAATAATCTGCTAATGAATTTATATTCTGTTGCAATTCTTCTGCAGAGTTACCAAAAATTACAATGTCATCTGCATATAATAATATATATATATTTTAAACATGCAAGCATCTATTCCCTGTGTTCCACTGTGGATGTAAATATCTTCTAAGTCATTGATACAAATTGAAAAGAGGAAGGGAGATAAGCATTCCCCCTGTCTAACGCCAAGCACGCATGGGAAATCACTACTTAAATTATTCATATATTTTACTCTTGACTTAATTGATTGATACATAGAATTCATGATATTTAAAATATTATCTCTAAGACCTAATTTTATTAATTTGTACCACAAATTCTCTTTAACCACATAATCAAAAGCCTTAGAAAAATCGACAAATAAAGCAAATAATTGTTTCCCTTGATTTAAAACATGATTAATCAGACTATTTAACACACTGTACTCATTTTTGACCGGAACCCAGTCTGAGCTTCAACATATACATTATAATTTTCAGCCCAATTCTTTAATCTATTGTTAAGTACATGCGTAAAAAGTTTACCCAGACAGCTCAATAGTGTAATGCCACGGTAATTATCTACATTATTAGCATTACCTTTTTTATATAAAGGGATAATATAGCCCTCTGACAAAGTCTCAGGAAAATATCCGATATCAAATATTCTATTAAAAGGCTTATGTAATACAGTCACTAATACAGTTTTACCATTCGTAAAAAATTCATTCAACAAATAGGCTGGACCACTAGACTTATTATTCTTTAACTGTTTTATAGCATGATTTATTTCATCATATGAAAAGTTGTTGTTTAATTTCTCAAACATAACATTAAACTCATTATTCTCATAACGTTCTATGAAATGTATGACATCCTCATCTGGAACAAAAAATCTACTGTCAGGATTATTTATTGCCTTAAAGTACATTTCAAAGGATGACAAACTTAAGATAAATTTGTAGTTTTAACACATGCAGTTTTTTTAGCCATGTTCCAATATAGGCGTGCATTTTCAAACCTAGCATTAACAAGTTTAGATGTTCTTTCTTTATCATAATTGAAACGACATTTTCTAACAGTACTCTTACATATTGACCGTGCTTGTACCATATTTATTCTATTTAAATCACACGGGTCATTTCTATATCTATTCAATAAGTTTAAAAATACATTTTTCTTTTCAACACATTCATTATCATACCACGGGCTATTATTTACATAACAAGGAAAGCTTTCACAACCTTTAATAACAGTTTTTTTAAATAATGGCGATGCAACTTTATCAATGATATTTTGAACATTTTGTAAACAATCATCAATATCTTGTTTTGTAGAACATAATGTGATATCATTCGACAACGAATCAATACAACTTGACATATCAACACTAGACAATTCCTCAACAAACTGTGACTTATAATCATTATTCCAAACATAGCGAAAATTTACACATTCTTCATCTTGCTCAGAAGTATCACTGTTATGAACAACTATTCTCGATCTATCTAAACTAAACGAACAGCTTACAAGACAGTGATCTGATAATATATTTGGTATATGGTATCAACCCGGTACGGAATTAGACCGAACCCATTGTAGTCTAGAAAGTAGTTCTTTGAAATTTTGAAATGGCTCAATTTAAGTCATCTCTAGTTAGATTGGTCATGATTAAAGTGTATTTATTGCATGTGTGTAGTTTTTGTGTGTTATATGATGACTTTAAAAGTTGTTTTTTGTGTATTCTCCAGGAACTCATTTGTTGGTGGAAGGATTAAAGATGTACTACCCACCAGCTGTCAGGAGTTTTTAAAGTGGTGAATTTAAACAGTGTTACAACAGAATGAAGATTTCTGAAAAAAGAAGATGGCTAACGTATTATATTTTGGGCCTCATTGGACTTGTTTAAAGTTGAAGACAGTATATAATTCATCAAGAACAGTGGAATCCAGAATTAAGCCTCAAATTTGACTGATTTACTATAGAACAAATAGTACGAAAATTCACCGGGCCGCGTCCATATCTATCTCAAATTCATTTATATTACAAAACATTTCGGGTTTACACAAAACATAATCTATAAGGCTACAACCACGATTGTTAACAAACGTATATTTTCCTATATGTAGATCATTACCCCTTCTTCCATTTACTATACGTAGACCTGACTGTTTGCAAAAAATCTAGTAATTGAATGCCATTATTATTAACATGGCAAGCATCTTGAGAAAAACGTTCAATTTCATTATCACATATATAATCTTCAGGGAGCATATGTAACATATTTAAATGTACGTCATTATCGTTTGTAACAAAGTCCGGTAATAACGACGTGCGTGCATTGTAATCGCCAAATAGTGCATAATAACAATTGTTATTTGAGTTATTTTCTACATCAATAAGTGAATCCGTTATTCTATCAAATATATTATTTTCAACCATTGCTTGCCTACTACTGTCATCCGGTAGAACATAACATAAGCACAAGAAAAAGTCTTTTTCAAGTGATAATTTTTCCCCTGATATCTTAACCCATATAACATCATCCTGGCTTGTGAAAAATAAAATGTCATCCGAAATCAATTCATTTTTTATATAAATAACAATAGAGATAATGATGCTCTTGTGAAAGACTTTCGTGTTCAGTAGAACAGTTATTATTTTCTATAAACATTTCAAATTAATGTGATATTTATTTGTAACTTTGACGGACGAATGCTCTATTCACAGTCATGTAAAAGAATAAATAATTTAGTATATACTGTAAATAACCACAATTAATGGTTAAATCAGTCGGACACAAAGTAATTGTTGCAATTAAAGCAACGATGTTTTTTTGATAGTGTTGTTTCAAAGGGACAAATAAATTGAACAGCTGCATTTTACCGGTATTGCTCTTTAAATCATGTGTAATTTTCCCTGGAACTTTTATCCATCTGTGTACTTGTACATTGTTTTTACTTAATTGTCAAATTTAATGTAAAATCGAGATCCGTGTTAACATATTAAGATTTAAACAAGAACCAGTACTGTCTGGCCGGGCGGCATGATAACACATGGTGTCCTGGCTCTATACCGTTGGGTAAGAGATGCAATCATCATCGTTTACGCTTTAACAACATTAGATATGAACTTTACATACTTTACTGTATGCGCTTCGTCATAACAAAAAAAACCTAGTATTTATGAGATTTTTTTTTACATTATTGATAAATGTACTTTGTTCATTTATCCAAGTGCTACAAATATAGTTTTTGAAAACTCAACAACAACACACGCACACACACACGCGCGCGCGCGCGCGCACGCACACACGCACACAAAACAAAAAGAAAAAAAAAGAAAAAAGAACAACACGGCCATTTCGAGGAAAGTAGACCTTTTCCCCTTTTTGACATTCAAACATTCATATTGACTGTTTAACCCGGATATTATGAAGCCAACGCAACTCAGCAACTGATAGTAAAGATCGACACCATTTTGAACATGACAATTCTGAATAGCTGGTAAATGGTAACGGTAAATCTATATTCTAAAAAAAAAGAAGATTTTTCCGTTGTAAATATATTGCAATGTTTATCAATAAATTTGTCAATTATTAAGAACTATCAAAGGCCACCACTATGAAAATGCATAATTATTAACTGAAATTTGGAACTTCACAACGAAACTATTGTATATATAATGTAGGTGTTGAAAATAACAAATGACGTTGTTTTTATTGTTTGCATTAACATTTGTCACAGTATTTATTAATTATAAGAGGGTGAAGGTAAAATATTACTTAGATAAAAGGAGATAGCAAATATAAAGTGTGCAAAGATCTTAGTGACGATAAGAGCCACGATGTCTTACTGTAAATGGTCTATTCCGGTAGTAACAATCATGTGGATATGCGTTTGTACTGTTGGTAGTAAAGAAAACATATTAAAAAGGATAGAAATAAAAGTAAGTGACACTAATTATGTCAATTTAATAAATTTAATTTAATTTCAGTTTGATACAGAAACGTTCAGACAAATACCTAAATTTGTTTTTCCCTTTTTTCATTTTAAGTTGAATACTAAACTTGCCATTGTAATTGATACCAGGTCCTACTCTAAAGTGATATGGCCCATTATTGAAGGTATGCTTTACCATTTATTATTATTTTGATAACATGTTGCAACAAACCACTAAATAATTATAAACGATGGTTGTTGTTATTTAGTGTTAGATAAATAATTCGAGATAATATTATCTATAATGTTATCTATATACATGTATACTAGCAAATAATTAATTGCTCTAGAACAAATCATCATTTTTCATCAGATTAAAGTTTCCTCTAAAACATTGAATCGTTTCATTGTGTTTTCAAGATATACTTTATAAAAATATCAAAATAAGCAATTTCTAACTCTTTATCAATGTTTGCAACTCTAACGGTAAATGTGCTAATTGTAGACTGTGTTAAGAACTCTAAACATTCAGTATAATATTGCATAAGACATATTCCTTCTCTTCGTAAATGTTCATATTGCTTAAGGAATTGTAAAGAGGAGAAAATGCGTGTAAAGTCATGGGTGCATTTTAAAAGACGGCTTCATTGTTTCACACATACCATGATTGTTAAAGAAAGAAGTTGCTATGTGTAATTTCTATAAAAGTCATGTACAAACATTTGACTTGTTATGTTATTTTTGACAGTTTTAACATTTGTAAGCGCAATTTTCTTTACTATTTTACATACACATTCAATTTATAATCTTTTTAGATAATAATATTTTATGTATGTATAACCATAGCATGCCAAACAACAGAAATGAAATAAATGAGCCGCGTCATGAAAAAAAACAGCATAATGGGTTTGCGACCGTCCGCGCAGTATGATCAGGATCCATGCTGTTCGCTATCAGTTTCTCTACTTGCTACAGGGTTTGTAAGCGAACAGCATTGATCCTGATCAGACTGCGCGGATGCGCTGGTCGCACACCCATTATGTTGGTTTTGTCATGACGCGGCTCAAATGTCGTTTGGTTAAATGCAAGATGATAAGTTATCTAAGTTGCAAGATTTGTCACAATTTCTGTTATAGCGTGTTTGTAGTTAAATGTGCAATTACAAATATCTAAGTATTTTCATTTTTTGCACGGTAATTTTTTTGAAGGTATATAACTTAGAAAAGATAACCGATAAGGTGATTTTTGTAAGTAGGCACTTGAATTTAATATTAAACACTCAAGTTGCATCTTTAAATAACTCTAGAAGAAAAAAGTTGTGTTTATCAAAACATAATTTATTCCCTCTGTAATTGCAACGTTTAACTCGATTGAAATATAACGCTAAAAACGTTTGCAATTTTTTAAATAATTAACCAACATTGGTATTGATTAAAGTATATAAACAACACAAATGTTGTTTTTCTATGGTAACACTAAAGATATCATCCCGAGGTTAATCCTTTTAACACTATTTACTTTTTACTGTTGCGAACATTTCCGGCTGCCAAAGTCACTCTGGTGATAACTCTTTGTAGTCTTCTTTAAAAAAAAGGCTGACTCGAGAAAAAAGGCGGCTATTTTTGTTTTTAGAAAATAAACAACGTTTAACAGCGGTTAAAATGTATTGTTACCCATGCAACCGTATACATTTCTTAGTAACTTGGCACACTAGCATCAGAAGTAAGAATATTTCCCATTGGTCAGCGATAACTTTCCATTTCAAAAAATGATGCCTCTTTATTATTGGCCGGCTAACTTTTTAACTACCATCTTAAAATCCCCAATTTGACGAGAGATAATTCCAAAAACCGAAGATAGACATATCAGTTTAATATATTCAACATGAAAAGGTTGAAATATGCCTTTTTGAATCGCGTCCTGGGATCGGCTTTTTTATTTGACATAACCTTGGCTTTTTGAAAAATGTAATTAAAAACAGTTTTACGGTTAAGACGTGTTATTACTTGTTTAATATTTGTCAAAACGTATATAAATACTATTATGTACTTGCAATGATATTCAATGATAAAAAAACCTGTTTTTTGTGTTTGTTATATTTGAATCTCCTTATCCTACACTCATTTTGTACGTCAACTCGGAACATAGCCTTGATTCAGGAAATAAATAAGGGTTATTGTTACGCGTTGTGCTCTTTCGTCGGACGGACGGACACAAAACAATCACTTACCTTTCCAATGTTTGGTTAATTATAAGATGATTAAGCAATTATTCTCAGTTTTGGGAAATAGAAATATAAAGCTTATGGTGTATTCACATAGAAAAACTCTTTAAGACAAGTTTAAAATTCACAGTGTTATTGTCAGTGTTAACTTGTCATTATGATTTATTTATATTTGTTAATAGTTTCAATAAATCATAAACAGGTCTATAACTGAATCTGGTTAGCTAGAACGATAATTACATCTTTTAAAAAATTAAAAGATATTCTTTATAATTTGATAACCGATCAATCCAGATTGATTCCGAATCTCTGTTTTACGAAACGTATGTATCGTCTGATACGTGTACGTGCGTTATTATGTGATATGTCTGTAACTTATTAGATAAATGAATTAAACCACAATGATATACACTACTGAAACTTATTATGACCTTTGAGTAGAGGCAGTATATATTTACAATACTACTTGTTTAAGATGTAATGAATTTAAACGTGTTTATATTGTGCAAAAACTCTTAGATGATTAAATCAGAAAATTTATTTCTTCAAGACTTTCTAATGAACTTTTAAGATAAGTTCTTGTCTAGTTTCAAATGTTTATTAAAAAAGCGGTTTATATCCGTTGGTTAGGAACGGAACATCACGAGCCTTTGTCTACCTTCATTCCAAATAACAAAATACATCCCAGGACAACTTTATTATCTTACCAATAAATGCATTTATAATCTTTATTAATATGGGTTTGACGTAATAATTCAACTTATGTTTGCCAATATGGTTAGATCAATGTTAAAATCATTGACATACCACAAAGGACAAACATAAACGGAACAGCAAGAATGGATGTATGGCGATATTTAAATACCTGGAATACGCTTAGGGAAGGGCAGCAGTGAGCGTTTCAAAAGTACAAAATCAACGCAAGTTATACAATTAACACGATCTTTAAAGATAAGCTTTATTATATGCTATTTATTCATTTAAGTTAAAAAATACAAAGCTACGAGTATATATAATTAAGGTATTAGGACCCTAATTGGCAATATCAGGAACTAAAAAATTTACATCATAGGTCTGATGTATACCTTAAAGTACACCTGTATGCAAATTTAAACAAAGTTTACCGTATGGAAATCAAGTTATGGCCACTTTTCTGAACTCAAGCTAGGATGTTATGAGGGCCCTTTTTTAGAAATGAGCAACCTTTAAATAATCTGCAATAACATTCTAATGAAAAATGTTTTCCCATTAATTTGTGGTAAGAAACAAATAGTACCATTCAGCTAACAATCCACATAAGCACAATTATGGCTTCTACTTAAAATTTATGAAATCTGTATAAAAATGTTACCCTACCCCACCCATTTTTACCACATGTCTGACCGTTTATCTACTTAAATTCACGCAAATGAGTGCCTGTTTTCAAAATTTCCCTAAATTTTTAAAACAGTATATTGGTTGATCTTGTAAAATATGAAATACTTTTACCGTCTAGTTTTGATTATAATACACTTTGAAAATATCAGGTACCATATTTATTACTAGATTTAGCATAATTTAGCCAATAAATACCTTAAAAAATCAAAATTAAACACTTTTTTTCCAAATGGGACATGAGAGATACATAAATAATGTTAAAAGAAAAAAAGTTGACCCTTCTGGGGATTGAACCAATGGCCCTCATTTTCATTGTAGTTAACAGCAGTTCTAGCCTATTTGAATACTCTTCAAAGCGGAGATAATGCATTAGGATGCTAATACCTTAGATACTTTGATAATATCTATAAAGATTCAATTCAATTCAAATAGTTTATTTACGTCTCATCACATGTCCAACACATATATCACAATCAAAATAGATAAAACTGGTAAAAGTACATATGCCATTCAATATAGAATTATATGAGACATGTAAGCAAAGCTTACGTCTATAGGTAAATATAATAAAAGATCATATTTACATACTTACATGATTATATACTATACACACTTATAATAAAAGAATTTGGAATGCTGTGAATCTATTATTTTTAAGCTTTCATATTCCTACTAATGTGTCTAAAAGTCTATATATATAAACAATTCACTAGTCTGATGTACAACAATTCTAATGAAAGTTAAGAGAAATAAAAACTAAAATGTATAATAATGAAATAAATTCAATCTGTAAGATTCACAACACTCTATCTTACAATACCTACTTAATAAAAGGAATAGCTACCTACAATAAAGTAAAAGACGTCTATGTTTTAAAATATTAAAGCATGCTTTGGCTGTAAACTTAGTCATACATGGATTAACAAAAACGTTATGCATTTTCTCCACATCAGATAAGTTGTCAAAATTATTAACAATTGTTCTCGCAAATTCAAATAGGTCTTCCCTGAATTGTAAATAGAGTGGACAGAGTAACATTACATGTACCTCATCTTCTACGGTATCAGTACAGTTAAAACAAGTTCTTTCTTGTACTGACAGATTTTCATACCTCCCCGTTTCCAATCTTATCGGTGCAACACCGCATCTAAATAATGCCATAGCTCTTCGATAATGAAAAGGCAAATGTTGTTTTACATAAGTTTCAGTGTCAAAAACATTCTTGAACATTCTATATGTTCTTAGCTTATTTCTACCATTTCCTGATATTGATGACACACGCTCTACTGATTGTTTCCATTTATTAACTTCTACCTCAATTTTTTTTCCTCAATTTTTGTTACAATTGCTTTAGTATTCACTTGATTTGTGTTAAAATAAATCTAGTCTTCAAAATTAATACTCTGTCACATTTCAGTAATTCGAAAAAAAATATTCTTACACCTAATACTAGCTACTGATCTTGACCAATTAAAGACTTTTTATTCAATCTTGAGTCATGCATATTTAACATTCTACAGTGTTGTCTTACAGCGCCCCATTGCTGAACTATCAGTGGCTTCCAGCCCATCTCACCCAGGACTGCTGAATTTGGGGTGTATTTACCTACCCCTAGAAAATAGCGCATTGCCCTATTATGGATAGCATTTATACACGAATATGACTTATCTCCCAATATCGGGGCTGCATAGCTAATAACAGGCCTGACAATTGAATCATAAAGTTTTGTAAAGGTAGAGAACTGAAAGCCACCAAAAGTTTTACGTTTGGAAATAATAAGACCAAGTGCTCTTCCTGCAAAGACTTTAAGCAATTTCAGCAAAATTCAAAAATTCATTTAAAATAACACCAAGATACTTATAACTATGTGCAAAAGGTATCATTGTAGAACCTATACTAAAAACATGATTTGTTAAGACACAACTAATTGTTCTGAAATGAACTACATTTGACTTATCCCCATTAACACTCATTTTATTATTAATACACCAGACACTGAGAATGTCAAGCAAACTTTGTAAATCCCTAGCAGATTCAGCAATAAGCACAACATCGTCTGCATATAGTAAAATAATGATGATATCATCATTGAATTTAACTCCTATACCTGATTCTTTAATAACCGTAACTAAGTCATTGATATAAAAATTAAATAAAATTGGCGACAAAGGACAGCCTTGTTTAAGACCGCATTTGACTTCAAACCAACGAGAATCAAACCCATTTAGTCTTACGCAACATTTAACATCTTTATAAAGCGACATAACCGCTTGAAAAAGTTTGCCTTGTAGTCCACATTTTTCTATTTTCGTCCACAACAAAGGTCTTGGGACAAAATCATATGCTTTTCTAAAATCTATAAATGCTGTAAATGTACTTTCTTTCAAAAGTTTTCTTTTTTCTATAATATTGGTTAATGTTTGTACATGGTCAATAGTACTTTTACCTTTTATAAACCCATTCTGCTCATCATAAATAATTTCATTTGATATACACCATTTTTTTATACGTTCATTTAATACACTCCAGTAAATGTTATAAATGGAAGGAGCTAAAGTGATACCTCTGTATGATAGAGGATCTCTAGGGTCAGATGTTGATGATTTTGGAACTGGTGTTATAATTCCTTTGGACCAGGCAGATGGTACCTAACTACTTCAAAAGGTATCTTATTCATTCTTTCATTTCCAATTCCAATCTCACCAATTTCTTTCCAAAAATCATTTGTGTTCTTATCAATAAGATCATCAATTTTATTTTGGGCATGAGATACATAGCTTCTCTTAGTCGATTGGACACAACGGTCAAAAAGCCTTCTCTTTTCAACATATTGTTGTTTTAACTTTTTCTTTTCATGTGAAGTAGATTTCAACCATGATTTTTTCAGATTTACTCATATCAGACCACAAAACAGACAATTCATTAGTCCACCACGGCTTACTGGTTCGTAATTTTTTATTTGTGCGCCTGGATGTGGTGAATTTAACACATTTATGTTGTAACTTCTCTGTCATTTCTACATTAAATATTTCAACTAGATTTTCATAAGCTAAATCAAGTTTTGTTTGAGAATTATTCACATTGTCTAAAGAAATAATCAATTCATTTAGCTTTTGTACAACAACATTTCCTGATAAAAAATCATCAGGGACATTTTTTGTATCATAGATAATTTTATTTAATGTAATGTTTTCATCCGTACAAACATCATCATATGATTCACTACTAATATTTAATGACAGTTTCCACCGCAAAAAAGAATGATCAGGCTTTACAGTGTTCGAACTAATGTTAGAGACAATTCCGGTGTCAGACATTAAATCTGTTGTTTTAATAACTTCAAAATTATTAAACTTATTCAAATTTTCATATGGGACTAGACAAAAATCTACACATGATGCTCCTTGTGGACCAATAAATGTAAAATCATTGTTAATAGAATTTCTTCCATTTAAAATGCAATAATTTATATCTACTAAACAATCAGTTAAAACATTTCCATAACTGTTAAGAGTAAAATCTAAAACATCTCGTTCTGGGATATCATCAATCCCTGGTATATAGTCAAGGTTATCTGAACAACGACTGTTAAAATCCCCACAAATATACATGAGAGACATATCACGCTGATAAGTGTGTACTTGACACATTATATTTTCATAAAAATCATACACATCAATTTGCATTGTAGAATTTTGGGGAGGTAAGTAACAAACACATATACCTATCTTAACCGTAACATCATTTTTATATTCTAATTTCAACCATAAAATTCCCTCAAAATTATTATCTAAAATTTCACAATTAAAATCTGTTAAAATTGAATTCTTTATAAGAAAGCCAACACCACCTGAGCCGGTTTTAGATTTCTTATGAAGATTTTTTCTATTCTGACCAAACCATTTATAGCCATCAATACATATGTTTTCATTATTTTTTAAATGAGTCTCAGCCACTCCAATGATGTCACAATTACAGAAATTTATACAAGTTTCTCTTAATTTATAACTATCTGATGCTTTATTAATGTTCCAGCCTCTAATATTCCAAAAGCCGCATGCTAACTCCTAGTGTTTCCTACTATGTCCTCGTGCTTGTCTCCAGTCATTGCCATTAGCTTGCCTGTTTGAGTTTTGTTGTCTGTTAAAAGAATGCCTATTGTTATTGTCATGGTCGTTGTTATGACGATTGTTATGGCTACCTCTTTCATTTCTATTATCATAATACGTTTTTTCATTGTATCTATTGTTTCGCTCACTTTCACCATTCCTATCATGGCTGTTTCTGTCATTTTCCCTCACACTATCACGATGAGATTTCACAGTGACTCTGGAACCACGTATATCAAGATTTTGGAAATTGCCACTTTTCATACTATCAATGATTTTTTTAAGGTTGTTTGCATGTGTTCTTTCCTCTTTACTTTGGTCACCATGAATGTACACTTTAGCATATTGACTATGATTTCTAAGAGAACTCTTTACCTTCATAACAGATGACTTATCTTCACTGCACGACATGCGTGTCACTATCACTCTGGGTCCTGAACTTCTACCACCATCTGACACTCCTTTCCTTTCAGCTAGAACTGCCTTCACTGGGAGTTTTAAACCATGCTTAAAAATGTTATTGACCTTCTGAATTGTGTCCTCACTAGTCGTAATTTAAATAATCTAAAGGTAAAATTATGTTGTTTTCATGTTTTTGCATGTAAACATAATACAATTTCCCAGAACAAAATATCATCTTGCTTATGTGGGTTTTAACTGTTGAACAATTATTTCGTGCATTCGCCAATCTTTTCTAAGGACCTATCAAACCTATATTTGTTTTATATAGCTATTTAGAAGTATTACTTTCTCCGAAAAAAAAAACAAAAAAAAAAAACCAATATTTTAAATTATGAACAGCAGATACACATGCAAAGATTTATAAATGTTAAACTACGGGCATACGTTAAAGCTAACGAGAGCACAAAGGCGGGGTTATGTACGCCAGAATGAGTAATAAAATAATCTTAGAATAAAGATAGAGACCCGAACAAGAAACTTATATTTTATCTTAATTATCCTTTATATGATAGTATATGACCTCCAATATAGAGGCATTTTTCAAACTAAAGTGAATACATAAGGCTAGTGACTCCCATGGCAGGGCCAATTTTGATCTGATAGACATAATTATTGTAACTTTTACAGAAATCTACAAACTGATTCTACATACAAAATATCAAAGCAACAATAAGACTTAAATGTGTTTTTCTATGTAAGTTCATTATATCAAGTAATCCCCGGGATGGGGCCAATTTTAATCTCAGGAAGCCCAAATCTGTGTTCTGCACATCGTCTCCTTATAAGTTATAAAAAGTTTTTTTTTTTTTATATCGGGAGCGGACACAAAATTTTGAAATTGATATATAATGACTAAGTGTGACCATGGCATTTTGACCCGAGAAAGGTCAAACCTGCACTCTGCATATCGTCTAGTTACGGTTAATATTTCTGCAAAGTAGTTTCAATTTCCTTTTAGCGGTTCAAAAGATACAGACCGAAATTGAAACCTGCTAACAACCGAACGGACGACCAAAGGCATAACACTATATACCAACATTTTGTAGGGCTATAAAACATAAAAACACATAAGGAAAAGTCTTGTTTTTTGTACAAAGCATTGTTTTCATTTCAGAATACTTATACTCAGAAATTACATATTTGTAATATCAATAAAACATGATTTTACAGTTAAAAACTAGAATTGGTAAAATGTTAATCTGCAAATGTATACTGGATTTAAATAAACAATAGAAAAAATCATAAACGTTTATGTCTAGGCAAATAGTTTTTGTTTCCATTTGATGATATCTTGTATCATAAGCTGCTATATATCTTTTGCATTATATATATTTTTAGACATAAATTTACGATCTGATTGCGATTTAAAGCAATCGCTAACTTTCCCTGTCCAAAAGAACATACTGCAGTGCCATACGTTTGGCCGGTATTATAAATATTTGCTTACTTTGCCCGGGTTTCAAAAAATGAAACTGTTTTGCATCATATATATTTTTAGGCATTAATTCCAAGGTCTGACTGCAATATCAAGCAGTTGATACCTTTCCCTGTAGAAACGGATACAATGCGATGCTCTACGTTTGACAGGCATTACAGATATTTGGTTCCAAACGGCTCGCTGTGCCAGGTCACAAGAAATGAAACTGTTTTACAATTCCACTGCGTCGAAGGTTTCTGGAAACTTTCAAAAGGAACAGGTCATATTTCATTATATCATTGTTATCGTTATGATTATAAAAATACATTGTATTACTGGAAAATTATAGCCTATGTTTCAAAACTTGATTTTAAAATCAAGTACGCTAAACTAAGTACATTATTAAGAAGGACAAGAATGATAGGCAAATTAAAGTTGAATGAAAACATAGGAGAATTTTATTATTAATCTTTGAAAACTCGTGATATGTTTTAATGGAAAATCTGTTTACTTATTATTTCTAATATCCTTTTTATCGGTTCCTAAAACATTTTGTGTGATACTTGTCCAATTGGCAGGTCACATTTTCAAATACTTCATATGTGCTGTAGAATTCAGAGTTAAATAAAAAAATATATTGTAATAAAATATAATGCAACTGTACATAATAACCTCAAATAAATTCAAACCTAAGCGATGAAGGGCAAGTAGTCAACAGTCAGTCACTTTAAATCTTTAAATAATGCTTATTCATATGTGACTTCTTATTTGCAGACTCCCATCTGCGACCAAAACGATTTATAATCGAAGCTATAGCAGCTGCTGCAGGTGTAGTTTTAGCAGGAGTAGCAGTTGGTAATGTGATTTATTGTTTTTTTAAACATGGAAACATGAAATGTGAAGAAGAAAGTAAGTAATTTTAATCTTTTCCAGCTTTTAAAATTAGTGTTTATACGAAAAGAACAACAACAAATATTTTATCATTCAATTTTATGAAGAATTCTGGTTGTTTAAACGTCAGTTTACTAGTAATTCTTTTTTAATTGACAGTGAAGCTTTGTTTAAAAACCATGCAACGTTGATAAGCGTTAAAGTATATAACTTGCAACTATCTTAAAATTGATTCAACTAACGGGGAACGCGATTATATCCATGTTTATTGAATTAATTGATTAATTAATAAATATTTTTATTAAAGATTTTAGCTCGGTATGTCTATTTCTTTTTGTGGTTATTCGGCAACATTGATTAAAATATTTTATGTGTTGAATGTGAGATACTGCATAATCTGCTTCTAGGGAGCATAACATATTCTAAATTGTTTGCCATGACCGAACTCAGTGAAACCTTGTCAGCAAAATGTTCACCAATATGTTTTTTTTTCTTGTTTTATGGATATTTTGTCTATTTTTTACACTACTAAATATAAGTTACTATAAAGTGCTTTGTCGCAAGTATAAGTTGTTATCCCGTTCTTCATCTATGCATTGTTATATTATCGGAATAATTAAATTGGAAACTATTGTATGCTGCCCAGGCTCTGTCAGAAGACGCAATTATATTCAGTTTTAATTGTTTCATGAACTCGGTATTTTTTATTGCTGTTGCTGATTTCTTCTTTCTAGAATTATAAAGGAGTGTTACATAAAAAAGTGTTAAATCTGTACAAGAATTCTTTCTTTAGAATCGAAATTCTACAAAACAGTTAATACCTTTTAAGAACTCTTTCTCATATACAAAAATAAATGATCAGTTTGTTATTAAAGCAAAAAAACTTGAAGCACCAACGTACACTGTTTGTCCTCCCTCTGATATCCAGTCAGTGTATATAGCCGACAAAAAGAAAAAGACGGTAAATGTCACTTGGACAGATCCTTCTGCAACGGATGATAAAGCAGTAGTTTCGTATGTATATTGTGATTGTATGAAACATAAAATATTAAAACATCTCTTTGTAACATGTTCTTTTATACACTCAATTAAGATCATTTGAATTTTAACCATATTGAATCATTTGGTAAAAGATTCGACTATTTGAATGATATAATCTTTTCATGAAAAGGAATACTAAAATATATTTGTAGCACAATTTATTATAACCTGATACTAATCTATTTAAGGTGCATAATATATTATAATATTAAGATGCATGTTTTCGAAGATTAAAAGTCAATAAGAAAGTACATTTAACATTATAGAAATGAACAGACTGTTGGTGTTAGGAAAGGCGATCCGTTTCCAGGATCACCGAATGAAGGGCAATCTCACACTATTATTTATACAGCCAAAGACGAACATGAACTTACAGCCATGTGCAGTTTTTCATTTCATGTTAAATGTAGGTAAATGTATGTATAAAGCTATGACTTGTGTATTCAAATGGTTTATGAACATTTCAGAAAGTATTATTGTTCATAATTTAGTTCCGCCAGCTTAGCTTAATAGAGACTGAATCGATCTTTTAATTTAGGGGCTCAGGCGAGGCAAAATTTCTCTATAAAAACTGATTTCTGACATTTACTCCTATGTTCATTTGTCTTTTATTTCTGATTCAGAGATCATAACTAGAAGGTAACTTGTGGAGAGATTGGTAAAAACCGCCGTAAAAATCTAACAAACAAACCAACCAAACAAACAAATTATTTAGTATAAGATCAGTTACAAACCAAAACACGCAAAATAATATTATGATTATAACTTTCAAAAGGTATAAAATGTTTATAAACATTCAATCTAAAGTGCTTGAATGGATCACTTCTTTATGATTATAATTGATGTTATATTTAAGATTTAGCATGTAATGAGCCACCAATTCCGATGAATGGACGGAAGGTCTCGTGCCCAGACGGTTATATCTACGGTGGAGAATGCACGTTTGAATGTTTTGATGGATATGAACTGGTTGGTAGTGGTAAAACAACATGTCAGCAGAACGAAATTTGGGATAACTCACCAATATGTAAAAGTAATATTACTGCAGTTGCTACCTATCTAAACTTCAGTTTATATGAAGACTCTAGCTTATGTCACAAATGTTGAAACTGCTTAAAGGCACGTTATGCCTCAGACCAATTTATTTTTACTTTTTTAGAAATGGTAAAAATGACTCTTATAAAGTTCAAATAATGGTTTCAGAGTATGTTAGATGCTGGTCACTTGAAAATAGCACTAAATGTCAAAATATTTGCTATAAAAATGGCATAGGCAGCAGAAGAAAGACAAGAAAATCGGGTATTTGACCAATGAGTATTCTTTTGGAAACAATGAAAGGACACCAAAAATAAAATAGTTTTTAAGGTATAAGAATAAAAACATTCCGGGGCATAATAAGCCTTTAACCGAAGACTGAACTATGATTAGGAAATATTCTTATTTGACTGTGTTAAAAATATAAAAATAAATGTTATGTTAGATACAATCTAGTGATTTTATCCGCTTTGTTGTAATGTGTCAGTTAATAAAACATTTACATAGTTTTATGATTAAATAATCTATAATTTGAAATAATTCAAATGTTATATCATTGCAGAAGTGACATGCAGCCCTCCATTTACCACTACTAATGGAATTGTTACGTGTGATGATACCATTTATGAATTTGAGGATGATTGTCTGTTCTCATGTGATGATGGATTTAGACTGAATGGACCATCAAAAATGACATGTAGGGCTAATAAGACATGGTCGGTAGACAGCAACAATGTCAAATGCGTTGGTTTGTATAATTTCTGTTTTGTTTGCATAATTTTTATTTTGTTCTATCATCATGTGTTGTATTTGTTTGCTCATATATACATATATTTGTTATTCCTATAGTGATTATTTATATAACGCTATATAAAAAGATCAACGATTATAACACATTATCTTAGAAGGTAGTTTAAAGTTTGATATATTTTAACTCTTACGAACTCCCTTAAAGCGCAATAAGAAATCAGTATATATACAACATACGATGTTATACGAGAATATCTTTGAAAAACATAACATTTAAAGCGAATATATATTTATGAGAATTATATTTATAATGGAAAGTATCTAATACTACAAATAATAACATTGAAAATACCTAGTATCAGACATAACAAGAAACCGTGAAAGAATTATACATGGATGTTGTTTGCAAGTTTAAGACACATGCTCTGATATTTCTTATATTTATACAGCAGGTAATAAAATGTTCTAGAACAAAATAATATTTTCCCCCTTATCAATACCCATACAAAAGCACTCTGAACTATTTCAACCAATATTTTATTATAAAATTTATCCAAAATGATACATTTGTGTTATTTTTTTATCAATATTTGAAATACCTTTGAAAACAAAAATTTGACTAATGTAGACCAATTCACTTTGATACTACTCTATTATATATACATTTGTCAGTATAAGTATTTTGATGGGGGCTGCGTCCTGTGAACGTTGTTTTTGCCTTGTGGATCTTTATTATCGTCTTTGGCAGTAGATGCTGGAAACAATTATGAAAGTTACAAAATATAATATTTCTTGTTTTTGACTGATGTTGAATCATTTGCAGATGATGAACCCCCTATCATTTCTTGCCAGACCACTCAGTTATTCTACGCTGATCGTGGTACATTTAACACCTCTGTCACATGGATTGTTCCAACGGCTACTGACAACGTTGATAGAAATGTGTCCGTATTGCAAACATCTGGTCCTGAACTAGGAGACATTTTGTCAGAGGGTTTTCATTCGGTGATGTATAAAGTCACAGACAGTGCTGGCAATTCCTTCGCAGCGCTATCTGAATGTACAATAGTTTTAGACGTTAAAGGTAAATGTATGACGTTAACTCATTGCAATTATATTGTAGAAAATATGGTTTTTTAGTATTGCACCATTTGTTAACATGAAAACAATTGTCGTTGAATTAAAGAAGCAATTAATGGTATCAAGCTCAATTTTATTGATATGTTTTTTTTAATATAAAATCTATAATCAGTTTTAAAAAATATATTGTTTCGATAACTTTATTTTCAATTCTCCAAAAAACTTTAAACATAGAATATGTTTGTTATTTTCTACACATGGATATTGTACAGAAATAGAATAAAATGTTTCGGAACAAAATATCATGTTTAGGATTTAACCGGTATTTTGAAAGTATTCTTTTTTTAAATTAAATTAAATAAATTGAATAATTGAATCAGAAATATAGATTTATACACTTTAAGAATACCACCATGTTCAGAGAATTTGTGTAGAAGGATAACTTTTATAGCATGATTTCAGTTGCATCTATTATGTTCATTTAAATACAATTTATATAAATATTGATGGCGGATGAGTCGTTTCAAGACCTGGGGATGATTACATTGATCAGTAATTGATTTGATAACAACTAATTTCAGATTTTATTGCAATTGATTATTATTGATTACTAAGACTTGCCTCTGTAATCAATTAAATTACAATTACTTTAAGAGAGTAATTGATTGATAATTGATTACATTCAAAGTAAAGTAGACTCCCTACTTCAGACCACCCCTGAATTAAGACCACCCCGTGAATAAGACTACTTGTACAAGGTTCTTTATGTAAAGGGTTACATAATCCAGAATTAAGAACAACATTAGCCACCTGATTCAGTCCAAATGCTTTGCTTTAGACAATTATTGAGACCACTGATATTAAAGTCAACACCTATCTAGATCTTTAATTTGTTGTTATGATCTGCTTGAATGCTTTGCATGACACTTAATTTCACAAGGTGTGAAAAGCTGTTATTATTGGGTTTTTTGTATGAAATAAGATGAGAAGGTCAATTTTAGTGGTTTAATGTTGCATTCAGCAAATTTATTTTGTGAAGAATTATTTTTAATTGATAGGTGATTCATGTTCATCATACAATAATTGATATTGAAATCTGACCAAAGATAATTTAATGTTTAATTTCTTCAGAAATATGTTTTTCTCTCAACAGATATCATAGCATACTTTTATTGTGTCTTCTATATTGTATTTGTAGCTTAAAATACATACTGTTTTTTTCCCATACAAAATGACTAAAACAGACCATGTTCATAAAGTATGTAAGCAATGCTAAGAATATTCACAATTAAGACCACCCCATAATTAAGATCACTTTGGTCCAGCCCAGATGATGGTCATTATTAAGGGCTTTTACTGTAAATATGTAAAACAAAAGTTTAACTGTATCTTGTAAAATAAAGGCATCCTTTGGATTAAAATAGTTGTCTGTTAAATCTGAAAGTAATCAATGTCAATCAAATTGTAATCATAATTACTGACTGAATTTTAGCTGTAATTGATTAATTACAATTAAAGTAATCAATTTTGGGCAATATAATTAATTACATGATGATTATAGTGTAATCTTTTAATTGATTAAAAAATCAATGATTACAATTAATGATTATCCCAGCTATGGTCGCTTCGCTTTGGAAGCGTGGTTGCCCTCGAATTTTTGAAGAAGGTAATAGTGATGAAAACATAATTTCATTGAATTGGTAATAAAAAGTTTTATCATTTTTATTTGGAAACAAAGAATAAAAACTAACCGATAGTTATTTAATCAGTGCAATCAGTTCATATGCAAAGTAGCAAAGTTTGATTCCTTTACGGTACTGACAGCAAAAAAAGAAAAAATGTACATAAAAATCGGTTCTATTAGCGTTTTAAGTAAATATGTCTTGAAGTTGTGATTAAAAAGATGCTAAACAACGGTATGCCTTGCTTAGAATATAAACACGTTCATTTTATGACTATAATGGGGGTTTTGTCACACTAAAATGTCACTATGCAACCATGTATTTCATTTATTCAGTGATCAAATGTTTCACTGGTCCAACGGATTCTTTAAGCAACTCCCGTTTCATGATGTACAACTGCAGCGATACGTTATTTTATAATGGTGTTTCCTGTATACTTTACTGTGACCTTAACTTGCCATTGATGGCACTAACCTAGTAACATGTGAACGTGATGGATTGACCGACAAAGGGAAATGGAGTTGGGGACAGGAATTTTCTCCGTTCTGTGAAGGTATTTTATTTATTCATTTTAATTAATTTACACGTTTCTCTTTAAGCTCATGTTTTTTTAGCCAAAAAGGGCAAAAAGACGGACAATTAAGTAAAAAATATAATTTTTCTTACTTTATTTCAACAAGACTGCATACACAACCTGCCAATAATCTAAATACACATGTAAGTTGTTTCTTTCGAAAAGGTTAGATTATTATGAAGAATTATAATTACAAATGAAAGATGACGCCTGCTTAGAACTCATAATCGATTGAATGTATGTGTTTTTTGTAATTGCTTTTTTGTTTGATTTTGAATTTTAATATAAGTTTAAGCTAGTTATTTTTGATTTGCGAGATTTGCAAGAGAATCACGTAAGATAATAGCTTCCGTGTTGTTAAGAGATGCTGTTTTATTTATCAGCTTATGAATGAAACTTCAAATTGCATAAAGGCTAACCCAATCAAATATGTCTTTATCATTTTTGCCAACGTTCTACAGTGGTGGATTGTCCGCCAATAGACCCGCCTTCACATGGCAGTTTAACGACTGACTCTATAAACGCTCGACCTCTCCACATCATGTCTTGTCAAAAAGGATATGATATTCCGTCTGTGGGAACACAATTCCAAGGGAGGCTATCGTGTCAAGATAGTGGAAATTGGTTTCCTTTAGACGATTTTCCTGACTGTATAGGTATGTAAATGATTGCAATCAAACGTCTTTTTGGATTGTAAATGTTTATTTCTGAATAATTAAATAATACATTTGTTACAATATCTTACTGCTTTAATGAACCTTACGCGTTCTGCCTAGAACATATTAACACATAATCACAGTTTCTTCGTATTCAGTACATATGCAAAATGTATGCTTAACAACAACAACGACAAAGGCAACAACATAAAAATTAAAACTAATAATAATAATAATAATAATAATAAAAAAAAAAAAAAAAATATAATGATAATATGCATATTCTTTACGCCTTATTGCAGTTTCGACTTCACCTTGGTTGAATCTACCGATGGAACTGTATTACGACGGAGACTGCAATGACAATGACACAAAAACACAGATTAAAGAACAGGTTTTAGTCTACTTAGCCGGAGTAAAAGCTGATATTGACAACTCTATATGTCCCGACAACAACACGTGCAAAATAGAAAATTTAGATGTCGTCTGCGGTGATACGCCAAGCAGAAAACGGAAATCTGCAACTTCACACGTTATCTACAAACGAAATACGTACGGTTTAATAAGATTCAATGTTATGAAAAAATGGCGCCAAGGGGACAAGTCAACACAAGATGCATACATCGACATTACCAATGACTTGAACAGTATAGCTGACAAAATAGAGAAAGATGCTCACGGCGGTATAATTTTAAATGGGGAGGGCTTGACATTACCTATTGACGGCGTACAGAAGGGTACTCCGAATCTGTTTTGCGATCCAGGCTATAAAGTTGATACAGGAAGTCTGTCATGCAGTAAGATTTTATGAACGATTTTCGTCTATAATTTAACTAGTTGTGTACCAATAGGAGTTGCTGGTTAAAATATTTGAATCGTTTATATATACCAAGATGTATAGAGATTTAAATATGCTTCCTAAGCATATTATGTTTTAATTTTTGTTCGAGACGTGTTAAATAAAGATTATTAACTTGAATTGACACAATGTCTAAAAAGTTATCCAGATGATTTTCAAAACGTTTGTAAATATATTTGTTACTATAAATACTACAATTTTCACATATACATGTACTTACATACAAAACATTCAAGGGAAGATAACTAAGAAAAGAAACAAAATTGGCACCACGTAAATTATGTTCTAAAAAATGCTTCTTTTATCAGTTTCTAAGAGCCTGCAAATAATTGTTAATTTCGCTTAAAATTGTTATTAAGATATCTAATAGATATAATTGAACCACAAATCCAACACCAAACAATCATGTTTAACTCGCTCCGAAATTTTGCTGCAATGTGCCGGATATGAATGTTTTTATTTTTTTATCATCAGATGAACGTCCTCTTTTTTAGTTAATATATCTTATACTAAAAGGCATCACTTGAAATATTTTTTTTTCAGAACCCTGTCCAGCTGGGTTTTACCTTGACTCTGATTCGGGGAATTGTGAGGCATGTAAAATAGGTGAATATATCGACCATGAAGGGGCCAGCAAATGCAATCTTTGTGAAAACGGCTACAGTACACTAGCTACTGGCACCAAAGACATAAGCAAATGTTTAAGTGAGTTAACTTTCTGTTTAATTCTTTATATCAACTTTGATACCAATGTTTAATTCATTAAAAAAGGTAGATTACAGTATTCTAATTGTCTAAAGTTTCGATTTATGCAAACAAATCTGGTGAAAGGGTGCTTTCTCGGAAGCATTAAACACAACAAAAGAATATGACAATTCAATGCAGACTTGGTTTAATTGAGTCTATACGTGAGGGACAATGAAAAGGTACAACATCCCTCTAACCCCTAGCACCGGCTTGAGCGGCAAATAAATTTTTAACACTTAAAAGTCAACGACCCCGAAGGACAAGAAAAATATAACAACAAAGATGGGAGGTACGAGAAACTTTTTACAACTTCCATACGTCACTTGAAATCTGCTGTTGTGATAAATGAAAAAGATATTGTTTTTCTTGACGTTTGGTATGCGTTTTAAATTCAGAGCCTTTATTATATAATAATTTAGCAGAGGCCAAATAGTAAAACTTTTCAATGTTGTGAATATTTGTTTGGAAGAGGTATATTGAACTTTTTTTTCAATTTATAATTAAAATAATAATCATAGTAACTATTATTTAATAACAAAATAATTAAAGAGTGGTATTATAATTGATAATATCAGATTTAAATATAGATTATAACGGAAAAGTATTATCTTTAAGTAATACCGTGTAATCATCCTTCGTTTTTAATATTATCACTTCTTGTTACTAAAAATCCATGCTTAGGTATATCCTATTAGAAAAAATCATATGATCATTTCTCAGACATAATTAAATTACATGTAAACCAATTTGACAAATGTCTGTTACAGAATTATGCAGCCCTGGCTATTTCTCCAGTACTACAATGGAGCAATGTTCAGCTTGTCCAGTTGGCACTTACCAACCAGAAAAAGGCCAATCTTACTGTCTCTCATGTCCAGCGGGTAAAACCACTAGTAAAACAAACAGCACATCTGCAGATGATTGCGACTTATTTGACGTGTTCGTAAATGGTTTAGCTGATAGGACTGTAATTGGGTCTTTCACAGCTGATAATATTTCAGTTTTTACAATGGCTATTTGGCTGAAGGTACATGATGAAATTAATAAAAATGTGACAATCTACATTGGTGATTCCAATGGCGATATTGTAACTCTTCGAGTAGCAAGTGAGGTCTCAATACAAGTTGAATCAGGGTACTAATTTAAGATTTCAAATTACTTGATTGTTGAAAGTGTCACCAGTTTTTGACTGTCAAAAGTGTTAACTTTACATTAGGTGTGAATTTGTCAGTTAAATTTAGCAAACATGTAAAACACTTACGTTGTTCAATTCATTTAGACGATATATTGAAATGTTAAAAATAAGAAAACAATCTTGAAGTTAATGTTATGCAAATTAGATTAAAGACAATACCACACAATATAATGAAATTCTTTGTCTAATGCAATATAAAAATCAATACAGTCGAAAAAGTGTCATAATAAACATTATTTCCTTTAATATCTTTATTACCTTTACCAGTAGGTATTTGTCATTAATTAGTACACATTTCCATTTTCAGAAACGTTGTTTTGACTAGTGCAAGGTTGTCACCCAATTACTGGACACACATTATTTGTGAAATTGATATAGCCTCTGGCACCTTGCGACTATATGTTGCAGGGTCATTGGAAGTTGACATGGGAATAGCAATTGAACCGTCACGCACAGTGTCTGCCGGCAGTGTTGAATTAGTTGCTGATTCTAATGGTACGACTTCCCCTTTCTAACTGTTTTTTTTTTGTACATGTGTCCACAATATATGATGTGTCAACGTACTATTTAAAAGCACTGTGTTTAACGTAAAATATGATAAACAAGATCAACAAGGAAAGGCGGCGTTCAATGAACGCAACCCCCATATGACCCAGCAACAAGAACCAGTGGCAAGGAGTCCAGGCGGACCCCAAACAAAAACAGGACAGGGCAAGGCAGAGCACGGACGGGTTAATCATTAAATGATAAATAATAAGTAACTGATTAGGAATTAAAAGAAAAGAATATGCCCACAGAGGGGATGGGGACAGGAGACCGGGGGAGGGGGGGGGGGGGCGTTAATCAATGAAATAAAAACTAGAGGCAATGGGGAAGATACTTACCCTGGACGAGAAAAACAACAAGGGACACAAGTTAAAGTGTCACCAAAACAGTAAGAAACGACATAGACAAACATCTGAGGAACACAGAGGGACGCCGCCTTGGAACGGTCAGCAGCATAATAATGACTGCTGGGGAGTTTAAACCGGTTAATGGTGCACCAAACCTCGCTCTTAGCCCCACTTATGAGTCATGATTTGTATAATAGAAATGTTGATATATAAGGAAATTCGTCGAGTGTATCTGACAATTATACTTTATCATATTTTAATTCATCATTTTTTTTGTTGAAAATTGATTGGAAAGTAAACTTTTGTAAGACGGCTTATAGTTAATTATGTTTTTAAAATAATTTTGTTTATTCAATCAAACACTGTATGTAGCAGAGGTATATGCATTCCATCAAACCACACTTGTAGCTTGATTTAATAATGCTCCCTGGAGGGAGAGCATTTAGTCCCTGCTTTGTACGTCCGTCCGTTTGTTCACCTGTTCGTTTGATTGTCTTGTCCGAGACATAACTCTAAAACTACAAGTTGTATCAACAAGATAATTTGTAGGTAGATAGAACTTACTGAGTAGAAGTGCAATAAAAAACAAACCCTACTGTGACTTTCCAAATTTTGGAGTTATTGCCCATTGTTCATTTTTTGCACTTTGACCTTTGTTCGAGACATAACTCTGAAATAACCAGAGATATCAATATGCAACTACTTCTCTGTGACCAAAACCTTTTCGGGGAGCATAACCCAGTTCGGCCTGGTTCTTGTTTTCTGTTGTCTTAAATGCTCAACAAAAAGCACGTGTCGACTGTTGAGAAAATTATTGCACACAATAAGTTATGTTTGTTGTGCATTTAAGTCATTTAGATTTGACTGAGTAAGCTATTCTGTACATTGTGTTTGCCAAGCAAACTCTTAGTTATGCAACATTTCTGAAACAAATTACATTCGTAATAAGTAAGAGATTTTATTGCGTTGGAATATTTCATTTTGATGATTTGTTATTATTTTACTTCAGGGTTTTACATGTCAGGATTAGTCCTTTATGGTCGCGCACTTACTGAAGATAATATTACGTCATTATTACAGACATGCGCAGTTACACACAGTGATGAATTGTTTTCCATGTCTGGGATAATGCCAAATATCAAAAACGGCATTGCTATCACAACACCAACCTCATGTGACCGTAAGAATTCAATCGCATTGTTGCTAGCACACTAAATGTCAAAAACTACTCGCAAGATGTCAATGATATATAATGTTTTCAAGAAATTAAAAACGCTACTTCTTTCTTTCAAATGATTAACCGTTGAAATAGAAACACAATGCTTTATCATCTATGAACTGTAATAGATTAAAAATGAGTAAATCAAGGGCAACACATCAATCATTACAGATGTATTTTTAATCTTGATAACTTTTTAGTTACTCCAACACAGTTAAGGTAATGCTTTACTGATGGAGGTTCTGGTGTTCTTAGACTATAAATGGATGTAGTTAACAACATAGTGCGAAATTAAAAACGTAAAATAATACGTCTGTAATCATTTTTAGCGATTAACGAATGTGCTAACAACCCTTGTGGGAACCACACTTGCGTAAATATGGTAAACGATTTCTCGTGCATTTGTCACGGAGGAATGACTGGGGATTTATGTGATGTTCCACCAGATTACTGCATAAACAATCAGTGTATTCAAGGTGACTGTCAGTCTGGCAATGGAACGTATAGCTGTACTTGTAATAAAGGATACAGTGGAGTTTTTTGTGATATACCTCCAGGTAGGAAGAGATGTAAAGTTAAATTAAAGTAATAGTGAGTTGTTTCACAAGTATCAACGGTATCCATCTGATTAATTATTTAAGCCAATCTTGTCCAGCAACAGTGTAAAGTTTTGCTGGTGGTCTAAAAAAACATGACTTTGTGTTTTTAAGAAAAGGGTTATTTTTATTGCAATTGCAATTGTGTCATGTCAAAATTCAAAATTTATTTTACTCAACTACATGTGACAAATGTGAAGTACAAGATAGCAATTTAAATAAAAGGCTTTGTGCGACTGTTAATTCTTAAAAAGTGGGATACCAACCCATCTTAACTTTTTAATATACTGTTATTCTTGTTGTTAAAACAGTAAATGGAGGCTGGTCTCAGTGGGGTGAATGGAGCGGATGTGGTGTCACCTGTGGCGGCGGTCTTAATTCTAGATCAAGGAACTGTAATAATCCAACTCCATCTCCTTATGGCAATGATTGTGAAGGAGATAACATAGACTCTTTTATTTGTAATGATCTAGCATGTCCAGGTATATACAATTTTATTTTGTAAAATTAATGCCGACAATAAGTAATTGTACATCCTTTAAATCAGTGAAGATTATAACTTTGCAAAATCACATTCAAGTGATGTCTGTTTCCATTTGTTCAATTTAAAATATTTTTGGAGAAATACTGAATATTTGGTAAATGACCTACAAAGAAAATTAACACACTTGTTAGCTCTTATTGGATCATTAAAAGTTGCATTGTGCCTGTCCAAACTAATTTTTTGACGCTATTGCTTTACAATTTTATATCTTATGCCATATGAATGATCAAAAGCCGATATGACGGAACTGCCTCAATATATTCGTTCATCTCATTTTACCGGTTATGACCATTTGAAATAAGAAGACAGACAGTGGTATTATCCTGTTGTTTATTTATTTCACTCTAAACTTTTTCATGTCACCCTAATGTTATTTTTTTTTGTTAGCAAAGGTACCTATTATTTCTGTTTCTGTACATGGGTATACGGTCATTATTCAGAAGATATCAAATGACTTTAGAGAGTATAATTACAATATTTTTATCGTTCTTCCTTTTCTGTCAAATCCGTTAACTAAAATTGAGAAACTATTAAAGTGTAAAAAACAATTGAGACTATATTTTTCAGCTTGTCCACAGCTAAAAAGAAAATATGGTGCAGTAGTAAATTGCCACAATGTGTCAGCCACTTTGCAAAAATGTAACATGACTTGTCTTCCCGATCGAGCTTTAGCAAACGGACAAACAAACTTCGTTGAATATACCTGTGGTGAATCGACAGGCCACAGATGGCATCCAACTGATAAAATCCCTGAATGCGTTGGTATGTTGCATCATTTATTCTCAAGAGTTAAACTTAATTATTATTATTATAACACCTAGTATTAGAGATGATTTTCACAACTGTACTTTGAAATGAGATTCCGTATGTCCATACTACACATCTTTGCAAGCTTATTATTTTCATTCTGAAATGAATCAGATGATTGTATTTACATAAACGTTTTTCTTAAAAAAAAAACAAAAAACAAAAAACAAAAACAAAAAAACATTCAAGTTAATTGACTTGTTATTTCTCGCCCTGTGAAATAGGTATATTTTCTTTAAACTGTTAGCAGATCGTAATGTATACCATACACATGGCATACGATCATATGTTATAAGCTTCATTTCTTACTACTGTCATACAAGTAGTACATGTAAAAAGAAAGTAAATGTATATTTTTCTACAATAGAAAATTTTACAATTAAAATTATAGAAGTAAATCGACCTGACGTTTTGGGGACACTGGCAACTGTAGAGTACACAGAGCCAATATCCGTGTCGGCCCAAACCGATGTTAGTGCGGCAGTTGAGGATAATTTATCTGGAATTAATTGTATTAATAAAGAAGCATGTTCAATAACAACAACAGTTTCTAGTAGTAACCAAAGTCGTAATAGAAGAACACCATCAACATCATTAACGGTGCAGTTTTCAATTAAACTGACAGATACAGGCGATTTAGATGCGGCAGGATATCTTTCTAGAGGAAAAGGTATAAATTAATAAAGCATAGATCGGTTCTTATTTTAACATGCTTCATGTGTAGTTTGGTTTATATCATCCTTTTTTGACAGATAACTGCATTGATTTCTTATGAAAGATTTCTTAACAAATTTCAAAATGATAAAGGTATATTAAGGTTCCTTATAACTATCTAACACAATAAATGAAACCAATTACATAATCATGATAAGCTTTAAGCAGGTTTGATGTGATATTAATTATTTGCCTTGCTAAAACCTTTGAATTATTAACATACAGTATTTTATCAGATAAAAATAATTAACTTAGGCATGAAATGACAACAATAGTAGTCAGTTATTATCTGAATTTTTTGCAACTTAGGAAAATATAGTTAATTACTTAAAGACAAAATCAAACTAGGACAAGAATAGCAATGATGAAAAAATTAACTTAACAGGTAAAAAATTAGTTAATTGAACGAGTTGTGTTACCTTACATAATCACATAGTTAACGAGTAGTGTAGTGAAGAAGCTAATGTTATTTCGACCTGAAGTTGTGGCAAAATATAACAAGCGTTGTAACGTGACACGTACTATAATTTCTCTTCTAGTTGATGAAATATTTGAAACTTTTAACGTTAATTATTTGATAGTATCCTCGTTGCATACATCTGCCTTTGTATTATTTGTATTTTGTAAATGACAACTTTGTTATGCGAATTGACCTGAATGAGTAAATGAATGTATCTAAAAAATCAACCAAAGGCTCCAAAAACTTGACATTTTACAAAACATTTAATCAGATTCATTTTATTTCTGTTATTGAAATCGTTGTGCTTGTGTCCGGTTATTCGTTTGTTGCTTATGTCACTAGCGTTTAAGCTACTTACGTTTGAATTTTAAACAAATTCAAAACAATTATTGGAAAAAAAAGTATATGCAGTGGCTTTTGGAAAGAAACGTCATTTGTAAAGAAAAAAATAATTATGTCTTATCTATTCAAGCCATCATTTAGTTTATCAACGATTTTTTATTGTAAAGTACTATTCTATTATTAATTGATTTATCTAGAAACATCTGCCATGAAAGAGTTACTTCAGGCGCTTGGTTCAATTAACGATGCCATTGAATATATACAAAACAACACAGAATCAATATTTCAAGTTACTGTCAACGGTGTTGATTATACACTTGAAAACACTTCAGTAGATTTTGTAGCCACTGTTACATGTCCGAACGGATACGCTGGTGCGGATGGCATGTGTGGTAAGACGTGTTTCCCTTTAGTCCCCTGTCATTTTATAATAGTATATGGCTTGTCTTGATTTCCATTTCAATATATCCTCTTGTTTTGTTATGACAAATTGCACCCGAGCAAACTGTTAAGTCAAATTTGTCTGACGAAATGGCTGTTCTAACTCTATTCATTTATATCAACAATATTGTTGTAAAATTTAGTTGCTGAATAGAAAAAGATGATTTTTTTAAAAAAAATTTGTCGTGCATGAATGTAAAGGTTAATCTAAAATTTATATATATCAATGCACAATTATTATTATTTAATGATTTATTGTATATTCGCATGGTTGTAAAATCTTTGGAAATTAATCTGTTTTATTTTTTTTTGTGAAGAAAAATTTATCTTTTATTTTTTAGAAATATATACTATCAATTTTTTTTATTTTCGTCGCTGCTACCAAATTTGTAAACGCAAAATGATGGGCTTTATTCTTTCTCTTTGTCAGCACATTGTCCAGTGGGAACATATCTTGTTGACGTCGAGTGCATAAATTGCAAAATAGGAACTTATCAACCTTTGACTGGACAGACTGAGTGTTTGTCTTGTCCATCTGGATATACCACAGCCACATTGGGATCTTCGGATATATCTGAATGCTCATGTAGGTTATTTCTGATTATAAAGTAATGAATAATACTAACGATGTTATCAACATTTATTTATTTATAAAAGGAATGAAGTTCTAATAAGAACGATGAAAAGTATAGATAAATATATGCTGTAAGCTGTCGCACAGTGCTATATTAATATACATACATCTTCTATTTATTATCTTGAGAAAATATTGATTGATAGTGAGTCACTGCATAATAAAACACATACAAATTTTGCCATTCTGTAAAACACAAGGACCGAAAATTTAGTATAATTATATAATCAAGAACAATTACGTGTTTAAATTGCATATTAATGACATTAACAGTGTACATCATGCATCCAGGCTCCTTTTATCAATCTCTTACAAACCTTATGTCCAAAACAGATATGAAAAAATTCTTTGTCTATTTCAATTTTATTTCAGTGAAAATATCAAATGAAACTGATGATGACGACGATGTTGACGACAAAAATCAAGTCAAAACGTACAACAACACAAGTAAATGCAATATTTGTTTCATTTAAACTTTTCATTATATGTCTAGTGAAAAAAGAATTTTAGGTACCTAGCCTCAAAGATATTGAATTATTCAAGATTACAGTTGTTTGTCGTCTTGAATATATCTTTGTTTAATTACATTTGTTTCAGTAAAATTCTGAACACTTAACTGTTAAAAGTATTTTAAAGAATTACTATTCTGAAACTATGATAATTGCTTAAAAGTCTCCTTTAAAGGCCAACTATACCTCAGAAATGTTTTAATGTTTTATTTCTCAAAGGCTTTATAACTTTGGTGTACTTTTATAGTATCCAAAACTTACTTATTGACACATAACCTAACTATTTTTATAAATAAAATTAAAGCACAATTATGTTTGTATGGAAGTCAAAATACTACTTTGTTTACATTTTGCTACTTTTATTACAAATTTTTCCATATTTATCCCATCTTTTTCAGGTAACACTTATCTAACATTCTCTAAAACCGTTATTTAAACATTTTAAAATTCATATTTGAACTTTCTTAAGACTTAAACATTAATGTTTCTGGGGAATAATTCGCCTTTAAAATATAAAATTAACATTTTTTCTTTACAAACAGAGAAGATCATTATCATAGTTTCACTAATAACGCTGTTAGTAAGCACAGTATGAATACAATGTCATTAAAAAATGGCAAATTAACTTGAACGGAAATAGGGAATGCAGCGTCCGAAACATATGTTTCTGCATTCGTTCATTTTAGTTAGACCATTGAATAAGAGTGACCTAGATTTTATAGAAAGATAAGCACAGTATATAGTTAAAGAGGCTGATCTTAACTATCTAATGAACACACAGAAATATCTAATATGTCTATACTAGTATTTCATTATTATCTTTAATTATCTTTTTTTCTTTGCAAATGATAATTGAAAGATAACAATAATATGATAATTATGGGACTCTTACGCATACGATTTAATACGATTTCATAAAAAAAAACCGTTTCAACATATTTTCTGAATGTCTTTTAAAAACTACTCTAACATAAAAAAAAACATTTTGAAAAATTTATTTATTTCGGTCCGAAAAAATATAACATTTTTATTTTTCAGATTTGTTTGACAAATATTATGGTTTTGATTTTAGGAATAGTTTAATAAGCGTTTTAACTTTATCTTTACAGCTGTTATCATAATTGTGGTCGTCTGCGTAGTTGTTGTTGTTGTAGTAGTTATCGTTGGCAGTGCTTGTCTGAGGAAACATCTTAAAAGGTAACCTTACTCCACGTTTTTATGAATCCTTATTGTTAAATTGTTATTATCAAATAATCAGTGTGAATATTTAGCATATATTAAAGATACTTGATCTGATAATTTAGACAAAGTTTTAGCATTGCAAGAAGTTTTACAGATGTCGTATGTATATTGACAAACTTTGTTAACATGTAACAAAATGAAAATGGATATTAACTGGTTTTAAATTATCAACCTTGTTTGTTTTGAGTGTCAAAGAAAAAAGATCAAAAGTTGTTTTATATTCTTAAAAGAGCCGCGTCATGACAAAACCAACATTGTAGGTTTGCGACCAGCATGCATCCAGACAAGCCTGCGCATCCGCGCAGTCTGATCAGGATCCAAGCTGTTCGCTTTCAGTTTCTCTACTTGTAATAGAGTTGGTAAGCGAACAGCATGGATCCTGATCAGACTGCGTGGATGCGCAGGCTGGTCTGGATGCATGCTGGTCGCAAACGCATTACGTTGGTTTTGTCATGACGCGGATTAAATATTTTTTTGTTTAAACCTACTGATATACAACAAGGACAGCCATAACGATAGTTTATATAGCAAAATATTCTTGTAGTTATTTGTGTCATTAATTTCCAAAGTTTTTGGTACTTGTATATATTTGTTACAGGGCTAAACTTGAAGTCGTACATATTAATAATACAATATTTCACCGCTGTGGAAAAGTCGCAAAAAAACCAACAAAAAACAATAACAAAAACCAGACAAAAAGCCCCCCCCCAAAAAAAAACAAAAAAAAAACAACAAAAAAAAACAAAAACAAACAACAAAACAACAACAAAAGTACCCCCCCCCCCAAAAAAAAAAAAAAAAAGATTAAAAAAAAGAATGTTTCCCAGGGTAATTATTTTATTATTTAACCACTTTGACTAGCAGTTTAGCTTGGTAGCGTTTAAAGCATTAAAAGATCTGAGGAAGATAACGACTGTAAGACAATTTTTTTTTTCATCAGGAAACGAGTCCTGAATATAAAAGCTAGATGGAAGTTCTCAGGCGTAAGTACATAACTTATTTGCTCATTATCTAGTCATTCCGATTCTGGATTCGACAGTCGGACAGTCCCCGTATATGCAATCAATGTTGTTATATTTTCATCTTCAAGGGATTGTTCGGCATTCAGTGTTGGTGTCCCCCTCCATGTCCAGGGATTGCATTCATTGAACTCCACCTTTGCTTGTTGATCTTTTTATGCCCCCACAAAGTGGGGTGCATATAGCGTTGCACTTGTCCGTCCGTCCGTTCGTCCCTCCGTACGTCTGTCCGTACGTTCCGAAATCCATTGCCAGCCATTGATAACAACATAGTCTAAATTCTATTCATAAGGTTGAATTAAAATTGACAGTCATGCCTTTATTCAATTCATTAAAAATATTTTAATATGTCTTTATGTGTCTCATTTAAATAGCGTTTGCTGTTTACTAAACCAAAGTTTAAACAGGGCAAATGACAAACTCTGATAAGTTTGTAAAGTGAATAATAATATATAAAGTGACAGATATATGAATGGGTATTACCTCTTAATCATAATTACAGTTTCAGCTAAGAGTTTGCTTTCTTGGTTATCATTTTTAAAACTATTTTCTTGTTGTTTTTTCTGTATAGGTAAGTGTTAGTCAGCAGTAATAAAGTTATATCTGTTGCGCTGCATGACAGATGAGGTGGAACTTTGGAAGTAACGTTGTTGCTTAAAGCGAGCATGATACGCTGATTTTAAAGGGATAGTATTAAACGGAAAGTTGGTGTGCATGATAAACTTAATTTGAAAAATAAAATAGAACACTCTCATTGGATAGAATTTAAACTACTAATTACTATTATAGGTGTTGCCTTTGTCAATACAAAGAAAGAAAAATGTGGAAATGAGTTGTGAAAATTTAATTCGACCGGCTTAACTGAAAATTTGTATGAAATGCTTTTTTATCTAAATTTTGTTTTCGTTATTGCATCAATAACCATTTTTATGACTTTGACACTGTTTTTTTTCTTTACTCTACACATGTTTATTTTTCTTTAACATAGACATTTGGATATAATGTTTGAGCGTGTTTACTTATTGTATAGAATTAGAATATATATGTTTTAGATAGAATGTTTGAGCTTGATAGCCTTATTTTATAGAGTTAGAATATATATGTTTCAGATAGAATGTTTGAGCTTGATAGCCTTATTGTATAGAATTAGAATATAAAGGTTTTAGATAGAATGTTTGAGCTTGATAGCCTTATTTTATAGAATTAGAATATATATGTTTTAGATAGAATGTTTTAGCTTGATAACCTTATTTTATAGAGTTAGAATATAAAGGTTTTAGATAGAATGTTTGAGCTTAATAGCCTTTTTTATAGAGTTAGAATATATATGTTTTAGATAGAATGTTTGAGCTTGATACCCTTATTTTATAGAATTAGAATATATTACAATTGGAAGAAATGTTTAAAGATATAGAATATATATATTTTAGATAAGATATTTGAGTTTGTTTACCACTTTTATATATTTAGAATATATTACTTTTAGATAGAATTTGCTTGTTTACCTTTTTAATAGGATTAGAGTATATTACTTTTAGATAAAATATTCGAGATTGTTTAACCTCTTTTTATAGAATAAGAATATATTACATTTAGATGAAATATTATGGCCTGTTTCACTCTTATCTATAATAAAACTATATTATATTCAGATATTATTTTTGAGTTTGCTTACGTCTTATATAGAATTAAATTGGTATTTGTCGATTCTGTATTCTATTGTCTCTAAAATATGTGGTGTTTAATATATTGCTTGATTAAAATGTTTTTTCCGCTTTAATACTGCCTCGAAGAATTATATCAAACCTTTGTGAGTCAACAATTTCTCATTTTCAGGAAAGAACGTTGTTTTAGACATTGTAAAAATACAAATCTAAAAATTCTGTAAAGCATTTATCCTTTTATGGAATAAATTAAAAAGATGTTTCTGTAATACTTTTGTATGATCTGTATGTAATAATGTGTATCCCATTTATTTGACCTGTTCTCGCGTTCCTTCACTGATAAGGATGATTTTGCTCATAGACTTTACAAAATGTATCAAGTATACCAATATTGATAATCAATATTATAGTCACTTCGAACTTATAGTTTTGACACTGGGTCACTCACTGACTTTTTAAGTAATATGTTTTAAGAAAATGGCGATACGATGAGAAATCAAACACAATTATTTTGGTTGATGTATCAGGTGTTTAATCGTGATGCAAGTCATCGTTTTGAAAACGGCTAGATTTTTACAGGGTTTGTTTGTCTGATTGGATTTTACGTCACACCGACACAGTATAGGTCATATGCCGGCGTTCCACCTTTACAGGTGTAGGAAAACCTTATATGCCCTGTTTTTGCATTATTTCAGGTAAAAACGAGCACCTGAGAAGAACCACCGACGTTCCGTAAGCTAGATGGATAGCTTCATCACATGAAGGAATCCAAAGTCCTTGTCAGGATTTGAACCCACAGTGGTGAGGGGCAAGTGGTTTGAAGTCAACTACCTTAACCACTCGACCACGGACGCCCCGTTTTTAAAGAGACTTCATACTGTTTATTGCCTCCACCAACGTTTTCCGACTCAACTGGTTGTCCTGGTATAGCAATCAAAATAAATATGACGGGAAAGTTTAAATGTATAGCATTAAACACTTCAATCATTTAAAAATAAATATGTAATAATTTTATCAAATTTGATTTCGGTAATAATGTTTTTGAAAATAATATAACATATGAATCATTTTTCAACAATAAACATGTTTATTAAAACAAAGAATTATTGACAGGCTTATAACCAAAAAAACTTACCAGTTCCACAGAATAAAACGTCAGCCAATGCTTATGACTTTTTCTGTTCCTGCCCCCCAGGTCCGACTTGTTCTGGTATAGCTTTTGATAACGCTCTCAAACTTTTACCCAAAGACGGCCATGATATGTCGAGCTTCAAACAAATCGAGAAGAGTAATAGACGTTACTCTAATGCAGTGGTTGGAGTACACTTAAGAGGGCTTTTTATTTAGTGACAGGGTTTTCATCCTGTCGCCAAAGGTTGATTTTTGCAACAATAACGGCATCAAACCAAGCAGAAGGATTCTCTGGCAGTTTTGATTTTGGTCTTTGTAAGAACAGATCGCAGGCATTGTTTAGAACCGACAAGTTCTTCTGAAATGAACTATAAGGCACATGATTGTTCTAGTTCTGTATATCCTTCCTTCAATATATTCTGCGGCTTCATTGACTAGAAAGTCTGTTTTTTTTTATTTTGGCCGTTCGCCTTTATTGTTGCTGGGTAGAAGTTTTGAAGCAGATTGTCCAGGGATTGTTTTTCAATCGTTTCATCCGGAAATTCGATGCCCTTTTCAGTGCAATAAAACTTCAGCACCGTGACGGAACATTAAATTATTTATGGTCAAGATTGATGGACGCTTCGAGGGGGAATACTCTATGTTGTCAGAGCACTTGAGGGCAACAGTCAAAACTTTTGACCGGTCAAATGTATCACCCATATGTTAAACAACTGGAACTAGGTACATTGTAATGTGTAACTATATGTTTGCTATAATACTATACATCTCAATAGCAGACTCAGTGAATAAATAAAATATAATATTCGAACATTCAGATACGCTTGAGTCACCAACAGTAGAAGTAGTGTATCATAAGTGAAATATAATACCCGAACATTCTGATATACTTGAGGCACCAAAAGTAGACGTAGTATATCATAAGTAAAATATAATACCTAAACATTCTGACATATTTGAGGCTCCAAAAGTAGAAGTAGTATATCATAAGTGAAATAGAATAATCGAACTTTCTGATATACTTGAGGCACCAAAAGTAGAAGTAGTATATCATAAGTGAAATATAATACCCGAACATTTTGATGCACTTGAGGCTCCAAAATAAGAAGTAGTATATCAGACTGGACAAGACAAACACTTTTGTTGACCATATAGTTATAGTGACATTATGCCGATTCAAGTGTAAATGATGCGCAGACTTGATAAAGTAAAAAGATAACTTTAAATATTGCTATAATTGTGTTCAATTTTATATTTTACTTGATTTTGTAAAGTCATCTCTGTAATACCATTCGTAATGAATCGGTATTTTCAATTTTTATATAGAGAAAGGGCAGTATTTTTATGATGCAGGTAGTCTTGTTATTTTATTGTTTTCACTATAATAATTGGTCGATCACCATTACTAGAGTCAATCTTTTGAATAAGCAAAAGTAGGCAGCAAAAGAAACCAGCATCATAAGTCTTGAATAGTACTTCATTACCTTTGCTACTATAAGAAGTAACAATGTTGATATGGTCTCAACTGATTAAAAGAACTCAACCGATTATGAGTTTGGGGTGCGGCCGAAGGTCATTATCATAGTCGGTCTTATATGACGTCATCAAGGGAAATTGGCTTTAATGTGTAAGTGTGGTAACAAATTCGGATGCATAGATTCAAAGAATATACCTGAAGCATAACATTTCAAAGTTTTATATTGACTAAAAAACCCAACTACAACAACAACAACAATACAAAAAACATCATAAAAACACACAAACAATAATAAAATAAAAGTTAAAAGTAAAAACGAAAACCACAACAATATAAAACAAAATGAAAAAAATACGACTTTAATTCTACTGACCTTTGTACCAAGACAGGACAGTAACTCAACATCTGAGCTTTAAATTAGTAGAATTTTAAACGACAGAAATATAAAAGATTTTTAAACAAGCAAGTATCACAGTTATCATGAGTTATCACAAACATTGTTATATTTGCCATATTTTAAGTCAATTTGTTGCCAAAGCAACCACATTTTTCCCAATAAGAAGAAAAAAAGTGCATTATATCGGGATATCCAGACTGCCATCTACCCCCATATTTCAAGTTTCATAAAAAATATTTTCAGTACTATTTTCAGACGGACTGATGGACAGAGGGTAAACCTTAAGTCCCCTCAGGTTGAATCGGTAGGAGACTTAAGGATGAGCTACTTTCGCATCTACCAATAAATGTGTTGAAGACGTTAATTCACGTCAAAGACGATCTGAATATGATTGTTTGCCTGGAATAAATTTAAATCGTCGGGTCCATTATTCATATATCGGGTTGATTCCTAGTATGTTATGAATTAACCTCTTGTTACCAGCTCTTGCATTTGTACTTGATTAATTCTTTATTATGCTTTTAAAATGGTGTTTCGATAGATTTGTAAAAAAATGTAAAAAATAAATTTTTATCGTTAATGAAATCAATAGTTAATTTTTGACAACATAAAAGCGTTTTTTTGCTGATCGAATATTTACTATAATGCATATGTATTGTATGATGATACGTACTGGTTTGTGAAATTCAAATAAAGAAATAGAATTTGTTGTCATAGGTGTAATATCGGATTCACAAAAATCCTATATACTACATGGTAAATTCAGCAAGAAACGCTTTGATATCTAATTGGTGTATTTCTGTTTCTATATTAAGTGATTCAGATTGCACAGCAAGATAACTGTTTTATCAATTATGAATGTTGAAATATAAGTACATGTTTTGATATAAGAACAATGCATTATTCATATTAACTACGTCTATTTCAGTATTTTCTATCACATTTGTTTAAGTATAGAATAACACATCTACAAAATTGAATTACAAGTTATTTTATAGTATATCAACGGCACATAAAGCCTTAAAATGAATAAAACTTTTTTCCGTCGAACTGGCAAAATTGTACTTTTAATTAATGATATAATTCGTTTTATACCAGGTTAGGTGCTAATCACATGACGACAAAAGGGTATCAAGTAATTTGTAATAAAAGTAGCAAAATGTATTTTGACTTCTATACAAAGTACTAACTCAATGTTACTGTATATATTATCAAAAGGCCAAAGAAATAAAGATATGGTTTAGGTTTTATTGAAACATTCTATACTCTGATTAATATTATAATCACCAGTTAACTACAAGCAAAAAAAAAAATAAACACAACAAAACGACAAGTAAAATAATGATAATTAGATATTATTCAACAAGAAAATCAACATTGATAAACAATCAAACGACTTACTAAAAGTATCATGGTGATCAAACGAACACCTATTCTGTATACTGTATTCTTAAGTTGTCACAAACATGTATGAACGGGGAAAAACAACAGCTCTTGATGATCTTTTCTTTAAAGCTATGCAATTTCCTTGCTGCATTGTTGTAAATACAAATTTAATTTTGTATTTTAAGAGTCAATTTTAGGTGCATTTATTCAAGTCAAGATTTTCATAATGCAGTGATACGTCCTAAAAGGCACCTTTCTCAATTGGGGTTTCAACATAATTGTTAGGTTCGGCCATAGAAGTGCCTTTCGTGTTGAATTTCGTATGACAGTTGACATCGGCTTCTGAAAGAGTGGACGCTGAGCGTACCATATTAAGGCTGACAAAGCTTCCGTTAGTCCCCTTCTTTCTGAATCGTCGTCTGATAAAGTAAAACATAAGCAAATTATTGGTCAGAAAGGTTAAGTACTCAATGCATCTGAATAGCGCAAACGTCAATTACTGTAAAATGAATAATAAGTATCATTTAAAACATATATTTTTTAAGGCACATTATGCCTCAGAAATGAATAATCATTTACTTTATAAAGGACAAACATGAGTTTTATAACGTTAAAATAAAGACTTTAGAGCATGTAAGATTTTTTTCACATAAAGAAAGTAGCACTGAATATGACAATATTTGTTATAAATGTAGCAAAAATGCAAACAAAGTAGTATTTAGACTTCAATACTAAATACTAAATCACCATTACTAATTATCAAAAGGCAAGAACAGCAATAAATGAGTAACGTTTTGGAACGTTTTGGAAACTGTATGAGACCTTCTAAGCATTACTAGATAAAATGGGCTTTTACCCAAATCCATTGGTACTATAGACCCTAAGAAATAAGAGGAAAATGAAGTACACGTGTACATAAAAAAGGACTATGCATCGATAAGCTAGATACAGTAGTTTAATGCTGGTGGGGCGGAAAACTAAGTCATAACTGACATTATACGTAAATGGAAGAATATTCTAAATATATAAATCCTATTAGGATCTTCTGTCATGTAAATGCATAGATTGTTTATGTTTGTACCAAACTATGATATATACTATTTAAGTGTAAATTTTTATGTTTTCTTACAAAATGTTACCATATAAAATGGATTCTGTCAGACTTCTCAAAATGATAAAGCTTTGTTTAACTAAATATAAAATGTAATGAATATCTCACACACCAAATGCATATTATATATGCAACATTTTTACTAGCTTAGATTATTTGATTGAAACAACTACAATAACAATAATTGATATGTAACTTGGGCTATAGTTACCTGTCAACGTATTTCCACAAACAAAAGCTGACAACAAGAATGGATGGTACAAAAACAACTATACAGACGACGACCACAACAATGATTATAGCTGCAAAGTTAAGATAAAGAAAGGTTTATACAAAAAACTATTCATGAAAATTAAACATCTGTCAAATAGGAATGATAACAATATTCAACAGTGCATGCTACATAATGAAGACTTTTAAACTGGATTAATGTTATTATTGTGAATTTAAAACGACTGTTATTACAAAACAATCTATTTAAAAAACATTATTCAAGCCAATTATTCATTTAAAACTTAAAGATACATTATGCTTAAAGAAGATATTTGGAAATACTTATAAATTGCTATACAGTCTCTTTTTAAATATAAAATCTATGGATTCTGAATATTACACACTATAGGTAAACACAGTATGAATAGATAGTTTTTTTTACAAACTCAGTCTAGCATTTTTTTTAAAAGAAAGGACCAAATTAATAGAACCAGTAACAGGGAACATAGTTGCATTGTCTGACTCAAATAAAACATATACAGTCTGCATTTCTTAGCTGTCAATAAATGTTTGCAATAAAATTTATTTCCCAAACATGACATAGTATATCTTAGATAAAATAGAGCAAACTAGAATTCCTGAAGAACGTTTAAAATGGCTCAGTGAAAATATTGCAGGCATGGTTTTATTGTTCCTGTTCATATATGGTACTGTAAAATGCAAGCTACAGTTCAAGACTGCCCACCCCCCTCCCCAGTACCTGCTCGAGCAGAATTCAATATTTGCACATGATATTTACAAAGTTTTTTTTTTTAATTAGAAACATCCACGGATACGTTCATACGGCGGTTATCATGGAACATTTTTGAAGACAAACTCGTGCCATTCAAAAAAGGTGATATATAGTCATATGTAAAAACAATGTATGATCTAAACGAGAAAACAATGGCTGTAACTTAACAAAATAGACTTCGAAAGGAGGTCAGAGTTTATGAAATATTGCAAACAAGACCATCAAAGAAAGGCGGCGTTTAATGAATGCATGAAGTCTTGATATCACTGGAGCAATATTCAACGCCTTTTGAGAAAAACAGTGGCTAAATTGCACAATATTTTAATTTCACTTGAAAAATAATGGAAGGTTGATATGAACAAATGTTGCACTTACTTGTTTTGTTGTCCTTGTCTTTCTTTTTGTCTTCATCATCGTCATCATCGTCATCATCATCATCATCTTCTTCTTCTTTTTCTTCTGGAATTTAAAATGAAAACTAAAATATGCTAAGTACATTTTGATTCGGTTCTAGACTGTTAATTGTTAATTTATAGATTTATAGAATTTTTATGCATGTTATACGTGTTGAAAACATTGAAAATACATATATCATTATTATTATTTCTTCCCTTGAATAATACTTAATACTTAAATATAGTATAATAACATGGTCTTATAGTTTTATAAAATATAACTACAAATTACAAACCAGAACATTCAGATATATCCGAAGAACCGTATGTTGACGTGGTATATCCGGAAGGACAAGATACGCATTCACTCTGACCAACCAAAGGTTGGTAGGTTCCTACTTCGCAACTGATACACTGGAAGTCGACAAGGTAGGTTCCCACTGGACACTGTGCTGATAAGTTGAAAAGAAAAAAAATGACATCTGGAAAAAAACTTCACACATTTCGTACCAAGTTGAAATTAAAAAAGGAAAACACTGTAAGCCATAAATTGCAAAAAATAATAGCAGTATATTGCAATTACAAATTAAATATCAATGATTAAATATATATTATATTTACGTTCATTTTAAAGAAAGGAAGTACCATACAATCGTTTTTTCATCCAATTTTTGACTAACAAGAGGTGATTGTGACTTCCCCTCGTATTTATCCGAGGTACAACCCGTTCACCGTTCAATTGAAAAGATTCACATTATCAAAATAACCATTAATTGTTATGGTAGTAACATAAATAAATTTCAACGAGAGTCTGGTTGACCTAAGACACTGCACTTTTCCCGAGTATGTATATTGATGTATTAAGTTTCAAGTAGATACCAGCTATTTTTTTATTTACTTATGCGTAATACAAGAATTAAGTATATAAAAATAATGCCTACAAATTTACGCGGTAATTGTTTTTGGGCACTGCACTTTTCTTTCACGAGGTCTATCTACATGTATCTGTTAAGATTTAAATTGATATCCGATATTTTTAGTATTGCAATCAAATGTAACAAATAGAAATAACCTTAGCAAACTATTGCCAATGAGATTAATTATAATTTTTGCACTTTCACTATGATATATTTACCAGGCATAAATTTGAAATTTGAAAGTTGATAGCTCTATTTCTTTTTCAATTTTTCCACGGAGGAAAACTAAGTACGTAACGTTTCACAGGGCAAAAACTCAAAAAGAAAGTTTGAATGAATCCTGGACTAACAGATGTTCTAACTGACGTTATTGGGTAATTATTTGATTTGAAACCCAACAGGCATTTTTTTGCATTCCACCAGCACATTTAGCTCGAATATAGTGCGTACACATAATTCAGATGGTTACCCCTGCAAAGTCAATGATGGTAGACGGACGTACCAACATGTCGGATTGTGGTCTTTTTCGTTAATAGTTATGTTGCAATTTCCCAAGATAAACCAGTAAAAATGTCCACTTAATCCTACGGGTCCATGTGGTTATCTTGTTTGTTTTTTACTAAGCTTATACAGAATGAAGCTCCTAAACCATTGGATGTTAACTTGAAAAGAAGAGCGGAAGGACGGACGTTTGGACTATAAAACGCCGTCTTCGAAGATGATAATAATAATAATATTTCTTTTAAAAAGTCAAGTTGAAAACAGGACAAGCCGCCCGTTATTTAAACAAAACAACTATCAATTACTTACCACATAGTCCATCTGCACCAGCATATCCGCTCGGACATGTAACAGTGGCTACAAAATCTACTGAAGTACTTTCCAGTGTATACTCAACACTGTCGACCGTAACTTGAAATATTGTTGCTGTGTTGTTTTGCATAAATTCAATAACTTCGTTAATTGAAGAAAGTGCCTCAAGTAACTCAGTCATGGCAGATGTTTCTAGATGGATAAGATAATAAAAGTAGTTGCATTCAAATCAGTTTGAGCAATTTCATGTATTCTTAAAAAACGTTATTACGCAACGCAATGATCAAGGGATATTTTTTATTATTTCTATAGTAAAATGCATTGTTACTTACATATTACCATATATGTGCTTGAATTCATTTATCATAGTAAAACATTTATTCGGGAGTAGCCATGGCGTATGCAAACCTGTTTCATACTGGGTTATATTCAAAGTTGAGTAACATGTAGATAAACAGATATCGATATTTGAAACAAACCAATAGAACAACAATAATGTCCGATGGAGATGAGATGAGTGAGACCGTACTAAGACAAGTACATATGTAGCACTTATTTTTAAAAACGATAAAAATGACGAAGAATCAAAGTTTTCAAGCATTGGATCACAGTCAATACAATAAACTATAAGTCATAAACATCATACATTTTTATCGTTTAATGTAAACTAGATTAAGGCGAAACATATAAAGCAAGGTATACAATTTTTTATTTATACCTGTTCCGCTAGTAAGATAATCTGCTAGGTCTAAACTGTCTGTATCAGTTAGTTGGATAGAGAATTGCATCGCTAATGTTGTAGATGATGTTCTTCTTTTGCGATTTTGGTTGACACTGGAAACCGTTGTTGTAATTGTACACGCATTGTTAGAAATACAACCAACTCCAGATAAATTATTTTCAACTGCTGCAATAAAATCAGTTTGGGCAGATGCGGGAACCGGCTGAGTGTAGTCCACAGTTGCTTGTGTCCCGAAGAAATCAGGTCGACTTAATTCTAGAAGTGTACAAATTATTATGACTTTACTTTTTTCCAGATATTAGAATTATTTTTTTTTATTTTCAAAAACACTAGTGTATAATCAAGGAAAATGAACTAAACTCTAAACAAAGCTTTAACTTATACCAACGTAGCAATTGTTGAAGGTTGAAATGATATAAAAATCAATTGAAACAAAAAAATAACTAAATATATTTAATACTTTGTTTGCATCAATTTCACAGATTAAAGGTTAAGAATCTATACACTAACACATTTATTCAAAGCCCCCATAAGTTAACCTTACTCTATTATTAAAAAGAATATCGCAGATCGGAGATCATCAGAAAATGAGATTAGTAGAAATATGTAATGCGCAGACTCGGTTTGATTGAGGCTTTTCTTGAAAAAAAAAATAATGAAAAATGAAGGCAAAGAAATTATCCTTCCATTAGCAGAAGAACAAATGAATTCTATAAATTCCAGAAGGTCAACTAGGTTATATGCGAACATAGATAAAAAGTACTGATACAATTTATTCAAAACACCAAATGTTGGCTTGAGAAGCAAATAATCGTTGAATCAATTTCTTAATAATACTCACGGACACATTCTGGGACTTTGTTTATTGGAAGCCATTGGTGGCCTGTTGAATCACCACATGTGTATTCAACAAAATTGGTCTGTCCATTAGGCAAAGCCTTATCAGGAAGACAGGTCATGTTACATTTCTGCAGAGTGTTTGACACATTCCGGCAGTTCACTACTGTTCCAATCTTTCTTCTTAGGCCTGGACAAGCTAAAATAATATTTCGAACCTCATTAATGTAAACACTTGATATCTTAACAGATTAAAATTGATTACAATGAAATGGCTTTTTGTATTTGATCTATTCTTGTATGTCGTTTCAAATCCTCGAATTACTGCAAATATGTAAATATAAAAAGTGGAAACAGTGTTTACAATGCTTTATAATATTCTCACTTTGACTGTTAAATAACACTTTCTGGAAATTCCCTGTCTTTTATAGGTTTTAAAATTATAAAGTTAAACAACAATCATACTTGGACATGCTAGGTCATTACAAGTAGCAGATTCTGTGTTATCTCCTTCACAATCATTGCCATAAGGAGATGGAGTTGGATTATTACAGTTCCTTGACCTAGTATTAAGACCGCCGCCACAGGTGACGCCACATCCGCTCCATTCACCCCACTGACTCCAGCCTCCATTTACTGTTTCGAAATAAGAAAGAAAGATAACGTATATAAATGTCCCTTTGCATATCAGTGTGCTAAAGTCAGGAGGAGTTGTAAGCAATAGATCCAAGGTCTTAATATTCTGTCCCAAATATTTGTTTTTAGTTTTTTTATGTTAAATTTTAATTCAATTAAATACATATTTAGTTTGGCAAAACAAATATTTGTTGAAAGAATAGTATTCTGCATATATTAACACAAAATCAACTTTCAAGAAGCTAATCTGTAAAAGCAAAACATTTATGAACAGATATCATCATAACATAATGACAATATTTTCAATTCAGATTTCTAATATCGATCAGACTCCTTATTTTCCGCTGAAAATCATAAAATCTTCAGTGTAGTTTTTTAAGAAGCTTTGAAAAGCAACATACCTGGAGGTATATCACACAACACACCGGTATATCCATTATTACAAGAGCAGCTATACGTTCCATTGCCAGACTGACAATCACCTTGAATACACCGGTTGTTAATGCAGTAATCTGGAGGTACGTCACATAAATCCCCAGTCATTCCTCCATGACAAATGCACGAGAAATCGTTTACCAGGTTCACGCAAGTATGATCCCCACATGGGTTGCTAGCACATTCATCAAGCGCTAGAAATGAATGTTAGACTAATAATTATATTTTTAAAGTTTTTTCTTGTTTATCTGTTTATATTAATTTCGTATAAAAATGTAATAATTTTACAAGCAGGATACCAGCATTTCTATTATGAGGTAAAAAGTAAGTGATTTTGTTAAACACATCTTACATATTTATTATTTAGCTTGAAATGATGTTATTGACTACTCACGGTCACATGAGGTTGGTGTTATAATAGCAATGCCGTCTTTAACATATGGCAAAATTTCTGTCATTGAAAATACTTCATCACTGTGTGTTACTGCGCATGTCTCTGATAATGACGCAATATCATCAGCCGTAAGTGCGCGACCATAAAGGGCTAATCCCGACACATACACCCCTGTAATAAACAAAGATAATAAATTAAGAAAGACCGTCAATATTCCGTACAAGTTTACAGTACGATTTGAAATAAGTCTAAATGGCTTGTATATCTTAAATAATAATGCCTGCAACATTTTCAATCTAGCCGTTTATATGAATTTATTTGCTACGGTTTAACAATATGTAAATACATTAACTATATGTAAATAGAATAAAAATTTTAAATGATAAGTTATTTGCTGTATCACACAAATCTACTTCAAACTAAATTACATTTATTTCTAAATTTTATTTTCAAATACGTATAAATATTTATCTATGAGTATATTTTAGAAAACCCTATTGCACTGATTTCATTTTAAAAACATTTCAATTATGAAATTTTTGAAGAATTTCTAGTACAGCGCATTAAAATCTCAAATGTTCATAAAACACGCTTAAAATAATCGGAAAAAAGAAGAGACGCACCATTAGAATCCGCAACTATTCCAATACTTCCAAAAGATATTGTGCGTGACTGGTCCATTGTAATTCCCCCCTCATCCACCTCCAATAAACCTGCCACGTATAACTGCTGGTTGCCAGATGCTATATCAATTTTACAAATGATATGAGTCCAATGGGTGGATGACAACCTTACATTTGTCAAAGCAACATTTCTGAAAAAGTAATAGTAACCCTACATTTTGTTCTAGAACCAAGGTCTATTACATTTTTATATATTTTGTGTATATAATAATTTGTGTACTAGATTATTATAATTCATAGGAATTAAAATCAAAACTATTTCAAAAATATTCATTATGTATTAAGAGTTAATTTATTGATTTCTAAATAGCGTTTTACTTTACATTTACTGTAACATTTTGTTGTTTATTCTTAAAAATCATTCTATACTGAAAAATAATCATGCATATTATTCAATATTTTGTTTTCCTCTGACACATTGGTACCTTACTTTTAAGTTGACACATTTAATAGTTAAAATAGCGTCAATAAATGAGAAATCATAAATATTTGCTTACCCTGATCCAACCTGTATTGAGATCTCATTGGCTACCCGCAGAGTTAGTATATCACCGTTGGAATCAGCAATGTAGATTGTCACCTCTTCATTTAAGTCATCAAATACTTTCAGCCAAACAGACATAGTCACGACAGAAAGCTTATCAGCCGTAAACGAACCTATAACTGTCCTTCCGTCTAAACCATTTACGAACACATCAAAGAAGTCACAATCATCTGCAGAGGTGCTGCTTGTTTGACTAGTGGCTTTTCCAGCTGGACATGAAAGACAGCTAGATTTACCTTCTTCTGGTTGGTAAGTGCCAATTGGACAAGCTGAACATGGTTCCATTGTTGTAGTTGAAGAATACCCAGGACTACATATTTCTGCAATTTGTTTTAAAGATTTACTTATAATTTGAATTTCCATTTAATTATGTGTCTAAAATATATACATTTCTTGTAGTTATTTATTTTCATTAGAAAATGCATACTTTTCTATATTATGAATATTGGAGATTAAATAAAAACATTAATAGAAATAAAAATAAAAATAACATAAAACAATATATTTTACAGGAAGTTTACATTCCTCTTTTTAAAGGTATTAACAACATTAACCGTTTTCATATGTAGATTTTGCAACTGTCATATCATGATCTATAATGCATTATTAAATGTAAAAAATCACTAAGACGCATCTAAAATTGTTAAGACTAAAGATTTAAACGTACGGAAAAGATGCATCAGGGTTATTCGTTTTTGAGCCTATATTTTCCTAATTATTATAAATATCCTTTTTTAAATGCCTTTAACACACGAGTGTCTTTTCATTTGACTTGTTAAGGGTTATAATATAAAATTATCAGGGTTTTCTTTACGTCATACTGAAGCAAGTCATTTTAACATGGTACCGAGCATCAAGTACATTAACAAGTGTGCAGTCTGTTTGATTATATCGGTTAAGGCATTGTTATCGTCTCCGTTAATGTATCAATTTGTATGCATTTCTTTTATGAAAGTACAAGGAAGCTTTCAGCATTTATTGATTACTTTCCTTAGGATGTTTCTTTTGATTTTTAAGCACATTGTTTTCTAAAGTTTTTATTTATATCATTACATTTAAAAACATACCGAAACTATTCAAGAAAAATGTTAACTCACTTAAGCACTTGTTAATATCTTTGGCACCAGTATCCAAAGTACTGTAACCTTCTGGACATAAATCACATTGGCTAGCCCCTTCATGGTCCATATATTCTCCTATCTTACAGAACTCACAGTTCCCTGTATCAGAGTCCAAGTAAAACCCAAGTGGACAGGGCTCTGAAAAGAAACCCAACGGATTCATAAATATGCGTTGTTGTAGTTGGTAAGAAAACAAATAATGTTAATGGGATGGATAGCCTTTTAAATTAGTAAAAGTACATCCTGATTATTTAATCCAAGCGTGATACTTTATCCCTCGATCTGTATTATTAAAATAATATTTTCGAAAAAACTAAAAGTAAATACCGATTCGCCGAAAATAAATCAAACAATATGTTTTCAATTTCAGTTAATAAAATGCTCTGAACCTATTCGTCCATAACAGTATTTTGATACACTGGAAAATAATGTTTTTGAAAATCTTACTACATGACAAACTCCCTGTATCCACTTTGTATCCAGGATTGCAAGACAAATCCGCGGTACCCCTCGTTACGCCGTCAACTGGTAAAGTTAAACCCTGTACGTTTAACATAATACCGTCATGAGCATCTTGCTCTATTTCATCTGCAATACTGTTCAGATCACTTAAAATCTCCGTGTAAGCGTCCTGTGCTGACCGTTCCCCTTGTTCCCATTTCTTCTTAACATTGAACCTTATTAAACCGTAAGCATTACGTTTGTAGATATCATGTGAAGTTACAGATTTCCGTCTTCTTCTTGCAGTTTCACCGCAGACAACGTCTAAATTTTCTATTTTGCACGTGTTGTTGTCGGGACATATAGAGTTGTCGACATCGGCTTCTACTCCGGCTAAGTAGACTAAAACCTGTTCTTTTATCTGTGTTTTTGTGTCATTGTCATTGCAGTCTCCGTCATAGTACAATTCCATTGGTAGATTTAACCAAGGTAAAGTCGAAACTGCAATACAGTGTGATGAATATACATTTTATTATCACTATATTTGTTAAAGGAGAGAAAAAGTAAAATTTAGTCTCAATGTGTCCTATTTAGTTTGTCTGTTTGTCTTAAAAATAGATGAAAGGAAAGCTATCATCATTATTTATTAATTGTCGAATTTATATGGTAAACCGATTAAAGGAAGTTTGTCAAAGGCAGAATATATAATGTCTCGAAAGCAAACTTATGTTTGTATTAAGTTTATTCAACGTGTTTATTTTCATAGACAAGTTCCGTTTTCATTGAATTTCGCAGAAACATAAATTCTTTAGCTGAAATCCGAATATAAAAGTTATACCTGATGCAATATAAAAATGTTTTAAAACCCTTTAATTATGAAAGAAGTGTTTTCCAGTAAGAGGTTAACTCACCTATGCAGTCAGGAAAAGCGTCTAAAGGAAACCAGTTTCCACTATCTTGACACGATAACCTCCCCTGGAATTGCGATCCAACAGACGGAATATCATATCCTGATTGCAAGACATGACATGAAGAGGTCGAGCATTTACAGAATCAGTTGTTAAGCTTCCATGCGTAGGCGGATCTATAGTCGGACATTCAACCACTAGGACGTTGAAATAGAATTAAAAGAAATTATTTTATTTCCTTACCTAGTGAAAAGAAGCAACATCTAAAAACCACGAAAACTTACAATAACATTATCTTGCAAACTAAAAAAATGTAAATAAATATCGAATGATCACTCATTAAAATAAGCGATACAAATTGATTTTTTACGACAAATGAAATAGATAAAGATGTAAACAGGCGTTTTGTACATTTGTAATTCTTAATACTTTGTCTTACCATGTTGAATAAAATAAAACATACATTAAATAGATTTTCTGTGAACTTTGGCAGGAATTTGTTGAATAGGTAGCAAAACTTTAGTATTTCATTTACGGCGTTCGTTATCTTTTGCACTAATTACGGCTTGTGAAATCTAGTGCTTACATAGAACAAACAGATTTAAAACTTAATAAAATACCTTCACAGAACGGTTGGTGTTCAGATCCCCAGCTCCATTTCCCTTTGTCAGTATTTCCATCTCGTTCACAAGTTATAAGATTTGTTCCATTTAATGGCAGGTTAAGATCACAGTAGAGTAAACAGGAAACACCATTATAAAATGAGGTATCGCTGCAGTTGTACATCATAAAACGGGCATCATCTAAAGCATCAGTTGGACCAGTGGAACATTGAATCACTGAATACAAACAGAAGTTTAAGATATACGTATAGTTTCAACGTTTTTTAGGTTTTCTAATCATCTTTTGCTTAAGCAGGTCTCAAATAATTATTCATTCCTCTCGTCGTCTGATATAGGGCATGAATTATATCAAGAATAGTTATCGTAGTACTGCAAATATAATATGTATTTGAATGAATAGAATAAAAAGCAAAGAACAAAAGGTTGTAGAACTTTGATCATTAACAAAAATTTCTTTAAAATGGGGAATTTTAAATACAAAGAAAACAAAAAATAACGTTGGAAATTCGATGGGAAAAGATTCAAGTATGCAGAATTGTAAAGGTTTTACTTAAAACAATTTAATTCCAATCGGAAAAAATGAGATATTCACCTTTAACTTCTAAAACAATTGTGCATTCAGAAAGTGCTGCGAAGGAATTACCAGCACTGTCTGTGACTTTATACTTCACCGAATGTAAACCCTCTGACAAAATGTCTCCTAGTTCAGGACCAGAATTTTTTAATACGCTAACATTACTATCAACGTTGTCAGTAGCCGTTGGGACAATCCATGTGACAGATGTGTTAAAAGTACCACGATCAGCGTAGAATATCTGAGTGGTCTGGCAAGATATTAGAGGGGGGTCATCATCTGAGAAAGATTTAACACCATTACAATTTATTAAAATTTACAAGTTTTTTTGTATATTCTTATAATTGCTTTTGTCATTGAGCCCCGATCCTTCAAAATATTCATAATTTAATTGATATTAGCAAAGACTGTTTTGTAAAGATTGCAACTATGTAACGTTAAATAAATTAACAGTAAACAATTAATCTTTGTATGAATAAAATAAAAACGGGAACAAAACATTTAACTAAACATATTCTGGAAACAAATAACATTAAAAATAAACAGAACACAACAACGACAACATAACCAAGAAGAAAAAATGAAAGAAAGAAAAAAAATCAATTATATTTTAGTACACACCAACGCAACTAACTTCAGCTGTTTCAACAGACCATGTCTTATCCGATTTACATGTCATTTTAGACGGCCCACTTAGCTTAAATCCCTCATCACATGTCATCAGACAGTCATCATCGAAGTCATAATTGTTATCATCACATGCTATGATTCCATTAGTAATGCTAAATGGTGAGTTGCATGTAACTTCTACAACGGTATAAAATGTGTAATTCAGGTTAATGATTTACTTATTTTATCAACAATCAAATAAATTTACCATACTCTGGCATCTTATAACTGTTTTAATGTAAACAAATTAAAAGTAAACAATTAAATGTCACGATTCATGGACCATCATACCCATTAATATAAATAAAAACCCAGACTCCCCCTTAATAATATTTACATTTATCAAAAATAAATTTGCTTGATAGTAGTTTTTAAATTTCTTTAAAGGCATCAGTTGTCATTTGCAGTTTAGTATAAAAGTAAGAAAGGGAAGCAACCCAAGTAAAATTACTTTCACATTTCGGTGAGTTATCCCACATTTCGTTCTGTTGGCATGTAGATATGTTACTACCAACCATTTCGTATCCATCAAAGCATTCGAACGTGCATTCTCCACCGTATATATAACCGTCCGGACACGACACTTTCCGCCCATTCGTCGGCGTAGCTGGCTCATTACATGTTATGTCTATAATATAACACGAAATACTATTACAAACTGATAAATTGTCAGCCAAATATAAAAATCCTGTAACATCAACACTGAATTTGTAAGGTGGAGGAGTCTCATACTGTTTGGAAGATTTTATTTAGTCTTGCACGCATGCTGTGGTTGATTTACAACCGCTTCTTGTACAGAAAATGATGCGTTTAAATAAATTTTCTGTGTCGTTGAAGCACTTGCAGTTACCGAATTTATGAATTGAATTTTATTAATTACTATTTAATTGTATCTTTATACAAATATTCACTTACATTTAACATGAAAAGTAAAGCTGCATATGTCTGTTAGTCCATGGCCGTCTTTGGCTGTATAGATGATATTATGAGGTAGTCCTTCATTCGGGAATCCTGGAAATGGGTCGCCTTTCTTTAAACCACCAGTCTGTTCATTTCTTCAGCGTGTAATGTAACAATGAATGATTTTCTTTAAAAATATACAACATCATACAAAAAACTCACATGATGCCAGAGGTGTCATTGAAAGATGTACCTGGTATGATAATCAATTTGTATAGTCTCTCTTTTAAAGAGATAAAATAAAATGGCACTAAGGATGATATACATTTGAACAATACGTGCACATTTTATAAGAAGTTTTAAACGTTTTTGATGAATTTTGGCAAAATACAATATTATCCATTTGCTTTTCCTTATTATGCTTACAATGCAATATTTCTAAAACAATAGCATGACCATTTTGAATATCATCTATAATGTAAGGCAAATACATTATAACATGTTTGAATGTATCAAAACACATGCTTGAAGCCTTCAACTTAATATCCCATGTCCTCGAGCCAATATAACAGAAGTATCATATGTCTGCTTATAAACAGTAATATCATATCTAAGGTGTATTGTGAAAAACATTGTTCATATTAAAACCACTTTTTACATACGAAAGTATTTCTTTGTCATCTGTTGCAATAGGATCTGTCCACGTCACTTTTACTGTTTTCTCCTTTCTCTCGGCAATATACAGTGACTGGATATCAGGGGGAGGACAAACAGTGAACGTTGGCGCTTTAAGCTCATCTTGAGTGACGGCTTTGATAATAAATGTATCATATAAGTTTATATCAACACATGCATGCATTTTCATTTCGCTCCGCGCCCCCACCACTTGAACATGTAAATTCTTGACTTTTCGTTCGGTTGGGTCGCGGGGCAAAAACACGCTAATATAAACAGGAAGTAAATAGCCTGACCATATGCAATAAAGTAAGTAAAGTTTTTTAACCTTAAAATAACAATAAAAACTGCTTTATGTATATATATTGTTATTTTAAGGTTTCAGTAACAATAGCGTCCATATAATTATATACTTAACTATTTTCATGTATCAAACTTTACAAAAATAAAAAAGTCACTTACTCTGTTCTTTGCAAACAATGTTTCCATACGTTTTATAACAGTAAATTACTTTAGCGACTGCAATTACTGCTGATACTGCACTTCCAATTGCTCCTAATGCACCTAGGAAAGCTAAGAATGCGATTCGTTTTGGTCGTATATGATGATCTGCAAAAAGGGGAAATAAGAATACAGCCATTTTCTATGTTCATTGAACTCTTTTTTTTGCATTTGACAAATGCCTCAAGCTAGCTAGTAGTGGAGGCTTTAAAGTTCTTTTCACATGATTTTTTCTCAATCAATAAAGCATGATTTTTACGGCATCGATATGACTTAAAACCTACTCGAAATGAGTAGCGAAATATTGCACATTTCTTACGTTATTTTCACAATCCTAGTTACTGGTTGATATGAATGTCAGTATCATAGTTTAAGAGATATAAGAATCACATATAGTATTGTAAAGAATTATTGAACACTTTTTCACGCTTTGTTTGGATATATTAAAACATATGTAGATCTATCTAAAGTATATAATAAACTGTTTGTACAATTAGAAAATGAAATCTGCAAAAGGGTTTGAATCAACAGCCAAGCGCACAAGGAATTCGAAAATTAGATTTTTTGGTAAATTTATTGAATTCCTGTAAAATTGTATATATAAGAAACAATTACTATTCAATTCTGAATTAGCATAGAATGATCAATTCGAATGTTGCCATCTGTTTTATGATATTTCACAGAAAATACAATTAACGACTGATACGAAACAAAAATAGAAATATTAACCTGTTCCTTTTGAAAGTTTCCAGGATCCCTCAACGCAATGGTAATACAATACGGCTTCATTTCTTGTCACCTGGCAAAGTGTGCGGTTTGGAACCATATACTCGTGAAGCTGTTCAACCGTAGTACATCGTACTGTATGATCTTCATTAGGTTTAGGTAGTAACTGCTTTAATTTGCAGTCAGAGCGAGAGGTCAATGCCTTAAGAAATATTGAATGTAAAAGATACCTATCTGCTATTCATAATTTGAGGAAATAAAAGAATCTATCTATCTAGCTTATAATACAGGGATTAAAGCAATTCCTTGTCTTACTCTACCTTTACAAAGAGATAAAACAGCAAAATGGATAACACGCAAACAATTATAGCAAACTTTATTTAAAATTATAGATTTTTTCTTAACTAAAAACTCTTTTGACTAAAAACTACTAGACAATTATTTCAATGAAGTATGATTTTTATCAAAGTATCTAGCGAAGGGATAAGAGCAACATAGCATGGTATACAGAGGCCGATAGTTAGTATCTAACCAGTGGTGAGATTCCCTTTTGACTAAATCCTTGGCGTGATGAGTGGTGATGAAAAACAAACAAACACACAAACAAATAAACAAACATCAATTGGAAAAATAATGTTCTGAACACGTTTCAATGTTATTAATATTTATAAATACTTCGGTGAAACGAGATGATGCTATCCTGTTAGAAATATTACCTCACGGTCAGTATTGTCTATAACATGTTGACCCCGTTTTAAACTTAAAACAACCATATTCTTTTAAAAAATTTCTGTAAATATACTTTCCTAAATCATAATGTTATAACCTTTTGATTATCTTATGTCGCCAGTTTTATTTTGATATATAAACATAACCTTGACGAGAACATTTTAAAGACATTTAATGTGCTATTTGTTTCAGTGATACTTAAATGCTCGGGAAATGGCGATATACTTTCGCGAGCCTGTTTTATACTCTGGTGAAGAATAATGCTATTTTTCGTCTTTGTCTTAAGGAGATATTTGACATTTTTCCTGTATCGGTGATCAAAGTATACAAACGCAGTGGTTGGTTGTACAGGAAAAAGTCAATTACTACGAGGGATGTTCGAAATGTAATTGCTTATTTCTATCTGGAGACTTCAAATTTTAAGTTAGCTCAAAAGTGTTCATTTTATGCCCTCGAAGTACCCCCGGACCATCCTTAAAAAAATGTTTGTTTGCAGTAACGCGACCGACTCACAAAATTTGCCCCTACTCAAATTTTTTTTTTCATGGTCTGAATAATTTTTTTTTTTGGAATCAGAAAATTATGCCTTGTGCTTTGTTTTTGTTCTTTTAAAGGTTAATAGAAGAAACAAAATGTAGTTCTTATTAAATTAGAATTCAGTTATCAATTCATTAATTGTTACCAGATTATCAAAGCATATATTGTCCAGCATTTTGAAATTCCATGTTTACAGGGAGTACAGCTCAATAAAAAAATCAAAAAAAAAATCGACCTACCTACCCACCTTGAAAATTCTGGGTCGGGTTACTGCAAACAAACATTTTTTTAAGGATGGCCCCGTGGCTAGAAATGCAGTGTCACCCGATGTATCCACTTCTTGAAGGCGTCACGGTACGCTGATTTGGGCATGGTAATAAGGTACTGATGAATGGCAGATCCAAGTGCCTGTCGGGACTTGTAATTCCGCCCAGCAAGGAAGGATTTCAATTTCGGAAACAAAAAGAAATAACATGGGGCAAGGTCTGGAGAATACGGGGGGTGAGGCAAAACAGTTACTTTTTCTTTTTTCAAAAACGCCGAAACTATTGCGGAGATATGAGCGGGTGCATTGTCATGTAGAAGACGGATATGCTTACAAACAGTGAAAGGGCGTCGTTTCTCATAATACTTTTTCTGTTTCTTAAGTACTACGTCTTTGTAGTACTTCCCAGTGATACTTTTGCCCTTTTTACCGGCACTTTTATTGCGACTCCTTCACCAGAGAAGAAAAATGTATACATTCTGGAAACAAAGTGATCCCTCGGAAGCATTAATCACAACAAAATAACATAAGAAATGCAGACTCGGTTTGATTGAGTCTGTACATGAGGGATAATGAATAAGTGCAACATCTCTCACGCCCCCTAGCACCGACTTGAGCGGTACTCAAGAGCGGTACTCAATTCTCAAAACTTTATAGTGTTGGCATCAATGATCCCAAAGGACCAGAAAATATAACAACACTGAAGTGAAGTACGGGGCAACTTTTTACGGCTGCCACACGGCACTTGACACCTGCTGTTGTGAAGTACAAAATTCTGGAAACAAAGTGATCCCTCGGAAGCATTAATCACAACAAAATAACATAAGAAATGCAGACTCGGTTCGATTGAGTCTGTAAATGAGGGATAATGAATAAGTGCAACATCCCTCACGCCCCCTAGCACCGGCTTGAGCGGTACTCTCTTCTTTGCACTCAAAGACCGCTTGGCAATCATTGGGCGTTTGTTGTGTTAAGTGGCCCAGATTTTGTTGCTTACTTTTCTGACGGGCTCAAAATACTGGACCCAAGTTTCATTACCTTCGACGACATTGGCAAACTATTTTTTGTCATATTTTGGAAACATTTGAAGCAGCTTTTTGGCCACCTGTACCCGTTGCCTCTTTTGCTAATCGGTCAACAGATGTGGCACCGAACTAGCAGAAATCTTTCTGACTTTCAAATACTTTTTCAAATTAAAGTGAACCGTTGATAGTGATATGCTTACATTTCGTGCAATATCACGAACTGTAAATCTAGCATCTCCTTCAATGATATCCTTAATTTTGGAAACGATTTCGGTACGAGATGCAGATTTTGGCCTTCCTGGTTTTGGTGCATTTTTGATGCACTCTACACCAGACTCAAATTTCTTTTTCCATCGCCTAACTATGTCATAAGACACACAAGAAGGCCCATAAGCAGTAGAGAAATAGAGAAAAACATAATCCCCAAAGAAAGTCCAACAAAACACAAATGAAAATGTTGCAAGCTCGGTTTGATTGAACCTGTTCATGGACGGTACTGGAAAGTCCAAGTTACCGTACACGCCCCCTAGCACCGGCTTAAGCAGAATTAAACATTTAACACGAAAATGGTGAAATTTTGAATTTAGAAACATCCGCAGATGTGTTCATACGGCGGTAAACATGGAACCTTCAATGTTGCACAGTAGTGCCATTCCATGAAAAGTGGCGTATGGTCCCCAAGTAAAATATGGTTTTGACTTAAACGAGAAAACAATGGGCGGAACTTAATAAAATGAATTTTGAAAGGGGATCTGAGGTTATGAAGCATGCATATCACAGATAAGACGTCAATAGACAAATTTAAAAAGCGGGCAACATATTCCAAGGGTTATTATACAGTATTCAGGTAGGAATACTCGAACCACCCATGTTGAAAATGGCCAAATAGAAGAAACTTTATTTAGGTGCTTTTCGCACTTCACCTGTAGAAAGTCTATATGCAAAAGCTGGGGAACCATCGCTTCATCTTCGTCGAAAAAAGCTATCACTTCAATATGCAACTAGAATTTAATCTAATAAAAAAATACACCTAAAAATATTATTTTCAAACCAAGTTATACTGAAAAATTTGTTAACAAACCAAAGGAAATTAAACCATTAGGCCTTCGTTTAAAAGATGATTTAGATAAACTTAAAATTAATCCAGACAGTACCCTTCAAAATGACAATGAGGATGTTCCACCTTGGACTTATAATTCCAGGAAAATAATTATTAACATTTCAAATATAAAAAAGTCAACGAATTCACCTGAATATTTCAAAGAGAAGTTTCAAGTAATTAAGGAAGAACATGAAGATTTTATACATACGGACGGTTCAAAAGAAGGTTGCAAAGTAGGTTCGGCTGTGTTTGAAAATAATTTTACATCTAGTATGAGGTTACCAGATAATGCATCAATTTTTACTGCTGAAGCAAAAGCTATCGATTTAGCATTGTCATACTTAGCACAGCATACCCACGATAAATTTGTGATATTTTCTGACTCGCTTTCTGTTTCAATATCCATTAAAAATAAAAAATCTGACAATGTCATGGTAAAGAAACTTCTTTTACGATTTCATGATAAACTAAAAACAAAATATGTTAAATTATATTGGATTCATGTAGGTATACGAGGAAATGAAAAAGTAGATGCTTTAGCTAAACAATCATTAACTTTTCAAAAAACTGACTTATTGTTACATGCTTGTGATTTTAAACCGGCTATAAATAAACTAGTATCATCTGAATGGAAAGCAAATCGGGACAATGCCGTTTTTAATAAACTTCACGATATAAACCAATCTCTTGATGTGTCACCATCTCTATCTCTGTCAAACCGCCGTGATCAAACAGTTCTTCTTCGATGCCGAATTGGACACACTAAAATTACCCACTCTTATCTCCTCACAAATGACAATGCCCCTTTCTGTGTAGGTTGTAATGCAAATTTTACTGTCAAGCATTTTCTTCTTGAATGTCATGATTTTTTTCACAGGCCCGTAATAGATTTTATTCTGTAAATTCACTCAAAGAACTCTTTACTACAATTCTATCAAAAAACATAATTGATTATTTGAAAGAGATAAACTTGTATTCTAGGATCTAATTGGCTCATTTCTATTGTCATTTACAAAGTTTTAAATAACATTTTAAGCCTGTTATAGCATTCGGCACGATATGGCCAGTTATGTGTTGACGTGCCGTAAAATCAAAACAAACAAAAATGTACCACATAACATGTTTACACAACAATAATGTCAGTCATCAACTGCTTCAAAGAGCAACCCAGTTTTTTGTGAGCTTTGATGTAAGCCCGTATTTCATCTTTTTGTCGACGCTTCTACCAACCATTTTTACTACAGTGGTCAATGACTGCATGTATTTAAATGGCAAATTGTATGTCTTACACTTAGTCTAACATGCACATTTATACACTGTTGTTGAGGTATTAAGTTACACTATACAGGTATGTATTGGTTTTTATCGTGTCCTACGTGGATCACGAGATAGAGGACAATAAGCAATTCTTTTCGAACAGCCCTCGAATGACCCAAATAGTTTTTCTAGCAAAATGGCTAAACGCATTGTATCTCATTCGAATATTGTGTATTGAATGTTGCGAATTTTGATATAAACTTAACCATGCATTTAAGGTCAAACAGAACCCAATGAACATATCACGGTCGGTTGTGGTCAGCAACAAAACCACAACAAAATATGTCAGTAGGTAAAAGTATATGTTAGTCAATGTAAAGGTTCAAACAGATTTGACCAAAGGCTAGATTTTCTGACTTGGCGTCTTAGACCAGAAAGTAAGTCAATGGAACGTTTAGTCCACATTCCTGTCAAAGTGAATACACTTCTTATGTTGACAACAATATCTGCATCAAACAGATATCAGCAACGCATGAAATTACGCCTTTCGTTTTGCGTTATTACGCATTTAATTTCAAGTTACCGTACTACGTCTATTGTTTCGCGCAATAACACCTTAATATGCGTTTATACGCAATTAGTTTACCTTTACGTTTGTTTCGCATATTTGCTTCTTTTGTTTTGACTTATTAAGCCTTTTATTTTGCATTATTCGCAAATATATTCGCGTTATTCGCCAATATATTCGCGTTACTAAGCGTTTTGTTCATCGTAAGTACGCCTTTTGATTCGCATAATGATACCTTTCCAATATTTTATTTTACTCTATTCCATACCATTGGGCTGCCATAGATTATAATCTTTGTCCAATTAAATATAATTTAGGAAGTTGTGTGAATGATCATTGTCAACATAATTTAAAGAAGGTGAGTCACGTATATCATTATTATACAGACATAAATGAGAAAATATTTTTGTTCGTCTTGCTAGAGTTACGCACTTATCATTATTATCTTCAAGGTTACATTGGTTACTTTCTGATACAGTATGGGGAATTAAGTGTCCAGGTATATTGTAAATTCACCTTTATTCGTATTTGATATTTTTTGCATTGAAAGGCGATTTACTAACAAGACCCAACCTGTTTCGTGCGAAGGGCTTTCTATCGACATCGAGCGAGTCAAACCAGTCGCTAACCACACTGCTTCATATTGCATTTTCCATTTTGTTTTCTTTTTAATATATTATTTAGTTATAGTCTTTATATCTAAATTTAGGGTAATTTCTATAAATTTTAAATCTGAAAAACGAGTCAGACGTAAATCAAAAAAGAAGAGGACAAAGGACTGATCCTTAATATACAGTATTCAGCATATATTTAGAGCTTACTAATCCTTAATAACTACAAATATTTATACGTCATCGACTTTTGCAATCATATTTTACAAACAATAAGAATGAAAACGATTAAATAATATTAGAAATATCAAACTGACATGACTAGTTTCTGTTTCAAAAGTTTAAAGAAAACCTGGCAAATTGCCATTTTATTTCAATCCTAAGTTTACTTAAAACATTTTATAAACAGCAATTAGAGTCGGGACATTACAAAGCTATATAGATCGTTTTTAATCTCCCACTGAACACTATATAAAGGACAAGTTATTTGATCAGGTCGTATATCAACAGCTTTGTATTCGTGACAATGAATATATTGAATGATAAAATCATGTACAAAAATAACCCTTGTACTAGCTCGACCTCTTTCGATTGATATATTTTAAAGAACTAGGAAGTAAGAAAAATATCAATGTAAGCTTTTGAAAACATATCTGTTTTCCGTTCTTTATCCTATTTAATTGAGTATCAAAACCAATTATTAAACGATTCTATTTTTCAAACAGTTTATTATTTGAATTAGAAAAAAGAAACAATAATACCAAATAAAAAATATAAATCTAGGTTGGAAGAACATTAAATATGCTTTATTTATAACAATCATACAAAAGAATAAAATTCCTAATAATCAATATTTTTGCAATATCTTTAATCTATTACAATGTAAGTAACATGATTTAACTTTTCAAGATAGCAGTTCGTCTGTGCATACCTTCTTTCAACCTTGATAATTTTTAACAACTTTAATTAAAGAAATGAAAAAATGTAAGTTAGAATTTAACATGTTTCCGTTAACTTACCATATCTCGAAACTTTGCCAATTTTGCAAGTGATTTCCTTTTTTGATACCCTTTTTTTGCACTTAAGCAAACTTTATTGTTTTATTTATATTTTGATACACCGCTTTTCTTCGTAAATTTGATTTGCTATTGCGTCTTTATATAAAACTTGCTTATATAGTAATATGAATACTTCAAACATGTTTTGGTTTGACAAAATATGAAAAATAAATTATTTAAAAAAATTAATAAAAACAAAAGTGATAAATTTATATACACATGTAAATGAAATAAACGCTACGATAACCCAATTAAAAGGAATCAGTGTGAAAAAATGTAGCGAATGTTTGTTAAGGCATTAAACTTAAAAAAGTTATATTTTGATCACTGCATGGTTGTACGGTTTCATATCCTAAAATCGACAACATGTACGGGTATCTTGACTTTACACCCAATAATAATAATAATAATAATAATAATAATAATAATAATAATAATAATAATAACAATGATGATGATGATGATGAGAATGACGGGGAGGAAGAACAATAATTATCCCTTGCCACCCCCTAAAATTAAATAAATAAAAAATTGAAAAACCGATAAAATAAATAAATAAATAAATAAGTAAATAAATACATAAATAAATAAATAAAATTAGATAAAAATAAATAAGCAACAGCGAAAAAAACCCAAATGAGTTTCCTTAAATGTTAATCGTATAGCGTTAAGAGCGCTTAATATCCATATAGCATAAGCTGTCATGTAATCTTTAGAAACATAGATTATAATTGTAATGAAAACATTGTTGAAGCACATGATGGCAGGTCTCGACTGATTAGTTTTACAATTGATTTGCGAGCGCAAATTTTAACAAAATGATAGATTAAACTAAATTCTTGCAACTTATTTAAACCACTTTAGAGTCAGCTTTCTGTAACCAACCAGGAATGGTGTCCTATGAAGAAACATGGTCGTGACCCGATTAGGGTTCAAACCGATGATCCCTGGGTTGGCGGACACCTTAACCACTATGCCACCGCTCCCCTTTAATGGAACATAGTTAAAATGATAAAGCAGTAAGATCGGTTGTCGTTATACACTATTTAAATGATGTTTCAACTATACATCCAAACATAGTTTAACTAATTTAGAACACAATTAAACTGAGTGATTTCTATATATATTGAATGAATGAATGAATAAATAAATAAATAAATTTTATAAATAAATATTATCAATAAATAAAAATTATAAATAAAATATAATATAAAAATGAAATATAACTTACTTTTATTTCAATTATTTCTATTTTTTCTTCACTACCAACAATACAGGCGCACATACACAAGATTGTTAAAGCGCAGATAAACCATTTATAAGAACACATCTTGGCTCTTGTAGATACCAAGAAGGCACTGGTTTCTATTCACAACCTTATTTCGTTTATATATAGTGACCTTTCAACTTTGCTCGTCAACAAGGAAGATATTTTTTTGGAATTGAATGGGGAATTTTATAAGCACGATTTCTACGCCTATTGAAATCCATGGTTGCACGTGAATAGCATTTCTTTTTAGTATAATAATGTAATGATAATGGCCGTTATTCAGTCAGATCAGTATTTTAGAATTTAAGTTTTGTCTGTTCGATCAAGCCGTTACAAATGTCTTTATTGCGTAATGAATTGTAATAGAATTGAATTGTATCAATAGATCACGATTTGTACAATATTTACATTCTTTGTCAAAAGAGTCGCAATCATTTTGGAGGTTACCATTCTATATATATATTTTTATTGACAAAATATTAAAAGATATAATATTAATAACTGATTTAAGTGAATAAGCTAATTCTTTTAGACATAAGAAAGAAAATATAATTAAAGTCCCGAATTGTAAAATATTTTATCAGTTTTCATTAAAATGGTAGAATTATGAGAGTTTTTATCTTTACTTACCCATAAAATATATATCAGAAATGACCCTAAAAAGCTGGATACGGGGGTATTAATTGTTAGGTGCAAAGAATCTAAAGGGAGTTATAAGATATGCATAAATAAGATGTCGACGAATTATAATCGGAAATAAACACAAAAAATTCTGCGGTCTTTTAAATAGTTTTGTCTATAATTAGGCCTCAGATATTTTGTTCAATTAAGTATCATTTAATATGAAACCCTCATGTAAATGCGAGTTATATACATGTAAAGCTATGTACCATTTATGTTTATATAGGGTTAACACACGTTTTTCCGTGTTATAACGTCTGCAGAGTCCCGAGGAACGGTTGGTGCCCGAGCCCGGTAGGGCGAGGTCTCAAACAGTTCCGAGGGACTCTGCAGACTTTTTAACCGTTGACGCTATTATAGCATAAAATTTTAAAACAGATTCATGATGTCGATTAAATACAAAACATATACATTAAATCCTTGTGCTTGGACGGTATTTATCCAATTCTACATGTTTTACGTATGCGTTTTATTTTTCCGGGGTCAACATCTTTGGAAATACAAATGCTCAGAACCGAACGAAATTTCGAATTTTAATTGATTTAACAAAGCTTAACATTGGAGATTTATTAACTTAAGAAAAAACACACATTAAATTACTCTACACAAGACAAAACATGACCCACAGAAATTCCTAGAATTATTATCCTAGAATATTTCTGATTGACGGCAGAAAAAAGATCAATGACATCAGAATCGTTTTTATTCAAGCGCACAAGTTTATAAAAAAATCAGGCACTAAACATTATTCTCTCAAAGAAATATAAAGAGCATTTATCAATATAAACATCAATAAAACAACATTTTCTCATATTCATTTTGTGTTATCTTGTTTTGTAAGTTACTCGGAGGGTTTGTTTACATTGACAACGGTCCGTTTCTTAGAAAGGGCGACAACTAAGATTAACGGCGATGTCTATACGCCGTATTTCCGGCATAGTTACGTGAATGCTGCTCGCCGTTTTTATGCGATTGATGCCCTCGAATCAATAATCTCAATATAACAAAAGCACATGACTCTTTGGCAAACAAGGCCAAATCGTCATTTTTTACTGGGCCCTGTATGTATTGCGCATGGGTAAAACTGGGCTATAACAAGAGCGCGTGACTATGTTAATACATGGTTTTGGGCCCGTTATAACATGGGCAAAAGAGGGAAATAGCCGATTTTATGCTATAATACCTCTTAGAAAGGGGTTTTAATGATATATTCGGACATTTAAAGAAAAATTGTTTTAGTCATCACTTAAATGTATATTACTTGCATAACTCTTGTGAACATATTACTTCTTATCCGAAATTAATCATGATCAATAATTGTAATAATCAATAATTATCATTAAATTTATTCATAAAACTTACAAAGATGTAGGAAAGATAGGGTCAGATTACATGATATGTCTTTGTTTAGTAAACGTCACAGTTAATACATGTATATATATGAGGTGTAAGATTTAAATATTATTACGAGGGTTTCCAAATGTAATGCTTTGTGCGTAGTAAAATATCTATAGATATAACTTGTGTCATGTGGTCGATATTCGTAATTCTTCATTATCGTTTTCCTGTATTCTTATTTCTCTTCCTTACAATACACATTGCCCAAATTTTGCCGTTGAACTAAAAGAATTTAAAAAAAAACAACACACACACAAAAGCAACAAACAACAACCAAAAAATGCCCCCCCACCCCCATCCCCCCAAAAAAAGAAGAAAGAAAACAAAATCAAGAAAAGCACACACACACACACACACAAAAAACAATAATAATTTTCTGTTCAAATGTTACATAGATTAAGTTCTGTTTATATCAAAGTATCTTTAACCGCCAAACTGAACCTGTTACTGTGTTAAAGACTAAAACTATTTTATTATAGACCGATGGCTTTACATAAACGCTCACTCACTCTCATGATAAATAGTTGCATTATATAAATTAATTTTATTTTACAATTATTAAACATGTGTACCATATAAGTAATGATTCAGATTTGACGAATTTTTTTGTTAAGTTGTGTACCTTAAAAATAGATTATTGTAGTAAGGTGTTAAACTATTTGGAAAATGTTAGATTCGGTTTAAATTGAAACAAGATTTAACGCATTGTTACAAAGAAAGTATTTACCTAACAAATATCGATATGGTTAAGTACTTATATAAAAATTAACATGAATAAATTAATGAATTAATGATATACTTTATATTAAGATAAGAAAGTTTCATCAAAGAGAGAAAAAGCCAGTACGACTTTCTTATTGTAAATGCACATATCAACTTAAAAAATCAAAACAAAACAAAACAAACAAAGCCATACATATCTAATATACAACGGAAACATGTAAATTAATTGGAACGATCAGTGAGTAACCTATTCATTTCAGAGATATCACAATTAAAAAAAAATTCGATCTGCCCAATATACAGTCTAGTCAGCCTGTTCTACAGTATTTTGGAAAAGGTTAGACAGTTTCGGTTGGGGGTGAAAAATAAACTAAAATACAAATTATGATACTTTAAGTTCTTTATAATGTATTTATGCATTAAACATTTATAAAATATCACATAACTATTGTATGATACTTGTTGAAATAATAAATACTTCGAAACCCTCGGGAGATTTCTTTACATCCAAGTCAATAAAGTCCTATACAAAAGGTAGGGTTTTTTATGATCACGAGTATATTTTCTATAATATAGGTCATCAAATGAATGGAGCACATTTTCAAACAGCGTTTTATAAAATCCATTATTAAATGCATTGATCACGTTATTTATCGATCATTGAAAAAGGGTGACTTTGTTAGCTACTTAAATAGCATTCAAAAAGTTTAATCCGTTTTTTTTTTGTTTAATTCACATGCGTTCAATTACAGTTTTAATTTACAGATTTTTATGTCAAATGTTTTACACTTTGAGGGTCAGTTACTGATACTTAAATATACTTTTCTAAATACTTGACCATAGAGCATAATCAACATGACTAAAAAGTTTATGAAATTTTATATTTAATAGTAAATGATGCCAGTAATTACCTATTAGTTTTTTTAAACTTTATATCAACATTGAGAAAATATTAAAGACTTTATTTCAGCAACGTTCACTCGTGTTTTTATTGTCTTTCAACAAATTGTTATTTTAAAACAGTACAATTTAATACCCTCTAACGTAAACATAAATTCCCTCATTCTCTAATACACAGATAAGATAAATTCTTTCCAAAGCTGTTGACAAAGTTTACATGAAAAAAATATTTCTTTTTTTTTTATACAGGAATTATTTAATACAGGAGAAAGAGGGCTCGACCGTCATTTTATTTGTACCATGTAAGTAATTGTCAATAAACCGATAAAGTCACACTAATGAAACACATTATTGACCGTTGTTATGTTTATTTTAGACGTTGAAATATGACTGAATTTGTTTTAAATACAGCGTACTTTAAGTTTTGGTGATACATAAGTGTATATCCCGGTATTGACAAATATACATTTAATTCGTAATTTAAGCATTTGGAATTCCACATGTGCCGGTTGTTTACACTATGTAAGACCTAACCTTCAATTCTAGGTTTTGTATTTTAAATTGTCAATATGCTACACAAGTAACACACAATCGTCTCTTTAGTCAATGAAATAAAGCAAAGATATTATTTTTGATAATAAACCATTCAGCTAAACGTATATTCGTTAGTATACTTATGTATCGCCTGTTTAATTATAATAGTTGTCAAACAGTCACCACGATTCTTCCACAAATAACAGACGGTATCCTTTATTTTTCTCAAACCTATTTCTATGCTGTGCCAGGACGGGTAGTGTTGCATCAGGTGAAAGAACAGGTGAAAAAGTACTAACATTTTTTATTAATTTATATCTTTTTTTATGAAGAAATTTCCACTCATTCAGGATATTGTTTCATCCACTTTCCAATTTCAGTTCAATCCACTTTATCATATTGTATTTAATTTATATATGTTGTGTTAATATCTTGATAAAAATAAGTATTTCGGATACAGTGAATTTATTTGTTGATTATTTCACTGTGAATACTACTGTCGTTACAGGAACGACATTGATGTTCTTAATAAAACATCGTACAGAAAAATCAAGGCGAATACTTTAATTGGTAAGAGAGCACATTCACTACCATTGTTGCATATGAAAATGAAATAGCTAATTTGACTCATATATTCATGTATATCTCACAATGTTTATTTATTTAATTCATTTCTCAAAAGAATACAAGAATACGATTTTCATGTATTTCCAATTGACATGATTGATAGAATGAATGAAAATTTGCAAACATATATTTTTCACATTTGTGCATTTAAGTTAAAGTATTAACACAACCCTGGATATATAGAGTCTACAACAATCAATTATTCAAATGATCGGAAATCCGTTTTCATGAAATTAAAAGAATCCGTACAATCATGCTGGGATATCTATACATAATGTATATAATTAAGCACAAGGGATGGAACTGATTCATGCATTGTTTGAAAAACTAAAAGGAATTACTTTCAAATGACATTGATGGCCCTCTCTAATATTTTCAGTGATTTTGATATTAGTTATAAGAAACGTAAGCATAAAAACTTACGTCAACATTAATAAGGTGTCACTAGGCATTTCACTGCATTACAGTATACTTATTCCCGTATTTAATTGAATCATATCCTGTAAAGAAGTAATTTTCATGAAATATTGTAGCATATATGTTTCACACTTCATTGTTATTTACATTATTCTTTTTCGCATCATACAATTGTTGTATTTTTCTTCGCGTTTACATGTATACGTTATACTAAATTAATAAAACCTACCACAGGAGTTGCGCCCACTCCAGCCCTCCAGCGAGCAAAATAAGCAATAAAATAATAAAATACCATGTAATTCTTTCTGGCAGTTTATAAACAAAGGAACTTTACAACGTTCAGTCAACAGAAAAAGTTCACAATAAAGTTGCTCAAAAGTAGCCTTTCACGACGTATTGAAATCTTAAAAAGCGTAAAAAATATACAAGTTCATTAATACATATTTAAGCTTCCGACGGTCAGTACACACTGGTGAGCACGAATCTGCAATTTAATGAAGTGTTTCAGTATCATATCCGAATTTCAGATACTTCTTCCAAATAACACGTATTAATGATGACATGTTAACATACCTCCTACTTTATATTATAAGAAAAAAGCTACTTTTTAAATAAATAATTTAGCTAGAATGTCCAAATTGACCATTGACCTCAACGGGTTGGTAGCAACTTTCCTGTCGTAACGACCATCTGTTTGGTGTGTATTTAGAATAAACTTTTGATTCGAAACAGATAATCTTTGTGTCAATTTGAAGTATAGGAAACACAGATGCTAAGGCATATAAGAAACGGATATTAAAATATCTGATGCACTGAAAAATCGGCAACAAATTTGATAATGCAGTGTGCACGTACACGTAATGGAAAATACCTTCATAGCAATTGCAAATATACATAAAACAAAAATATTAAGCAGTAATTTGAGAAAAATCCTATTAACTTGAATCATCCTTGGTCAAACATAATATTTTCATACATTGCAGTCTATACACTTATGAAAATCGATTTATTTACTATTTTATACATAATTCATATATTTTTCAAATACAAAACTGATTTAAAACATGGGTGATAAAATTTACAACAAAACAGTTGGATGTACAAAACATACTATAATATCTTTTTAAGAATTACTAAATTTCTGGTAGGTTTAGTAATATATCAACAATTAAGAAAATCTATTTTACAAAAATGTTTACATCAAATGATATTATTTTACAAACAAATGTTCAAAACAAAAGTATTTAAATACAAAAATTCCTTAAAAAATATGTTTAAAGAGTGGCTGAGGTCATAAACGTACGCTGACCTAACAAAATCTGTCTGAATCTTAAGGTATGCTTACTGCTGATCTTTTTTTTGACAGTTTACACACATATGAAAATCGATTTCTTTACTACTTTATATATAATTCATATATTCGGCAAATACAAAACTGATACAAATAGATAAATACAGAATCCCTAAAGAAAGCCCAACACGACATCGATGAAAAAAAGACAACAAAACAGTTTGATGTACAAAACATTATATCTTTTTTAGAATTACTAAATTTTTGGAAGGGTTAGCATTGGATCAACAAATAAACAAATAAAATCAATTTTACAAAACTGTTTACATCAATTGATATTTTTTTTATAAAAAATGATGTTCCAAACAAATGTTTAGAAATACAAAACTTCCTTAAAAATATGTTTAAAGAGTGGCTGAGGTCAAAAACTTAGGATGACCTCAAAAGACTGTCTGAATCTAAAATTATGCCTACAGCTTGATTTTTATATATTGTATATAATTTTGCCTGATTTCTTTCCGACTTCATGTCAGTATGTCACATTTTTAATTGATACGTCACATGTCTTAGTAAAAACAGTGATTTTATTGTATATTCTCACAAACATTCGGTCCCTCTATTTTCAAAGAGAAAAATAAAAAAACAATAAAAAGCACAGTAAAACAGACTGTAAAAGTAAAACAGATAAATAAGTAAATAACAAAACAAGCATTCATGTTACTGAAAACTATCATAGAAATCAATCGAATAAACATAGTTACTCTTTTTCATAAGAAGTCATTCACAATATGTTCTACAAGTTTCACAAATAATACTGGAAACGGAAGAAAAGAACCGTTCTTGGTGTATTCTTTAAACGAATTTAAATGGCATATTACATTACAAGCTTCTTTAAATTCCGTTTTGTTAATTAGCAAACCATTACAAGTGTTATTACTAGTATATGTTAAAAATTCAAATTTTATTTTAATGGTCAATCTTCAACTCAATCATTTAAAGTCATGACTATCATACGGCGGTGGTCTGTCATTAAAACCACCTTTCTCCATTGGAGTTTCAACATAGTTGTTGGGTTCGACCGAAAAGGCTTCTTTCGCGTTGAATTTCGTCCGACAGTTGACCCCGGCAGCTGAAAGACTGGATGATGAGCGAACCATACTGAGGCTGGCAAAGCTTCCTCTATTCTTATTCTGTCGGAATCGTCGTCTGATGAATTAAAAAATTTAATTAACTTTGATTTTTCGAAAAATATCAAACTGCTTGTCATTAAGATTAATTAATAAAGGCACATGACTATCACAAACATCAACTAAATATCGTATTATGTATAAGGATCACTCTAAATTATACACTGAACAAGAATATGTAGGTTTCGCAACTCCTGACTAACGACATTTAAAACTAATAATGACAAGTATAAGAAATTCATTTTGTTTTATAAAATAGCATTATGCACTAATCAGCTAGACAGTTTAACTTTGATTGGTAGATGAATAACGTCATGACTGGGATTACACTTGTCATTCTCTAAACTAAAGATTATAAACTTATTATATTCTTTCGTCTAAATTCGGAGTAAAGCAAAGATCTTTTAAATCGGTACCAAATACATACATACAAATCAATTCAATTAATATTATTTTTGTTTTATACACGAATACATGCCAGACTTCAAGAATGATATGGTTTTATTTTTATAATAAAATATACTGCTTTGCTATCACATCTAATGCCTTTAATTTATGTCAATTTTAATACGATCCCAACCATTACACCAAACGGGATACACATGCAATATGGAATTTAGTTACCTTTTAGCGTTTTTCCACAAACAAAAACCGCCAGCAGTAACGGATGGTACAAAAACAACTACACAGACAACGGCAACAATGATAACAGCTGAAAAATTATAAATACAAATCAATGACCACAAAATCGAACCTTGTTACACTTTTAAGTAAATCATAACTATTGAATTACCGTCACTGTTGTTATTGTCACCATTATTGTGTAAATTGTTTAATTATATGTATTCTAATTGTATCTACCCAGAATCATGGACAAAGGGTATTATTGTACCCGTTCCAAAAAAGGGCCATTTGAACAGTGTTGACAACTTTAGAGGTATAATGCTTACTAGTATTTTTTCAAAGATATTTTCACAATTGCTAGACACTAGAGCACGCGCTTTTATTGAGAATAATAGTATTTTAAGTGATTGTCAATATGGGTTTAGACAAAAAACGCAGTACTGTGGATTGTATATATGTTTTACAAACTTTGTTAAATAGAGTTATCCAGCATGAAAAAAAGAAATTATATTGTGCATTCGTTGATTTTAAAAAGGCATTTGACCTAGTTTATAGAAATGGAATTTGGTTTAAATTGTTACAATATCAAATGTCGTCTAAATTTATTAATATGTTGAAAACTATGTACATGTCTGTGAAAACTTGTGTGAGATCAAACGGGAATTTTGTCTGAATATTTTGACAGTTATATGGGTGTTAAACAAGGAGAGACGTTATCTCCCCTATTGTTTATACTATTTATAAATGATATGGAAGAAAATATTAAAGATATAAATGCCGATCTAGTAACTTTACATGAAATACAAATTTTTATGCTTCTTTTTGCAGATGACACTGTATTGTTTTCCTACTCTTTAACAGGATTGCAGACATTGCTTAATAAGTTACATGTATATTGTCTAAAATGGAACATTACTGTAAATGCGTCGAAAACTGTAGCTATGGTATGTAAACTTGGAAACAGACGTGAAAATATTGATGTTTATTACGATAATGTTAAACTTAATGTTGTCAATAAATTTTGTTATCTAGGTGTAATGTTATCAAGTAATGGAAAATTTTTATAATGTTCAAAAAACTTTATCTGGGCAAGCACTACGTGCCCTATTTACTCTTAACTCATTATTTGATGTTGTATCTTTAGCTGTCTCAGAAAAGTTGAAATTGTTTGATGCAATGATTTTGCCAATTTTAAACTATGGATGTGAAATATGGGGATTCCATAAAGCCCCTGATATTGAAAAAGTGTACATAAGATTTCTTAAACAGATATTGCATGTTAGACAGCAAACCACTAACATTACTGTATATGCAGAACTTGGTAAAGTACCATTAGATATAATTAGGAAAGAACGTATTCTTAAATATTGGTGTAAAATTGTGAATTCTCCAAATACAATGGTGCATAAAAGTTTTATAGATAGTAAGCATAACAATGTTAAGGATTCTTGGGCAGTATTTGTTAAATCATTACTAGAAAACTTAGGTTTTGCATATTTATGGAATTGTATTTCCATTTCTCAATATCAATTGAATGCTGTGATCGAAAGATTGTATAGTCAATATTATCAAGATTTATACTCAATGATTGATACAATGCCAAAACTGAGTACCTATAAAATTATAAAAGATTGCATTGGATTTGAAAAATATTTGACGTGTGTCAAAACTGATGTTTATCGTATTGCATTAACTAGATTAAGATGTTCATCCCATAGACTTGCAATTGAAGAAGGTCGTTTCAGAAATGTTGTAAGAGAAGATAGAAAATGTATATATTGTAAAATGAATGCTATTGAAAAATGAATATCATTTTGTTCTTGTGTGCCCGCATTATCGAGATATAAGAAATGCATGTCTCCCTAAATATTATTGCCATTGGCCAACGTCTCAGAAATTTAAAACTTTGTTAACTACACAACAGTCGAATGTTTTAAATAAGTTAGCAAAATTTATATATTTAGCAAATATAAAACGCACTGCGTTTACTGATTAGATTTATATTAGTTCAAATATAATACTGTATTACTTTTTTTGCATGTAAAGCACATAATTTTGTTTGTGTGGCCTGGTAACATGTACCGATCTTGTATTATACATGTTTATAATTATACGACCCAGTTATCGGAATATTTTATCGGACAATGTAGTAGTCACTTGCAAATAAATTTATGTGCTATCGAATTGAAATGTATAAATATGAGTGTTTCCTTATACATATATATTATAATTGACATTTATCATCATTCTTTGTATATAACATACTCTTCTCATGATATTTGTTGCCGCCTAATATATTCATTTAGGCAAAAAACTGTATATAATGTTTATATGCCTAATAAAATATTGAATTGAAAATTGAAATTGTTATTTTAGAACCATCGTATTATCAAAATAATCTTATGACGAAATGTGAAGAATGTAATGAAATGAAATTATTGACTTTAGATTAGAAGTTTAGTAAAATGAAGGACGTTTTAAACAGCAAAATTTAAATGTGGTAGAATCGGTTTGATTGAGCTCGTTCATGGAAAGTGGGTAAAGCTAGCTAACGTACAACGCCCTAGAACCGGTTTATGCACAATTAAACAGCGGTTATGAATATGTCACATCAAGGTAGCAATATTCAATGCCATTGAGACAAATAGAAGAGAATTGCCAAACACTGATATAAAAATATTGCATTTACTTATGTTGCTGTCCTTTTTGCCTTCATCATCGTCATTATCGTCATCATCATCACGAGAATCACCTTCATCTGCTTTTTTCACTTGAAATGCAAACAAAAACTGATAAAGACTAAGAATCCTTCGGATCCGCTCTCGTAGCTTAAAACTGATAAATTCATAGCACGTTGATGCATGCTGTACATGTAAAATGCATCGAATGCGTAAAGTCTATCTTTTAACTCGCTATATAAATACTTATGTATGCTTAGTTATTAAATAATTACTCATAGTTTTGTTTCAAACGATTTCATAACAAATATCCTACCAGAACATTCAGATATATCCGAAGAACCATATGTTGACGTGGTATATCCTGATGGACAAGATATGCATTCAGTCTGACCAACCAACGGTTGGTAGGTTCCTACTTCGCAGTTTATACATTTGAAGTCAACAAGGTAGGTTCCCACAGGGCACTGTGCTGATAAGTTGAAAAGAAAAAAAAATACTTTGAGCATCTGAAACAAGTCAAAGAAGTTTGCTAAAAAAGAATCCAGAAAAGACCGGAAAAATATGAAAGGCTGTTAATTTAACCAAGTTTTACCTTTGAGGGTAATTATAGTTATTGCGCTTCCCCTTATTTGTACATGAATGAAGTTTCTAGTTTTCTTCAAATAAGTATAAAACATTTCACTGAATAAGACATGGACATCGTTAGTTATTCAAACTGATTTGCATTTATGAGGCTATGTATTCGATTCGAAACAAACAAGCAAAGTTTTTTCATCATATGCCTGAATAAATGATAAAGATATGATATTGACGGAATTATATTTATAATATCAATGTTCACATACATACCTTTTCTTTGCAAAGTAAGTGAGCAGATGGACCAATATTTTATATTATTTTTACAGTTATAAGGCATTTGTCAAAAAACAGCAGTCAAAAACAATTAATCCCACGGCCCATATGGTTGTCTTGTTTTCTTAATTAAGACTTTATGGAATGAAGCGTATAATTCATTGAATGTTGACAAACGGAAGAACGTACGTTTGGTAAGAGGAGGCCAAGAATATATCAAATCTACATTAGACGTGGAATAATATTGAAACAAATGGAAATTTCCAATTTAAAACAGGACAAGTGACTTGCAATTAAAGGAAACTCACTACTTACCACACAGTCCATCTGCACCAGCATATCCGTTCGGACATGCAACAGTGCCTACAAAATCTACTGAAGTATTTTCTAGTGTATACTCAACACCGTCGACCGTAACTTGAAATACTGATGCTGTGTTGTTTTGCATAAATTCAATAACTTCGTTTATTGAAGTGAGAGCCTCAAGCAACTCAGTCATAGCAGATGTTTCTTTATAGATAAAATGATAAAAGTAGATACATTTGAAACTAATTTAGGTAAGCTCGTGTATTCTTAAATAAATGATATGCCACTGGATAATAATCCTTTCAACTTTTGGGAAGTTTTAAATTACTATATTATGATGTTCTGTTTCTTAAAAATCATTATATATGTGCCTGAATACGTCTATCTGGTACGTCTATCCGGGAGTGGCAATCGCCTATTCAAACCAATTTTACTCCTGTCTGTTGCTTCTTTTTTAGTAATGTAACAGCTGCCGATATTTGAATCAAATTTTAGCACAACGATAATGCACGATGACAATGAGTAAGAGACTGCACCAACGAATTTTTGAAAACCCATGAAAAGAATATAAAAAGTTTTAAAGTTTTCATGCATTAAATCCAAGTCAAAATAATAAAACATGAATCAAAAAGGAGAATACTGTAAAACAGACTACAGGCAAAACACTTTAGAATAAATACCGAATCATTTTAAAGACCTACCTGTGCCGTTAGAAAGATAACCAGCTATGTCTAAACTGCCTGTATCGGTCAGTTGGATAGAGAATTGCACCGATAATGTTGTGGATGATGCTCTTCTTTTGCGACTTTGGGTGCCACTGGAAACCGTTGTTGTAATTGTACACGCATCGTTAGAATTGCAACCAACGCCAGATAAATTATTTTCAACTGCTGCAATTACATTAGTTTGGGCGGATCCGGAAACAGACTGCGTGTATTCCACAGTTGCTCGTGTCCCGAAAAAGTCAGGTCGACTTAATTCTAAAATCATATTAGAAATTATGATTTTACTTCTTCAAGATATGAGAAATAATTGATTTATTTTACCATGGAAAATCAAGCAAACTCCAACAAAAGCTTAAACTAAATCTCTGTTGCAATTGTTTAAGAAATTTTTAACTAACATTTTATCCATCATCCCCATATATGACACATGTCAAACTTTCTATATAATTAAGAAACAAGAACCGGTTGAACCGGGTGATGCTCCCCGAGAAGGTTCTGGACACAGGAAAGTATAAAAAAATGAACAAAGGGCAATAACTCCAAAATTAGACCAGACTTTGTTTAGGTTCTTTAAGCATTGCAGTTCTATCCAATTATATATAGCTACCTACAAAGTTTCATGTTGATATCTCTAATAGTTTTAAAGTAATGTCCAGGACAAAAGTCAAAAAGTAAAAATAAACAAAGGGCAATTACTTCAAAATAAGGCAAGGCAGAGTAATGATTCTTAAGCACTGCACTTCCACCCAATGAGACCTATCTATCTACAAAGTTTCATGTTGATATCTCTTATAATTTTAGAGTAATGTCCCAGACAAAGTTCAAAATGTCCAAATTAACACAGGGCAATAACTCCAAAAGTAGGCAAGACAGTGTTACAGTTCTTGTGCACTGCAAACTTACTCAATAAGATCTATCTACCTACAAAGTTTCATGTTGATATCTCTTATACATTAAGAGTTATGTCCCGGACAAAGTTCAAAGTGTAAAAATAAACAAAGGGGGATAATTAAAAAATTAGGCATGGCAGAGTTAAGGTTCTTGTGCACTGCACACCTACTCAATGAGATCTATCTACCTACAAAGTTTCATGTTGATATCTCTTATACTTTTAGAGTTATGTCCCGGACAAAGTTCAAAGTGTAAAATAAACAAAGGGGGATAATTCAAAAATTAGACAAGGTAGAGTTACGGTTCTTGTGCACTGCACACCTACTTAATGAGATCTATCTACCTACAAAGTTTCATGTTGATACCTCTTATACTTTTAGAGTTATGTCCAGGACAAATTTCAAAGTGTAAAATAAACAAAGGGGGATAATTCAAAAATTAGGCAAGGCAGTTACGGTTCTTGTGCACTACACACCTACTCAATGAGATCTATCTACCTACAAAGTTTCATGTTGATACCTCTTATACTTTTAGAGTTATGTCCCGGACAAAGTTCAAAGTGTAAAATAAACAAAGGGGGATAATTCAAAAATTTGGCAAGGCAGAGTTACGGTTCTTGTGCACTGCACACCTACTCAATGACATCTATCTAACTACAAAGTTTCATGTTGATACCTCTTATACTTTTAGAGTTATGTCCCAGACAAATTACAAAGTGTAAAATAAACAAAGGGGGTAATTCAAAAATCAGGCAAGGCAGAGTTACGGTTCTTGTGCACTGCACACCTACTCAATGAGATCTATCTACCTACAAAGTTTTATGTTGATACCTCTTATACTTTTAGAGTTATGTCCCGGACAAAGTTCAAAGTGTAAAAATAAACAAAGGGGAATAATTCAAAAATTAGGCAAGGCAGAGTTACGGTTCTTGTGCACTGCACACCTACTCAATGAGATCTATCTACCTACAAAGTTTCATGTTGATACCTCTTATACTTTTAGAGTTATGTCCAGGACAAATTTCAAAGTGTAAAATAAACAAAGTGGGATAATTCAAAAATTAGGCAAGGCAGTTACGGTTCTTGTGCACTGCACACCTACTCAATGAGATCTATCTACCTACAAAGTTTCATGTTGATACCTCTTATACTTTTAGAGTTATGTCCCAGACAAATTTCAAAGTGTAAAATAAACAAAGGGGGATAATTCAAAAATTAGGCAAAGCAGAGTTACGGTTCTTGTGCACTGCACACCTACTCAATGAGATCTATCTACCTACAAAGTTTAATGTTGATACCTCTTATACTTTAAGGGTTATGTCCCGGACAAAGTTCAAAGTGTAAAATAAACAAAGGGGGATAATTCAAAAATTAGGCAAGGCAGAATTACGTTCTTGTGCACTGCACACCTACTCAATGAGATCTATCTAACTACAAAGTTTCATGTTGATACCTCTTATACTTTTAGAGTTATGTCCCGGACAAATTTCAAAGTGTAAAATAAACAAAGGGGGATAATTCAAAAATTAGGCAAGGCAGAGTTACGGTTCTTGTGCACGGCACACCTACTCAATGAGATCTATCTACCTACAAAGTTTCATGTTGATACCTCTTATACTTTTAGAGTTATGTCCCGGACAATGTTCAAAGTGTAAAAATAAACAAAGGGGGATAATTCAAAAATTAGGCAAGGCAGAGTTACGGTTCTTGTGCACTGCACTTCTTCTCAATGAGATCTATCTACCTACAAAGTTTCATGTTGATACCTCTTATACTTTTAGAGTTATGTCCCGGACAAAGTTCAAAGTGTAAAAATAAACAAAGGAGAATAATTCAAAAATTAGGCAAGGCAGAGTTACGGTTCTTGTGCACGGCACACCTACTCAATGAGATCTATCTACCTACAAAGTTTCATGTTGATACCTCTTGTTGTTTCAAAGTTATGTCCCAGACAAGAAAAGGGGACGGACGGACGGACGGACGGAAAGACGGACGGACGGACGGACAAGGCGGCGACTATATGCTCCCCCGAATTTTTTTCGGGGAGCATAAAAATATATCGTAGGTGTGGATCCCCACTCGCCAGCAATTAAAACAATATTATAGTAAACAAGTCAACAATGTAGACTCGTTTTTAGGTCGTTTGTCAATTTGAGTTACCAGCATCGGCTTAACTGGTAATAAATCATCGGCAATTATCCTAGAATTTGATGAAACGATCCCGAATTGCAAATCAATATAGTAACACAAAGGAGAAATACAGGACAACATTAACAGCTATAAAACAGCACTTGCCATCTGCGACTGTTTCTATTTAAACACCTAAAAAGGGAGATATTCGGAGTTAAGTAACGACAAAAGTAGAAATATGCAAACTTCAAAGTCAGTTTGACTGAGTGTATTCTTTAAAAATAATTTAGGGCAATGAAATCATTCTTTTAATTGCAGAAGAACAAACTTTAATTCATCCTATAAATTGCAGAAAAAACAACTGTGTTTAAAATGTGCATAGATAAAATGTACTGACATAATCTAACTTTAATATCTTGTCACAAACAGAATCAGACATTTAAGCTTGGATAGCAATTGGCCAACTTTTAAATAATACTCACGGACGCATTCTGGGATTTTATCAGTTGGGAGCCATTGGTGGCCTGTTGAATCACCACATGTGTATTCAACAAAATTGGTCTGTCCATTGGGCAAAGCTTTATCAGGAAGGCAGGTCATGTTACATTTCTGCAGATGGTTAGACACATTGCGGCAGTTAACTACTGTTCCAAACTTTCTTCTTAGGCCTGGACAAGCTGAAAAGCATCAAATCTCAAACTTTCATGTTTAATTTATGTTAAATGAATGAAAAAAAGAAATTTTTTGTGCGTTTTAACCCTTTTTATAAAGTCGGGTTTTCAAAAAAAAAAAAATATATGTTTTTTCATGTTTAAATAGCTTTAAAAAGGTGAAAACAGGGGGTTTTTTTTACTTGATAAAGGGCCCCGATAATTTTAATTATTCGGGTAAATATCTATTTAAATTTGTATTTTTGTAATTCCGTTTTTTCTTTATTTTTATTTCCAAAAATTTTTAAGTTTTTTAAGGGAAAACATTTTCTTTTGGGCATGCTTGATCCCCTTACAAGAAATAGTTTCCGTGTCATCTTTCCACGGGGAAACATTCCATAAGGAGTGGGGTTTGGAATTTTTTAAAATTCCTTTACCTAGAATTTAAAAACCACCGCCACAGGTGACGCCACAACCGCTCCATTTACCCCACTTTTGGGCCCGCCCCCCGTTTACTGTTTTTTAAAATTTTTAAGGAAAAAATGAAAGAACTTAAATTTTTTGAGCTCTAAGTTGTCTATATCACAGTAATGTGTTAAGTTTTCCTGCCAAAACCCCTAGTAAGGAAATTATGATTATTCTATACCAGTAATGTGTTGTCTAGTAAGGAAATTATATTATTACCTTGTCCATATTATTACGATGTGGGATTTTAAAGTCAATCCTATAAGGAATGAAGAAGTTGGAGTAAAAAATACCAATTTCTCGAAAAAAATCTAAGTTCAAGGGGGACATAATTCTGGAAATAGTCTTGCTAGAGTATTCAACCTTCTCAAAAATGTTTGAGTGATAATAAGAAAACATTTTATATGAAGTTTGAAGTAGATACATTAGGAAATAAAGAAGTTATTTAAAAAAGACATTTTTTTTTCATAAAAATTTTCTAAGTTCAAGGGAGGTAATACTGAATAATTTTTGTGCTAGAGTTGTAAACCTTGTCACATATGATGCGGTTGATGACCAGAAACTTATATTTAAAGTTTTAAGTAAACACCTTAAGAAATAAAGAACTTATAGTGAAAAAGCTGAAAAATTTAAATCAGAAATCTTGAAATTCAGGCTATTTGCTGCCATAACAACCAGAATGTTCAACATAGGAAGAAAATAAAAAGATGTGCATAATCTCTAGACTGCAATCTAACTATATTTCAAGTTTCATAAAAATATTTTCAGTACTTTTTGAGTTATCACTGGATCCAGTTTATGTGTTAAATTTGCCATATTTTCAGACTATTTGTTGCCATAGCAACCAGAATGTTCAACATAAGAAAAAAAAGAAAAAGACGTGCATAATCGCCATACTGCCATCTATCCATATATCAAGTTTCATAAAAATATTTTTAGTACTTTTTGCGTTATCGCGGGATCCAGTTTTGTGGACGGACGGACGGACGGACTGACAGACAGACAGACAGGCATACGGACAGACGGACGGACGGACAGACGGACGGAGGGTTAAACCTAAAAGTCCCCTTTCCAGTTTAAATGCCGGTAGGTGACTAATTAAAAACCTACCTGGAGGTATGTACAAAAACACTCCACGTATAAAACCGTTAAATTACAAGTACAATCTAACGTTTTCCAAATTGCCTGACTAAATAAACCTTGAATACACTGGGTCTATTTGCAATAACTTTGGTGGACTTTACATAACTCCCCTGACAAAATTTCCTCCCGTTGCACATGCATAAATTCGTTTTACCATGTTTACGGCAAGTATGATTTCCCCCCACACTGGTTTGTTTGCACATTCATCAAGTTCTTTTACAAAAAAATTTTAGACTTATACTGATGATTTAAATTAATGTGCTTGTTCATTTGAATTTCGCACTATGGTGTGAAGTTAACCTATTAATCATTTATATCAGGATTAGACCATTCAAGTCCTGAGGTAAGGTATCAGCGATTTTGTTAAATTCATCTAAATATTTATCATTTACCTCATGGGAATGCAGATATTTGTATGCTAGAATGTTATTGACTACTCACGGTCACATGAGGTTGGTGTTATAATAGTTAAGCCGTCTTTAACATATGGCAAAATTTCTGTCATTGAAAATACTTCATCACTGTGTGTTACTGCGCATGTTTGTGATAATGACGTAATATCAACTTCCGTAAGTGTGCGACCATAGAGAACCAATCCAGACACATGTAATCCTGAAATACACAATGTGATTTAGTAAGAAATCACTACCAATACTTCTTGCTTCGGTAAAACATTAAAGTAATTTAAAATAAGGTTTAGTGGGTTATATTTCTTAAAAAGTTTTGGGAATAAGAAATTTAAAAGACATGTTATAACATATGGGAATACCTTCTCTACATACAGGGTTTTTAATTTGACATAAATACACAAACCATTTGACAGCACGTGCAAATTATTTGTCGTAACAGACATTTTTACATTAGATTAAATTTCATATTTTTCTTAATATTATTTTCAAATATTAATATAAACATGTGAAAATCTTTCAAAATTACCCCGTATGACTGATTCTGGATAATCCTAATTATTATGATAATTATATAAATCTTGATACTTATTTTAACAGATAACATATCAAAACATCGGGAAAAAGAAGAGACGCACCATTCGTATCAGCAACTAATTCAACGCTGCCAACTGACATTGAGCGTGACGGTTCAATAGAAATTCCCGTCTCGTCTACCTCCAATTCCCCTGCGACATATAATTGCAAGGTACCGGATGCTATATCAATAGTACAATTGATATGTGTCCAGTGGCTAGTTGACAACCTTTTGTTAGTCAAAGCAACGTTACTGAAAAAAGGATAGTAAGCCTAACTTTCGTTCCAAAATAAATCATAATGCTAAATAGTTATAAGTAAACTCAAATCAAAATAACCAATAGTATTTAATTAGAATTTATTATTTCATTCAACAGTCCATTAAATGATTTCGTTACATTTACTGCACTTTTTTATTTTGTTTTTCTAAAAATGAGAGTTTTTTTATTACGCATCGTTGTCCATCTTTTTTCTTCTTTATTTATGAACATTTTAATTGACAGATTTATATAAGACAATGAGTCATTATTACCCTGATTCAATTTGTATCGAGATCTCACTGGCTACCCGTAGAGTTACTATATCACCGACTGGATCAGCAATGTAGATTGTAACCTCTTCATTTATTTGGCCCTGTACCTTGAGCCAAACAGACATTGTCAGGACCGAAGGTTTATCAGCTGTAAAAGAACCAATTACTATCCTTTCAGGTAAACCATTTAAGAACACATCAAAGAAGTTGCAATCATCTTCAGAGATGCTGCTTGTTTTACTAGTAGCTTTTCCAGCTGGGCAGGAGTGGCAGGTAGATTTACCTTGTTCTGATTGGTAGGTGCCGATTGTACAAGCTGCACATGGCTCCATGGTTGCACTGGAAAAGTAGCCTGGGCTGCATAATTCTGTAAAAAATGTTTGATGATTAAGTTGTAATTATTTTTTTCATTTCATTGTCTGTAAGGAAATTATTCAATTTTGGAGAAGAAAACTATAATCATGTTACAAATAGTATAATAGGAACGATAACATAATATAGCAGTTTTATATCTCTCTATGGACCGGAGTGCACAACATTCATTAGTTAAAATTTGGCTATTATCATGATTTACTAAGAATAAAGGGTAAATACATGTTCTCATGTGTTAACATTTGCAAAAGCACAAAGATTATGACGTCAATAATGTCAGAGGACTTCTAACTTCTAAAAAGTTGCCCGTACTTTACTTCAGTGTTGTTATGTTTTTCTGGTCCTTCGGGATCATTGATGCCAGCACTATTGAGTGTTGAGAACCGGTACTAGGGGGCGTGAGGGATGTTGCACGTATTCATTAGCCCTCATGAACAGACTCAATCAAACCGAGTCTGCAATTCTCTTGTAATTTTGTTGTGATTAATGCTTCCGAGGGATCACTTTGTTTCCAGAATTTTTTCTTTCCATATATGTTTATGCACGGAAAAGGTGCATTAGCGCTATTCTTGCATAATCATGTTCGTAAAATTAGATGAAATTGTGTTTCAGCATTTAGTTTGTATAAAATGTGTCCTTTTTACAATGCTTATGATATAAAATTATCATAGCTTTCTTTACACCATTCAACAGACTAGTTATTTTTGCATGACATCCAATATAGCATGTTCAAAATTCTGCAGTAAAGCCACGAGCCTCCTTAAAGTTATTGTATCCCTTTGTGTGCAAGTTTTGATCAAGTTTCTAGTTGACTATCAAAAATCACGGAAAATTTGTTGTAGCTTTGATTATTAAATATTCATATATATATTTTCTTAACCATAACGTAGAACATTGCAAAATTGTTTTTCAAAAAAAATTATTACATATATCATTGCATTTTCAAACATAACGAAAAATATCAAATTGAGGAAAAACAACTTTACATTTACTCACTTAAACACTTGTTGATGTCTTTAGCGCCAGTAGACAATGTACTGTAGCCGTCGGGACATAAATGAAATTGGTTGGCTCCTTCAGTGTCCATATATTCTCCTATCTTACAGAACTCACAGTTTTCCGTATCAGAATCCAAGTAAAACCCTGGTGGACATGGCTCTGAAAAAAGGTTATGATCGAATAAATGCAATAAGCCCAAGTATTTGCAATAAACAAGAACAATATGTTATCAGAATATTATCATAAGTACATTACAGGTAAATCCAAGCTTGATACATCACTTGACCTATATAATCGAAGGTATGGTATTTTATTTTGGTGACAAAATTAGAAGTTACTGTTATTAAACTTATATATTCATTTGTATAAATATCAAATCAATGGTCAATTAGTTAATTGAATGCTCAGGATCAGAACATCTTTAAGACATTAACTTATACCAGAAAAAGGTTTTCCTAAGTCTTACTACATGACAAACTCCCTGTATCCAGTTTGTATCCAGGATTGCAAGACAAATCCGCGGTACCCCTCTGAACGCCGTCAACTGGTAAAGTTAAACCCTGTACGTTTAAAATTACACCGTCGTGAGCATCTTGCTCTATTTCATCGGCAATACTGTTAAGATCACTTAAAAAATCCATGTAAGCGTCCTGTGCTGACCTTTCCCCTTGTTCCCATTTCTTCTTAACAAGAAACTTATTAAACCGTAAACATTACGTTTGAAGATAATGTGTGAAGTTGCAGATTTGCGTTTTCTACTTGACGTATTACCACAGACAACGTCTAAATTTTCTATTTTGCATGTGTTGTTGTCCGGACAAATAGAGTTGTCGACATCAGCTTCTACTCCGGCTAAGTAGTCTACAACCTGTTTTTTTATCTGTGTTTTTGTGTCATTGTCATTGCAATCTCCGTCATAGTACAATTCCATCGGTAGACTCAACCAAGGTAAAGTCGAAACTGCAATACGCCGTGATAAATATACATATAAATAAGGAATTATTGCTTTAATTAGCGGACATAATGACATTTAGTCGCATCGTTGTCATTTAATAGAAATTTATGCTGTCTTTTAAACTAACAGATGAAAGATAAGCTATTGCATTCATACACATGCTTCTTTGAATATATATGAGGAATCAGTACTGTAAAATACGTCTAAGGCATGAAACATAAAAGGTGTCAAAGGAAGACAAAAGCTTATATCAAGTTTATTCGTTTTTTGTTTGTTTTCAAAAACAAGATCCGTTTACATTAATTTATAGAGTAAGATATATTTAATACTGAATACATATATATACATTGTATATAATTCATATACAACCACTTCAATTACAATAAAAAAGTTTAAGTTTAATCATTAAAATACCTATGCAGTCAGGAAAAGCGTCTAATGGATACCAATTTCCACTATCTTGACACGATAGCCTTCCCTGGAATTGGGATCCCATAGCCGGAATATCATACCCTGATTGGCAGGACATTATGTGTAAAGGTCTTGCATTTATGGAGTCAGTCGTTAAACTCCCATGCGTAGGCGGATCTATAGCGGACATTGAACCACTGAAGGATAGTGGAAATAGTTAAGAAATATTTACATGCCTAACCTTATATAACATAAAAACATAAAAACCCCAATTTAATGAGTTTCTAGCAAATAACATTTTATAAAACATATTGAATGAGTAAGCAATGCAAATTATGTAGTCTTTTCTTTTGAAATAAGAATCACATGAACAAATAATCTCCTGTATTTATAATTGTAAATTAATGGAGTGTGTTAGCAGTGTCTTGGTAATGTTTTTGAAAAGATTGCGAAACATGAGCATTGCTTTTAAAGCTCTTTTGATTGCTTATCGAGACCAAACAGTATTAATAAAATACCTTCACAAAACGGTTGGTGTTCAGATCCCCAGCTCCATTTCCCTTTGTCAGTATTTCCATCTCGTTCACAAGTAATAAGATTTGTTCCATTTAATGGCAGGTTAAGATCACAGTCAAGTAAACGGGAAACACCATTATAAAATGACTTATCACTGCAGTTGTACATCATAAAACGTGAGTTATCTAACGCATCAGTTGGACCGGTGGAACATTTAATCACTAAATATAATACACACACATATTTTGAATGTCGCCTAAACTCATTTGTTTTATCTGATCATGTAATTATGTCGTTAATTAAAAGACTCGTTCATCAGTTATAAGTTTGCTTGTCACATTTATAGTTTTCATTATAATCTTATATGTTTGAAACATTATCAACTTAATAATACAAGTTCAAAGTTTATTTAAATCACTTGAATAGAAAGCTTACGGCAAAAGGATGTAGTAAATTGGTCAATGTATAAAATATTCCAAAGGCTATGAAGAAGCGAAATATTAGTTAGAATGGTACGGCAAAAATCGTAGTTTTTCAAAGACTGGCCCAATGCAATGTCATAAAATTTTAATTAAAAAAAAAAACAAAAACAATAACAACAGGAAGATGTAACATATTCACCTTTTATTTCTAAAACTATCGTGCATTCAGATAGTGCTGGGAAGGAATTGCCAGCATTGTCTGTGACTTTAAATATAACCGAATGAAAACCTTCTGACAAAATGCTTTCTGGTGCAGGACCAAATGTTTGCAATATGGAAGGATTCGCGTCAACGTTGTCAGTGGCCGTTGGACCAATCCATGTGACAGATGTATTTAAAGTCCCGCGATCAGCGTAAAATACTTGAGGGGTCAGGCAAGATATCACAGGTGAGTCATCATCTGAGAAAGATTCAACATCATCAAAATTCAAGAAACTCTTATTTTGAATTAATATAATTTGATAATGTCTTTGAGAGTTACAAAGTACTGAAATTACAAGTTTTTTTATTTTGATATTACAAAAGTTAATATTAATAAAGTTGGCCTTTCATGAAAAATATATAAACTGATCTAAATAAACATGAATAAACATTTATCATCTCTTTGAGAAAATGAATAAAGCATTTGGAAACAAACTATTAATAAACAACACAACAACTCCAAAGCAAAGATGAAAAAGAATGTAATAATAAAAAGACACACACCAACGCAACTGACTTCGCTGCTTTTGACAGACCATGTCTTATCCGCCCTACATGTCATTTTTGATGGCCCACTTAACTTAAATCCATCGTCACATGTGATCAGACAGTCATCATCAAATTCATATTTGGTATCATCACACGTTACGATTCCATTAGTAGTGAAAAATGGAGGGTTGCATATTACCTCTTAAATAATGTAAAATTGAAAAACGAACTTTTATAACAATAAAATTATCAAATTAGTATGATATAGGTTCGAACCTGATTCACAGTTAATGATTCAATGTAAATAAAATCAAAACATTTCTATTACATATTACTTTTTGGACAATGAATTAATATAGTATAAATTTCTATTGAATATAGTCCTTTTTAGAACCGCCATTTTTAAAAGGTGGCTTTGAACTAGATTCTAAAAAAGTCTGATCATATAGGTAAAATGATAAAAATGGAGCGATTGTATTAAGCTTAAAACTTGTTTCTTAGTAATGTCAGTTTTAATGACTAATAGTTTAAAAGAGAATTAATCGCAGTAAAATTACTTCGACACATCGGTGTGTTATCCCAAGTTTCGTTTTGCTGACATGTTGCTGTAGCACTACCAATCGTTTCATATCCATCAAAACACTCAAATGTACATTCTGAACCATATATGTAGCCGTCTGTACACAAAACTCTCCGTCCATTTATGGGTGTTGGGGGATCATTACAAGTAAAGTCTGAAATATACCACAGACCATTATTACAAGTTGATGAATTCACTGCTCCTCATCAGATTTTGAGAACGACCTTACTTGGAGCGTTAATGAAAAGGTATTTATCAGCCCTTTAAAGTAATCCATATGTTTTGAAATTATTTTACGTGCATACTAGCTAAGTTAAAGAGTGTTATAAGGTTTAGTTACCAAAGCTTACTTATAATTTTATTTTGATTTGCAGACATAATTCAATGATTTCTCTTTCTTGCTTATAAACAAAAAGCTGTGTATTAATGTTCGGTATGGTCGAAGCATTATACTAAACTGGAACTGCTATGGTCTATGAAGGTTACACCCATGTTATAAACATTTTATTCATTTTGACTTAGGTCAACTTATCAGTCTATTATATACAAATAAATATAACAGACTGATGAATTTAAAGTCCTATTTAAAAATTGGAAAACACCCTATGCGCTTTGTTAAAGAGAGGACACTTATAATCGTTTATAACTTCTGCAAAATTTGAATCATTCTTGTATGCATACTAAATTGGTTCATAATTGATGCTATTGTACATGAAAAATCCGAAAGACCGACCACAGTTGAGTATTTTAATATTAATTTTATCAATATCACGCACTTACACTTAACTCGAATAGAGAAATAGCAAGTGTCGCTTTGACGACCGTCTGAGGCTGTATAGGTAATGTAATGTTCCAGCCCTTCTTTATGTAATCCTGGAAACGGATTTCCTTTCAAAATACCACCGGTCTGTTTATTGCTGTAATAATTATTGTAATTTATCATTTATCTTTTCTACAAATTTCAAGTATATCATACAAAATCTAGATAATGCCTTTATTGTATCATATAATTGCAAAATAGTTATCAATTAAAACTAATATTGCCGGGATAAATCTAATTAGTGCAATGGTTATATATACTGTATTTCTAGACATTTACGCGTAAACATGTACAATATATCGCGTTTTCGAGGAGAAAAGGCTTTGCGCAATCATAGCAACCGTGACCTTATGTTTATCAGCAAACTATCAGTAACCGATAAAATAAACCAGGTTTGCACCACCCTCTTCTCCTAATATGTCCTTTTTTCTTTAAAAATGGCCCATTTTTAAAGGATTTTAAGTCCCTTTATTCAAACTGAAAAAATATAACAGAAATAATTGAAGAATTGCATGGTTTTACGTATAGTAATCTACAATAAAAAGAAAACATCCTCCAGAAAAAAAAGGATTTTATAAACGTATCTAAGCTATCTGCCCTTGAAAATGACATCAAATAAGTTAATAGTTCTCATTCAAGGGATGTTAACTCAAACGTGAGATCGGTGACACCAAACTTCGTTTTACTCATTTTTTCTATCATCATATGCTTACAACATGCCATGTTAAAAGAAATTATATTTAATAGCTTTAATTCTGCCTATTTGAAAACCCCTAAAAACGTCCTTAAGAGCGGTAAATAATTTCCTAGGGATAAAGTACTTAGTTGAAATGATAAAGAAGATGATACAAAAATCAAACAATTTTGATAATACTGTCTTGTCAAATATATATAGTTATATACAGTGTAACTTCTGAAAACCGAACACCTGTGGGACATGCCAAAATGTTCGAAATTTTGGAAGTTTCCGGAATTCAGAAATTTGGAATTATCTGTACAAGTAGAAACATTTGATATCAATTGTCAAAGTAAGACATGTTGAAAAATATATGAAGCTGATTAAATTCATAAAATGGCTAAATTAAAGGACCTTTAAAAAAGATAAATACTTTAAATTCATTATCATCTTTAACTGAGTTTGTTGATACAAAAGCAAAATGTAAATTATTTAGTATATTTCATGTACATGTAGTACCAGCTATAAACCATTTTTTCATCAAATTATATTTCTCAGTTACTAATTTCTAATACTTTAATCAAGTATTTGACATGCTTGCTATGTTGTTATTCTAAAAGGTGTCAAGATTTATTTTATGCTAATTGGAATATACTGACATTTTAAAGGTTTTACATCTCAATCATAATTTTCTTTGACACCTTTTCCAATTTCCAGATTTTGGAAGTAAATTTGAATTGATATAACCAAATTTTTACCAGAAAATCGTTTGGAATTCAGAATTTAGATGTTCCGTAATCTTTAGGTATCTGTTGCTTAGAAAACAGAAGGAGAAATTTTGGGATCCTGAAAAATGTTTGGATTTCAGAAGATTCCGGATTTTAGAAGTTCCGGAATTCGGAAGTTATACTGCAAATGCATTTAGCAAAAATGTAACGATTTGCAGTAACAATTTAAATTATTGAAGATTTTACAAATGATACAACATGTTTTTAATTCAACGGGTCTAAATGCGATTACAATAGTAAATCACACATAATAAAACATGTTCCGAAGATACGTTTAAAGAAGCATATATCACATGATGATAATTCACATACGAAACAACGGCTTTGTCATACGTTGCAGTAGGATCCGTCCAAGTCACTTTTACAGTCGTCTGTTTTCTTTCGGCTATATACAGTGATTGAATGTCTGGGGGAGGACATACGGTGTATTTTGGTGGTATGAGCTCTTCTTCAATAACCCCTTTGATAATAAAATTATCATATCGCATGCATATTACTTTAATCGCAATACTTGTATATAATATATATAACATATAACCGTTTTATATGACAGATTAAAAAGTAGTGTCTACCACAATAATCATGTTCTTTACAAATAATTATTGTATTAATTTTTACATATAAATATATAAAAAGTAAACCTTAGATCAATTATAACATTAATGTGCGTGAAGTTATCTAACTTGAAGTATACATTGTTCAACACTGTTACAATGTGAGAGGTAAATGCAACCGTTTTATAATAAAACATATTTTCATATATGATTAATGTAAAAACGGACAATGTGCCAATAAGTAAAATATTGCACTGTTGATATTCATAAATCTAGTGTACTTTAAAAATGTTTTGGAGCTTTAGTGGCGTTTAAATATGACATAAATGTAAACACTAACTGAAAAGGGTTCTTACTTTCTTCCCTTTCTTCACATAACATGTTTCCATGCTTTTCATAACAAAATGTTACTACAATTGTTACAAATGCCACTGCTGCTACTGCTGCTATTATCCATCCTAAGAATCGTTTTGGTCGCAGATGAAAGTCTTGAAAAATCGAAAAAATGTACATAAACGTTTTACAAACTCTTTGTCAGTTTCTAGATACCAATCTTTATTCTTGTGTTTCTAATGACTTTTACTTTGATTTGTTATTGATTGTTACCATGCTTACCCTTTTTAGGATATGATTATCTGTTGCAATATCAGTAATGCGTTAACTTTTCAATGTGTTTTTTTTCAGTATATTATATCATAATAATATGTTTATGTATTTGTATACGGAATTCTACAATATATAATATTAAGACATTAGAAACGAAGTCTTAAAATTTAAATATACCGCTAATATATTACTACATTTAAGTATCTACTCAATATGTATTTGTTATTCTTATCTTCAGTGTTTATTGCAGCTCTTCTTTCTTAATAATGTACTATGACTTAGTAATACAACAATCAATTTTGAACATTATCGGGCCATAATTTTTCATAACAGAACGATATTTAGAAATAAAACATGATTAGGCAGAATAAGCAATAATATAAGGTGATATGACCTGTTCCTTTTGAAAATTTCCAAGAACCTTCGACACAATGGTATTGAAAAACTGTTTCGTTTTTTGTCACCTGGCACATCGAGCGGTTTGGAACCAAATGCCCGTCAAACCTTTCAAATGTAGAACACTGTACTGTATCCACTTTGTTAGGAAAAGGTAGCAACTGATTTAAATCGCAGTCAGCTCGTGGAGTCAAAGCCTAAAGGTATATTAATTGTAACATATCTATGAGTTTTTGGAACATGATTTAAGGGGACGGCAACAATTTGCCAAGACATAACAGGGTATGTTTATCATCTATTTTGAAGAGCTTGTACATTTTCATAAACAAAATGGAATTTTATCTCCACAAAACTTTTTGTCAAGTAAATCAGACATGAAAGACATTATCTTAAATTTTGAAATCAAAACATGAAACCAAACGTTTTATTATCATGTTTTAAGAAACATATCATCATCTTATCAAAGCTGCAATTTTATGAATGCGTAAAAAATTTGACTTCTGCTAAAAACCAAACAGTCTTCACATTTATTAACCTTTTAACAATATTGTTGTAAATCTAATAAAAGTTTGTTCAGAAAATATGATTTTTAAAAGGAAAACCCTACAGTAGCACTAAAGTTCGTATACGAATTTAAACATGCAAATGAGAACTCTAATTAACCTGTGTATGCTCTACGTCAAAGTGTTAGACTTTAAAAAATATAAATAGATGTAAACGGCAAATATGGGATGTTCCCATCTAATTAACGCGCGCAAACAAACTTCTACCCTTTACGCATGCCGTGCACAAAAGAGTAAGCAATATGAAAAAGATACAGGCTTTATTAAACAAATGTTATGGTTTTTTATGTTTGTTCGTCACACCGGCACAGTATAGATCCTATAGCGACGATCTATCTTCACTGGTGGAGGAAGACCTCAGGTGCCCTTCCGTGCATTATTTAAGGAACGAACGTGCTCCAGAGTAGAACCACCTACGTTCCGTAAACTGACTGGATAGCTTCCTCACATGAAAGAATCCAAAGTCCCTGTCGGGATTCGAACCCAAAGTGGTGAGGGGAAAGTGGTTTAAAGTCAACGACCTTAACCACTCGGCCACGGAGTTTTGCACTCATTTTGGTATTTTTTGATATCTCTATTAAGCTCTCTTTGTAGGAAAGTGGTCAAACGCGTGTAAAAAAGGTAGGGTAACAATTTTATTCATATTTCATAAAGTTTGAGTAGGATCAATCATTTTGCTTATGTTAATTGTTAGCTGAATCTTATTTGTTGTTTGTTATAAAGAATTAATATGACAATAGTTTTGTAAGAATGATATTGTAGTTTATTTAAATATTCCTTTTTCTAAACAAGAGCCCTTTTAGCATTCAAGCTTAAGTTTAGAAAAGTGGCCATTATTCGATTTTTTGTTCGGCTGAGTTTGTTTAAATTTTGCATGCACGTGTCCTTTCAGTTATAGTTTCTTATAGTGCCTGTTAGGGTAGTCATGCCTTAAAATATAAGCTAATGATGACATTGGCAATTCCAATTTAAACAATATTTTGATAAAGATCATTATGTTATAACTAAGCTCTTATCGTTAATGTTAATAGAAGGGATCAAATCCTTGAGACAAAAATTGAAAAATCCCAGGAAAATAAAATCAAACGACAAAAACTTACTAACATTAACTAAATGAATAGGTTAAGTGAATAGCTGAATATTAATTGACAAATTTAAAATGGATAGATTTCAGATCATAAGGCAGGCAGACGGTTGTTAAATTGTTATCCATTGGTCATGGCAATATCAACTGGCAACACATTTATATTATATAAATAACACATGGGTTTGTGGGTTAGCATAAGCACTTTCAGTAAAAATATCATCCCTTGTGAAAAATACTGTTACACTCGGCTACGCCTCGGGTTAAAGTATTTTCCTCGGGATGATATTTTTACTGTTACTCACAAACCCATGTGTTATTTACTTTATTACCCCGAACAAATACTGTGATGATCTGAAAGTGTCAAATAAATCTAACTAAAAACTGTAACAAAAATAAACCAAGAGTAACAATAACTAAACTGCCCTACCTTTTAAGTTAAGTTAAGTTAAAAGTATACTGTATGCCTACTTCAGAACTTTTTTTCCTTTATTCTTTAAGCAAGTGATGCTCTCTACCAGTCATAAACATACAATAAGCTGTGTGTTATATAGAAAACATACATTCGCCCATTTATACGGTTATGAACTGTGAAATCTGATCCTTCTGTATCCAGCATATTCTTTGCATGGTTTTTGACAAAGTGCATTTTCAATATAACGATGATATCCTATGTCTGTTCACCATATTTGTAACGCTTCACTGATTAGAATTGTTAAATAATCCTTTGTTGCATGCTTTAATCGTCTGCATGTTCCAGTTTGACACATAGTTATTCACATTGTAATTACTTCCGTTGAAAACGGATGTTTACTTTTTGACTTTTCAACAAAAAGATATATTTATACTCGAAAAGCGCTCCAGGTGCAGACAACTAAATTTTATGGGTGTCATAGTTAATCAGGTGATGCCCTATAGTGGTGAATTTTAGAAAATAAGAATGAATCGAGAAAAAAATTGGCGGCCATTTTATTTAGAAAATAGACCATGTAAACAGATTTTGTACTGTAAAACAATGTAATTTCCTTCGTTTGAGAGTAGCGAATAAGAAGAAAATTAATTTCCCTAAATGTTATGAGTGACCGCTAGGTGACGCTATTCGTATAATCTTTGCACGTGCAAAATAATCGATTTAAAAGCCATTCAGTTTTGGACAGTCAGACTGACATGTAGGCTTATTTTAAAATTTATGCAAGGCTTTCATATATTGTGGACCAACATTATGTATAAATGATATTTCAAGTTTTTCGTATAGAGCTGACGTAATGAGGAACACTTTTTATAAAGTAATATTGCTAGTTTTTCATAATAAGTATATTTATCAGAAATAATGATATTATAAATGATAATGTGTTTTGTAAAAATGTTAAACACGTAATAGTCATGTTTTACTGTATTATAATATCATAATAAAGTTGAAGTTGTATGATATCATATCATAAGTGTTCATCTGACTGTCTAGACGCTTACTCAAATACAGAATTTGTATTGCAACTAGTTGTTGTGTTCTATAAAAACAGTTTTAGGTATAGTTATACTCTTATATAAGGGAAGGAATAGTATAAAGGAAATACTGTTACCTATGGGAACAAGTCAACCCGGCCCCAAGTCAACCCGGCCCCAAGTCAACCCGTCCTCAAAATTGGTCAACCCGGCCCCAAAATTGGTCAATCCGGCCCCACGGTATTTTTATTTGGTCAACCCGGCCCCAAAATTGGTCAGTGCGGCCCCAAAATTGGTCATTCCGGTCCCAAAATATACTTTTCAAAGAAAACTATTTAAGTCATTTTGTTGTATGATGGAATAAAAATGATTTATTATTAATTGAAGATTATTAACCGCAACCGTCCTGTTGAAGCTTGTGTCCACCATGTACAGGCCGATACTAGGTAGAAGCGAGGCAGAGGACGACGACGAGTGAAGTGTTTATATGTGATGAACATTGTAGGGGTGTGTCAGGAACATTGTTGAACTATATAATATACAAGTTGCTTGTTTGTTGATATTGATAGTTGATATTGATACTTTTTATATAAATTAAATAATAAAATATATCATCATTGAACTTTTGTTTTTGTTGTTAATTTTTATCTTATTTCTTGATAAGTGTTTACATTTTAAAGCAAAATAAATAATAAAAAAAATGGGGCCGGATTGACCAGAAATAAAATTGGTTTGGGGCCGGGTTGACCAATTTGGGGCCGGACTGACTTGGGGCCGGGTTGACTTGGGGCCGGGTTGACTGTAATTCTTACCTATGTTACAGTACATAATTCTTAATCACGTGGTACACTTGTCTTAACAGTAAGAATAAATCACAGAGACATATGGGAAATTAACATCACAAAAAAGTGAGGGATAATTATATATAAATAACACATGGGTTTGTGGGTAACAGTAAAAATATCATCCCGAGGAAAATACTTTAACCCGAGGCGTAGCCGAGGGTTACATTATTTTAACGAGGGATGATATTTTTACTTATAAATTCTATCTTTTTTTTTTTTAATAAAGATAACAAATTCGTTTTGAACAGAAAAAATGAGATTTATCACGTTCTTTTTATAGCTTCGAGGTTTTATGCATATTCTTTTTTAAGTGTTTATTTAAACCCTGACTAATCGTTTTATTTCTTTATAAGTTAACATAAAAGTTCATATATTCACATAATGGAACGCAATAAAAAGGCAAATCACACGTCATTAGATATTCACGTTTTTGTGAAGTATGTGGTTTTATAAGGAAGTAAAGCAAGCGTACAGTAATTAAATAAAATAATTAAGTCTCGTCACCGCTTTAAATCTTTATATATTCACCTACAGATCTTTTAAAGAACTAGGAAGTTGGAAAAATAAATAAGTCTCACATTAAACTAGGAAGTAGACAAGTAATGGCATGTAAGAATCCAATTATAGACCTAATCACACCGTGTGCCAAAAGAAAATTTAAGTGCGCCGCAACGTGAATCGTTGATTATCAACTTTAAAGTATAAACATGATTTAACAAAAGAAGTACCACAAAATGGAAAATTTTAAGCAATTGTAGAAATTGAACATATCTAAACACACAAACATAAACTGCAAGTAGCTATTTCATAGATACCGTATATAAAAACATGTCATCATGCACTAAAGTAGATGGAACGTATTTTTATTTCGAAATTCTGAGTGATACCCGTACAAATATTTTAGATAAATGTTATATGACACATAACAAAGGGCTTTTTGCTTGTTTATGTATCCAACAAAAGTTAATGGCAGTGTTACATATCAAAAGACTTTTTAACGAATTCATGACAATGCAAAGTTTATTATAGCTTCGAAAAATGAAAAACGATTCATGAATCTTTAGATACGAGTGTAAAAATAAACATTGAGATTATAAATGTGGGTTATATCTTTAGAAAGCTGCAATTTTAGGAACGCTTGCTATGTGATGTTTTCATCTATGCACATCCTGTCGAATAGATTAAGCTTTATCTTTACTAGTATCTCAACTGTAACTGTTTTTTTTGCTATTTCATAAGCAATGTGAACCATTATTGAAATAAAACTTAATAGCTTTTAAGTTAACATTAGATGAATTCACCCCCAAATTTTAGTAAATTTAGATTAAATCAATCAAAATTTTTACCCTCAATGTATGACCATCCTAAATGCATTAACCTCTGTTTTGAAGGGTATTCAAATAGGCTAGAACTACTGTTTAACTTTACTGAAACTTAAGACCCTGTGCTCAAACCCAGACAGGGTTAACCATAAGCACTTGGTTTAGGTATAAAGACCCTTTTGAAAGGTTTTAAGAACACGATTTTTTTTAACAAAGATGTCTCGATTATAAAAAACTTCATTTTTCAGATGTTACTAAAAGAAACAAAACGTTTTTAGAATCGATACGTCTCCGTTAGAATCGTTACATTCAATGAAATTTAAGTTATAAAAGCTCTCAAAAGGGTTTTTATCCGGAAACCAAGTGCTTATGTGGTCAACTTCTATTTTCTTCTTTCTTTTCACATTATTTATATCTTTTAAATCACTTTTAAGATGAAAAATGTGTTTAATTTTAATGATTTGATTAATATAAATACATGTATTTATTGGATGAAATGCTAAATATAGTAACAAATATGGTACCTGAAATTTACAAAGTGTAAAAACAGACCTACACGGTAGAAGTATCTAGTGTTTAACCAACCAATATACTTTTCAAAAAAATTAGGAGAAACTTTTAAATAAGGCATTCATTTTTTGAATTTTAAGGGATGTTTTCAATGCTCTTTTAGACGTGTTGGGTAGCGTAGGGTACCTTACATATTCCATAAAGTTTGAGTAGAAAAATCGTTACACTTATGTCGATTGTTGGCTGAATATTACTATTTGTTTTTTACCAAAATAAATGGGAAAAACATTTGCCATAAGGATGATATTATAGAATATTTAAAGATTCTTTATTTCAGAAAAAGGGTCCCTCTTACACCCAAGATCAAATTCAGAAAATTGGCTATAACTCGATTTCCGTACGGTTTATTTAAATTTTGCATACAGGTGTCCTTTAAAGTACATAATCATACAACCTGTGTTCATACCTTAAAACTGATTTTCTATGTAAATTAGGAATAAATTATATATAGGGACCTTGCCGTATTTGATTTTTATTAAAGTATAAAGTGAAACGACTAAAGAATCTCTGATTAAGGAAGTTTGATATCTGAATAGAACAAGTTTTCATGAAGTAAATCGAAAACGATTAGTGAATTTTAAATATAATTAATGTATTTCAAGAAACAACAAATGATGATGATAAAGTTGGAGCTCGAGTCAGACCACGATTGATTATAAAGTTATCGATATTATACGAATAATTCGTTTACAAATTAACGCTGCAAAATATGTACCAAAATTAAACAAAAGCAAAAATTATAAGACTAATAAAGTATTTGGACCTAGAATAATAAATCAAAGAAAGTATAAATTATTATTGCAAACTCAGTATTCAACCTCAAATTAAGAGTTAGAAAAAGGTAAGTGATACACGTTTTTGTATCAAATCTAAGATTAATAAACTGAATAATATTGAAATGTTATTCTCATCACTTACTTTTATTTCAATCTTCTTAATATTTCCTTTACTACCAAGTTACCAACTATACAAGCACAAACACACAGGATTGATAGAACCGACAATTTACAACAGGACATCATGGTTCTTGTAGACCGACGGTATTTTGTACACTGCTTTCTAATTACGTTTTCGTTTGATTTAAACACAATGACCTTTAACCTTTTCCCTGTAACTAGGAAGATAAAATTGGTTGAAACGAATGGGGATTTTATATTATAAATACGTCAGTCGGCATGTTTGAAAACCGATGCTTACAATGATTGAATTGAACCAGCATTATAAATCTTAAAAATCACTCTGATATAGATTTATTGATACTTATAGAATTACGCCTGCAGTGTATTCATCACACATTTCTTTTGCCAATCCAGCGTAGATATATTTTATATAGAGGTTATTTGTTTAATAATCACCAAATAATTTTCACGAGTGGCGTGGCCACGAATGAAAATATAAAAAAGCTGCTGTTGGCGAGTGAAATATACGAATAGGCGTGTATTTCTGACCATATTTCCACTTATTTAAGTTATGTTTTTGTCATATGCATTCAGATATAAGTCAGTCTACTGAGAGATAAGTCCGGCTACTGAGAAAACTAAATTCAATAATTCCACCGTGAAAATATTATATTTTATTCAACTTTCCACTGAAATGTATGTAATAATGTATTCATTCTTACCCGTAAATAAGACAATCTGCGACACAACGTTATTGTTGATATATAACTGCATGATTTTTGTATAGTTACACGAAAAGCATTGAAAATAAGACAATGTGGGTCACAACGTTATTTTTTATATAACGCCGTAAAATCACCAATTGCTGTATTATTATTAACTCTTACCAGAAGGGTACCGCCAATAAAACAATCTGCATAACAAGATTTTTAATTATTATACCATTGGGTACAAATGTATAATGACACTTTTATATAGTTTAAGCACATTCATTCGAATAATAAGATGTTTGATTCAACTGATAAAGTACCTGTTAATGACGCTCGGATTATACCGTTTAACTAATAAGGTACCTGTTCAAGGTGCAAGACGAATTGCCATTATAATTCAAATTATAGTCTGTGTTGCTTAATTGGCAAAACAATACTGCACGAGTAACAACCGGTAATGTTATAACTTAAACGACTTCTATATATTTATTAAAGGTTCCCATGACATTAAAGCGGTAGCAAATTTACACTGTACGTTCGAATCCCGTCAGGGACTAAATATTATTTCACTCAAGCTAGCTATCCAGCTACTTAACTTAAAACACAGTTGTTGCATTAAATTGTTTACTCCTGCTTACTCCTGAAAAAAGACAATAGTGCACCTGAAGTATTTTCACACCTGTTACATGTAAGTGAAAAAATCGCGATATGACATTTAAAGTGTCGGTGTCACTTAAAACTCGCGAAAAGGTATATAACAAATTGGGACGATCGCAAAATGTTCAAACGAATTATTGGAATGTCTTTTAAATCAATATTCTATTCGAAAGAGTTTTCAAGACAGGTTTTCTCAAATGAAATGAGTATGACCTTGAGAACTTCAGTTTTTTTAGGAAGAAAGTAATAGTTCAGCAAGAGAAGTTTATTGAACTTTGGATACATCATGTTAGCAAACCACTGCATGAGGCCTTTACAAATGCTTAAATGGTCAAAATAATTTGATTTGACAAACAAAATAATAATATATATAAGAATTATGCGGGTACATGAATTGAGATTGTAATACCGTTTATTTAACAACTGACATACAATGCATTTTTGTTTTATAAAATTATTTCTTCAGCATTCCGATACGCTTTACTGGTTTGATTTTGGAAACCCACAATCATAACCTGTTTTTTAGGGAATTTCCGTTGAGTCTAATTATATATTTCTTATTTTTCTTTTCTTCAAAATATTGATTTAATTTCATTATCTTATTATAATGTGATGTACATAAATTATTTAAATATAGAATAACGAAACCTTGCTTACTATTCTAGTTATGAATCAGATTTTACCGAAGTTGTCATTTATTTATAAGTACAAACTAATTAAGAATAACACTTTAATCCATTTCTTTTTGAAAATATAATATACAAAAAAGGGAAATCGTCAGTGTTAAATCGAATAAATTATGTTACCTTGTGAACTTCATACAATTGAACAATAGTTTATTAAATATCACAAAATTTTAAATGAAAATATGATTATAAGCATTCTTACAGCAACATTCTCAAACTGAATTCAGACAAAACAGAACTTATAGTCTTTTCGTCGTGTAGCAATACAGACTCAGTGAAAAATATAACTGTCAATGTGGACCAAGCTGAAATCAAACAGTCATCAAGTGTAAGGAATTTGGGTGCATTCCTTGATTCAAGGGTTAATATGGAACATCATGTTAGCTCCGTGTGCAGATCTTCGTATGCCCAAATAAGTAAGATAGGACGTATTCGAAAATATATCAACGAAGAAGCTACAAAAACACTCGTTAACTCTCTCGTGACATCAAGACTGGATTATTGCAATGCTCTTCTATATGGTATACCTCAACAAACCATGAAAAAACTTCAACTTGTTCAAAATACTTCAGCCCGTGTGATTAAACGTACATCTAGGAAAGATCATATTACACCAGTGATGAAAGATCTTCATTGGCTGCCAATCGAATATAGAGTGAATTATTACATACTTTCAAGTCACTGAAACAACAATCTCCATCATATATGCAGGAAATGATTCAAGTTTATTCCACTTCCCGAAATCTGCGCTCTTCAAATGCACCTGTACGATTAGTGCAACCAAAAACTAAACTGAAATTTGGTGAAAGGAGTTTTTCGGCATCAGCTCCTAAGCTATGGAATTCACTACCAAGTCATCTAAAAAACTGTAACACAGTAGAAAGTTTCAAAAAACATCTTTAAACACACTACTTCAATTTAGCTTATGGAAAATAATCAGTGACTGTTATGAATGAATTTATAAACAGTGAATACGAAGTATCTGTTATTTGAATATTAGTTTTATTAAAAAGTTTTTTTTTTTTAAACAAACAATTTTTAAATCAATTTAGTATTTCTATTGTTTTATAACGATGATTTAGCAAGATCTTATCTATTATTATAAATCCATTGCTAGCATTTTTAAGCACAGAATATTTCTTTTTTTTTAAATAAAAAAAAAAAAAAAAAAAAAAAAAAAAAAACTAACATTGATTTATCATAATAATTTACATGTGTTATATAATATATGGCTCGTGAATGCAGAGGGGTCAGATTTCAAGAATATTTAGTGTTAAGGTGTGGGGCGTGGCCCTTTCCTCCTGTGGTGATAGTAGTGATGTCATCCTGGGGGTCTGCATGCGCTGTGGGGAGGTATCTGACTCCCTCGGTACTGGACCTTGGTGTAGCAGTACTCATGCTATCCAGGTTCGTTAGGTTCAATATTCTTTTAGTCTGATGTCGCTGTATTCATTCTTTTTATCAATCGTTCATATATTTTTCTGTTGTAAAGTATGACAACAAAACAATGAAAATCATCAATATGCATTTAAAGTAGCTTTTAATATTTATTTATGAGTTTATGTTAAAAGGCACATTATTTCTTACACATTTATATATTGAAGACAATTTTAATGTATGACAATAATATTGTAAAGTGAGTTTTAAGGATCTTTAAGTTATATTGTATTAATATGTAAAAATAATTCCATAATTTATACTTTTAATTAGTTAATGCAAAATATTTTTAATGTTCATAATCCTGTTCATTTATATTGTTTTAGACATATATGATTGATGTAAAGCGCCTTTGAACATTTTAATGAAAAGGGCGCTATATAAATGTGGTATTTATTATTATTATTATATTACAAAACAAGGTTTTATTAAATCGGGATTATCCTAAACGATTTATTAGTGTACTAAAATTAGTATACATGACTGAATTAACAATTCACTTTGTATAAAGAGTAGAAATATTAGGAAGATTCATTTTCGTATTCTGAACACACAGCATAAAAAATGCAAAACTCCGATATTATACATACCAACCTTTAAATAATTATATTTATTCAGAGATAAATTCAGTTCTTTATGATAAATTTATTTATAAACGTTGTTGAAGTGCCATTTTACTGATGTTGAAGTTAACTTATTGAAATAATACATTCTTGGACATAGTTAATGCGATTTAATTACGAATTATGCCCCAATTATTTATCAAATTGCGTGATAATGGTAAAAAAATGACGATTGAACTAATGCTTATAAGCTGAAATGTAGCACTACCCGGAAGGAAAGATTGACCAATAGAACACTTGATTTATTTCTTTTCAACCAAGTCAATAATGTCCGATATAATAAGTATAAGGTTTCTTTGCTATATTTGACATTAAATGAAAGAAGCGCTTTTTAACCACGCTTTGTTTAAAAATCCATTATTAAATTTGTATAGATTCTTTTATCACTGTATTTATAGATCATTGAATAAAGAGATGACTTGGTTCGCTTAAATCATGGCCGTTTTTTTAATCTAAAGTTCAGGCGTTATGTACTGATTGAATGACAACCTAATTTCTATTGATGTTTAAATATTTCAAAATATATATGACTTATTATGATTATTTATCGATTAGAGTTTCAATATCGATGATATCGGAGCTACAAAATTCTTTATGTTTGAGTGTTAAATATTCGTATTACCTTTTGTTATAAATATTACATTATAACTTATTGTACGAACGAGATATGGTGGTAATAAAACTGTAAACAGTTAACAATCATTAACAAGTTTTGATTAAACAAATAGATCCAATTCATTTCGGTTGATCTGAAGTTAAACTTCAGGCTGCAGGTAAATCTTTCATACTTAAGCTGTGATTTAAGTATGACATAGCTGTTTTATTCATTGTGAGCTTTTGTCTTAATGTTCGAAACTAGACTACGGCAATTGATAGTACCGGTTATAATGCCAGTAAATCTCAAATACAGCGTGCGGGCATATTCTAAACCATCGCTCAACCTTAAGAGTACTCGCAAAGTATTAAAAGTTTTATTCTGGGTGTGATAGTGTAAAGGAATTCTATTATCTCGAAAATAGATTGCAAATTTGTGAATGATTTTTTAATTTTTTTAACTATTTTGAATGTTTATTAAAAAACATGAAATAGTTTTTTAACAAAATATTGTTTAAGGAATAAAACTGACAATAAATAATAAAACAAACAAAAACAACACCCTAAAGCAACAACAACAACAACAATAAAAACAAAACCAGAACCTTAAAAAAAATCGTTCATATTATTTGTGCAACTTTCAACTTTTGTTTTGTTCACCAAAACCGTTCAAATGAAAAATATATCAAGCACAATGAAAACTTATTGAAAAATAACAAACAAACAAACAAACAAACAATTAAAAAATCAACAAAAGAAAAAAAAACAAATGTAAAAGAATAAAATTAAAAAAAACAACAACAACAAAAAACCGCCCATGTACATGTACACGAAGAGAAAAGTAAACATGAATATCCGATTAAATCAGGCTAGCATGCGCTGTTGTTGCCTTTTGTATCAAGGCCCTACTTATTCGTCTAACTATACTTAAAATATAATATAGTAAATTAGAAATCGTAATGACTTTAATCAATTAATATGTAATGGAATTTCATAAGAAGAGTTTAACCGACCAATAACCTCAAGTTTGAACTTGTGTATCTGTAGATATCATTCTCCAAACATTAGTTCTGATATGTTACTTTACATTAGTTTTATTGATTATTCATCTGTTAAGTTGAATATAATAATAACTTATTCAACGTTGTAACTAAGAATAAAACATTTCATATACAATGACATGGTAAGAAAATAGTATTTGTGTAACTTTCATCTTTATTGTAATATACCTGAAAAATGCATGAAGTAAAATGAAAACTTATTAAACCGTAGCAAAGAATTTGAAATAGAGTTGCCCACACAAAAAAGTGATACAGTGAGAATATGAAAGATTATTTGAAAAACGTTTTATCTTTCTACACATTCTTATTTTCAAACAGAAGATTTTATCCTCTTTAAATGCGAATGCTAGGTTTACGAATAGAGATATAGCAGATTGCAAACGACTTAAAATGATTTATTTATTCACCCTGCATTCTCCTAGAAAGTAATAATAGAAATATCTTTTAAATCGATAATAAGAGATATTCATATTTAATAATATAGGCAGTTTTCATTGCCCATGACTGTTATAAACCATACTGTTTAGTTATTGTAAATAATTTTAATATTTATTGTTTACATTTAAAGTAAAATTTTCAAATACAAGGGCAGATAACTTGATGATAAAATGAGGTCGTAGAATTTGAAGTATATTTTGCAGGATAATGCAATTGTTACAATATACAATACCTTACCCTATGTATTGTAGGAACGCCTTTAATGTCAGCATATATGCTCTCTTGTTATCTAATAGAAAAATAACATCTTTCAGAAATGTTGCCAAGTGTCCATGGATTGAACTATTTCTTGAATACGAGCAAAGGGAGAATTTACCATATGTCATTGTTGTTATTTAGTATCAATTTGCCGCCCGAAAATGTTCATTTAATAAATTATTTGATAATCAAAATATGATAATTTCTTCACAAATAAACTTATAAATCGTTGAAATGTCAGGTTTAGTTATAATAGGTATATCCACATTGATTATAATTTTAGCATACCAAATATATCTAAAGGAGCAATGATATAGTTCTTGATATATATTAATTGCAACGCAACTGTAAACCAGACTTAGTGTCAAAACATGTGTTCTGATTTCTATGTCTATTACATAGTATGGTGCAGAACACATGTCTTAAACATGGCGGGAATAACAGATCTTCGAGTCATTTATGCATAACGGTCACGTGATATTAGGCTGTATTAGGCGGTAAAATAGAGCGGGCTTGAGTTCTTTCCTTTCAAGGCATAAATTTTATTCAAATTAGAAAAACAATAATAAGCAAGTTTTGTGTTTAAATGGTGGGATGTTTGATCATACATACAGTCTACCTGAATCTTTAATGTTTGTTTTATGATACATAAATTTAATTAACTTACGCTTAAATCATCATATGTAAGATGATTAGCTTTGTAAACTAAATTATAAGACATAGTCCGTAGATTCTTTATTCGGAGGAATAGACTATCCAAATCGTTCAGCCAGGTGTTCTTTATATATGGCGATGATGGGGTTGTGTGTATGAACGCATGACTTAATGTCAGCGTTGACAGGTCGAAAGTTTTCCGTAATACGGACACACGTTTATTTCCCTCAAAGATGTTTTGGTTTTAGGACGGCTGCCATTCAGTGTGATTTTGTACACTTTGCGCGTTGCATTGTCAAAAGCGACAACACAACCTACATCATTATCACCTTTTCGTCTTATCGCTAGCGAAACGTACCAAACGGCGCCTTGTTGCACAGTCGTCCTGTCTCCTGCGAAGCACGCCAAACGTCGCGGTGTCGTGAGTTGCGTTGTCGCCATGTCATCTTGTTGCTTGGTTTATAAGCCAATCCTTCAATTACACCCAAGCAACTTTGTGACATCGCGACAACACGCCCCACAACAACGCGCCGTTTGGTATGCATCGTTAGCGACATGGCGACAAGGCGACAACACGACGCACAAAAGCGTTCCAAATCAGCCACAATATATTCCTCCAGAAATAAAGCCTTTCGAAGTCTTGCCCACTGAAACATTGCGTTATGTTATTTAGGAGTGGGTATTTTAAAACATCAAATACTTACCTGGATCTTTTGCTAATGGGTCACGAAACAACAGATTCCTTTCGATATAGTTCGCTAAAGGTATGATAACAAATGTGTCTATTAACAATACCTTTGTGGTTACGTTTGCATTTTCTTTGTAGCAGTTGTGGTATATTATACTTTTAAATAAGCAGAAACATATCAAAACTTTGATGTGATAGTAATATTTATTTTTGATATATATGTGCTTTACAATTAACATAATAGAAATACACTTGAATTCCAGAGCATGCGAAACGTTAATAAAATTCTTAAATGGTTTCATAAGAGCTTAACACAAATCTAACATCTCAGTTAAGTCATTATAAACTTGATAAGAAACAGCGTGAATTATTTCTGTTTTCGATAGCCTTTGGAATCACTGATACTTCTTTTTTACTTCTTGTGCTCCAAACTTATATAAATGTGCTTCAGACTGCACTAAAAATTTAATTTTTTAACAAATGTGATAAAACATTTTTTCTAACAATAATGTTTTATATCAAACAGTCTTACGAAATAAACTTACATTTATAACCAAAATATGAGCCAATAACCAATGAAATTATGACTGTGAATATTCAAAGTGTCTATGAATTATAACAGAAGATAATGGTTCTCAATAAATAATTTTCAATCCAACCATACATCAAAATTACAAAATTTGTGTATTTTTTAAAATTAAAGTCAACACAACAAAAGAATTGCCAAAATGTTATATTAATTTGTTAACACAATAGCAAAAATCAAATACCAAACTAATAAGCGATATGAATAATTTAAGCCGTTCCATCTTTCAACCTCTCATTTTCGTTTTATTAAGATTATCGTGAAGCAAATTTTATAATAATAAAAATAAGCAAAACAACAACAACAGTAACAAACCGCAAAATTAAGAGAAACTAACCTTTTTATTGGGTTTTTAGTCGCACAAACACTGTACAGGTCATACGGTTACTTTCAATTTTACTAGACCTAAGACCTAAGAGTCATTCCGTGCATCATTTCAGACACAAACGGGCGCGTGAGAAGAACCACTGGCGTTCCGTACGTTATCTGGATAGCTTCCTCGCATAATAGAATTCAAATGCATGGCAGCACTCATAAAAGGGAATCAAATTTATCAAAATGAAAGCAAACAATTTCGAAAATGACAACTAAAATGTTGAAATGAAACATGTCCACGCAATAGTACGGTCAAAAAAGAAAATGTTCGATTTGGCACCCAAAGGGTATATCTCTAACTGAACTTATTAAAGTCCAGATTAAAATATGCCACAGATTCTTCTAAATACACAATTTTACAACGGTATTTCATTTGGCTTGTAAGCAGTGGCCGATTCTGCTTCTTTTGTATTGAATTCTGTAAGAAAGTTGTCACCGGCATCCGAAAGTGTGGATGATGAACGCAGCATACTTAGTTTGGTAAATCTTCCTCTGATGTTATAAAAGATAAAAAAGTTTCAGCGGTATAAATCTTTCTTAGGATATTAGATTAAAGAACCTTAGCCTTTAAACCTGCGAAAACAGCCATTTATTATTATTAACTAAAGGTTTAAATACCAATGTGGTCAAAAGACAAGATACTACGAGTATATCTTTTTTTAACTGATGCCCTACACAAAGATGTGTCGGTTTCTCAACAACTGACAAACTTACGATATTTGGAAATCATGATAAAAATGTTAAAAATATTTTCTGATAGACAGAACAATGGATTGATAAGAACGAAACTGAATTTGAGACATAAACGTAAATCATGTCTGACATCGCTAGTTGTCAATCTACAAAATCAAAATTATTTTAAGTACATAAAGCAAATCATCTTTCATGTTTATAAGAAAAGAAGGACAGCAAAGTTTCTTTCCGTAGGTAAGAAGATAATTATATGAAAAATTCAATTATCAATGTTCATGTTTCTACATGATTCAGAAGTGTTTCAATGTTCAAACGGAATAAGTCGCGTTTCTCAAAATGATTGAGAATTATTTGTCTATGTGATATAATAAAACTACATACAGTCTTGAACAATGGCATAAACATTTAATTAGTAAAAATATAACCAAAGAAAGATTTATCTCTAACGTTACATGAAATAGCTAATGCATGCAAACGAATAAACTACCGAGTACACCAGTGCAATCAACTATGTGCACTCATGATTAATAAATATAACCGTTCTTCCATTTATGCCAGAAGAAAAACGGTGTGATAGTTAATAAATTTAACTTATAACTTATAAGATTATTTGATACAAACTGTCATAATAATTAGAATGTATATGTATCATGGATTATAGTTACCTCTTTTATGTATTTCCACAGACAAACACCGCCTGCAATAACAACTACAAGAACCACTATACAGACGGCGATTATGATAATAGCTGTAAAGTTAAAGAGAAAAACTTAAAACCACTCCTAAAATTAAAATTGTGCTATCAAACAGATCTATAATGTTCAGAGTATAATGTTTGATTTTAAAATACATAATCTATTAGCTTTACAGATAAATGAAAACGTATTGAATCATACGGATATTAGTATTTTATCATTATATAGATGTGATCAATTTTGATAATTCACATTTCTTAATGTTTTGATAATACCTTCCCTACCAATCTCATTTCAAAACTTAATGAATCACTTAAAAGCAAAAAATATTGCAATTACTTTTGTTGTTATCAATGGCACTGTCATCGTCACTTTCGTCTTCATCATAGTCATCAGGAGCATCAGTTTTGTCCTCTTTTTCAGCTGTAATTGAAATTCACAATTGATTTACCTGCGACCTAAAACAGGATTAACAAGGAAAGGTGCAAACCCCAGCATAGGACCACATGCAAAGTGCATAGCAGACCATTAATCAGGACATGGTACACGGGCAACAAACGTATGGGATGTTACTACAAACAATTAGGAAATCATACGAAACCTTCGACTCTGATTAAGATATTTATTATTATATAATTGATAAACAAATAGAGGTTTGATGCATGCTTTACGCGTTGAATGCTTTTAGAGTGTACAGTAAAAAAAATTTACTTTCTAATTTTTCTATGATTTTGAAACTGTGGTTATGTTTTACATCATAGCGGCAGTTGCATTGTGTTTTGCTTTGTTATATCCTAGCAAGCCTTATAAATATAAATCTTAGAATAGTTTTCATTACAAGTTACAAACCAACACATTCAGATATATTCGATGATCCGAATGTGGCCGTGGTATATCAAGATGGACAAGACAAGCACTAGGTCTAACCAATTAAAGGTTGATAAGTTCCGATTTCGCACTTTACTTTGATAACGTCCCAGTACAGTAATACTGATATAATTACACTAACTAATAAGTACCTAGAGCATATAGCTTAAACCGCCATGAAATCATGCCACACTTTTCAGTTAATTCGCTTTGAGTTTGACTTATGATATCAAAGTCACTAAAACAGCAAAGGAAATACCTCAAATAGAAAGGCTGTAAAGCTATTTTAAATGCGACTAGCATTATACGGCAAGTACTACTTACTACATAGCCCGTCCGCACTAGCATATCCGCTGGGACATGTGACAGTGCCTACAAAATCCACTGACGTATTTACAAGTGTATACTCGACACCGTTGGCAACAACTTGAAATACTGATTCTGTGTTGTTTTGCATAAATTCAATGGCTTCATTTAAAGAAGTGAGTGCCTCAATTAACTCAGTCATGGCAGACGTTTCTAAATAAATAAATTGATATATCTTCTTAAAACACTTTCATCTATTATATATATTTCAGATGCAACGCACTTATTTTTCCTGTAGTCTAGGGAAAGGTTTAAGTAATTGCAATATTTTGTTTATATTAAAAGGTAGTTTGAATATCATAGGCACAGTCCTCCTCCGTTTATCAAATGAAGATCTATTCGAAAGTAAACACTTGCGTATGCAATAGATAAATACAGAATCCATAAAGAAAGCCCAACACGGCAAAATTGAAAAACATCATGCATATAATGGAATTTCACGTTACCACTTGTCTTGTGTTGAGTGTATTAAAATTTGTGTCCATGTGTAAAAGGAAAATCAGATACTGATATCAGCAATAAACCAACCAATCGCCGAGAGACGTTTACAATTGTATTTAAGTACCTTTTTTATTTTTCAAATCAAGGCTATTTACACATAGATCAAAGAAAAAACAATTTATTCTAATTTTTACAAAAATGATATGCACAAAACCGCAGGCGAATCATAAGAATTATTCTTTATTTAATCATACCCGTTCCGTTAGAAAGATAACCTGCTATGTCTAAACTGCCCGTGTCAGTCAGTTTAATTTTAAACTGCACCATCAATGTTGTTGATACCGTTCTTCTTTTACGGCTTTTCTTGCCACTTATAACTGTAGTTGCGATTGTGCAGGTATTATTAGAAATACAGCCAACTCCAGATAATTTCCTTTCAACTGCCGCAGTAATATTGGTTTGGATTGATACGGGTATAGGCTGTGTGTACCGTACAGTTGCTTGTGTCCCCAAACTATCGGGTCGATTTAACGCTAAAATTAATTATGTTTTATTTGTTTAAAACAATTTTGAAACGCTTGATAAAAAGTGTAACAAATTGTAACCTAAAATGATGATAGTAGTACACTTTGCTGATAATAAATGGTGCAGATGTATTCGCAATTATTTCAATTGTAAATTAGAATCGATGCATATGAACGTTTATCCATAGACACGTTCATATGTACAACTCTACAATTTGTTTGACGAAAAATGTAAAGTAATATTACAATCAAATGCAAAAACAGAACGGGTTTCTTAAGCGAGCAGAATAAGTAAATCAAATCTTAATTTCCAGTGACTTTCGAAACAAAATAAGTGATACTAGTTTTCTAATAGGGGTTGTGTTTGCAAAAGGCTTAAAGGCTGAATGATGACTCTTACGAATGCAATCTGGAATCTTATCGGTTGGGAGCCATTCGTGACTTGTTGAATCACCACATGTATATTCAACAAAGTTTGTGTGTCCGTTCGCCAAAGCTCGACCAGAAACACAGGTCAAATTACATTTTTGTAAAGATGCTGATTCATTGTGGCAGTTGATTATCGTACCAATCTTTTTTCTTAACTGTATGCAAGCTGAAATGTATCGAGTCTTAATTGTTTCTTTATTTGAAATATAACTAGATTAAATTTCAAACAATAAGACATAGGATTTGATTCATGTGATTGCTTCTACCTCGTTTCTCTAGATTCTAATTATATCTTTACAATGTTTTCTAATTAACACATTTTGGACATATTTGCTTTTTCAGATTTTGTACAGATATCATATTTAATTTGATTGATTAAGAAAAAAATAATTTTTAAGTTTTTGTGGGAATCGTCTGGTTTTGTTTTTATCTTTATTTCAAAGTTATTTAGTTAGGATAAAACAAACCTCGACATGCTTGGGTATTACAAGTAATAATTTCTTTGGTATCTCCTTTACAATCTTTGCCATTTGGAGATGGAGTTGGATTGTTGCAATTCCTTGACCTAGAACTAAGACCGCCGCCACAGGTGACGCCACAACCGCTCCATTCACCCCAATGAGACCAGCCTCCATTCACTGTTTAGAAAGTAAAGACTTTATAAAATATATTTAAATACAAGTATCTTAAATTTAAAGAAGATTTAATCAATATTTTCTTAACACTTGATAACTAAATACAGTTGCCAAAAGTCTGAACTTCAATTGTTTTTGTGTTAAAATTCATTACCTATTAAGATAAGCAAAACATGATTTTGTTGAAAGTAAATTTTGCATAGCGAATGAAACATAGCATTGCAAGACGCTTACCTAGAAAATAACACAAAAAATTGACATAAATATTTAAATGATTCCAATCAGATTTCTTATTCCTAAGGAAGATTTTGGATTTACGTACCAAAACATTCAGATATATTCGATGATCCGAATGTGGCCGTGGTATATCCAGATGGACAAGATATGCACTCAGTCTGTCCAGTCAAAGGTTGATAAGTTCCTATTTCGCAATTTATACACTGGAAGTCAACAAGATATGTTCCAACTGGACACTGTGCTGATAAATTGAAAAAGAAAGATACAAATATTGTTTGTCCATTTATGTTTTACACTTATTCTCATACAAAATTGTGAAACGGACATAATGATAATTGCAAAATTCATTCTTTTGAATACATGTAGGTCTTACTTTTAATGATTTCGAAAGTTTAACTATTGAATGAGACAATTGTGAAATTTTTTACCGACTTTATAAAGATCGTCCTCTTTCAGTGCACGCTTCCATCGGTTTATTTATTAAAATATTCAGATTTTATAAGAAATTGATATGTTCACCTCGGTGATTTTGTAAGATAATTTATCCTTAAGAACAACAATTATAAACATTAATCAAAATAAAAAAGAGGAACTATTAAACCTGAATAATATACTTTTTTATGCAAAGATATCCTAAGAAAACGGACTATAAAACGATATTTGTATAATAAGATGCGGTAACTTTGATGTTTTATGTCCTTTATTATTAATGTTTACTTGCACTTTACTTTGATAACGTCCCAGTACAATAATACTGATAATACTAGATAGATTTATTTCGGCAAAGGAAGCATATACATAGTTGACAATATAACATAGGATAAAATAATGAGCATTATTAAATACTATATCACATACGAGTAAAACTATGACATGCTCACCAAAACCAAGGATAACACAAAAAAGGGCAAAAAGCTCTTATTTCCATTGTGGTCCTTTGTATTGGCGGCATGACATAGAGAGGCAAACCTAAATATAATCATGTTTAAAAATACTAATAAATCATAAAAATGTATATCACAGTCAAATCTTGAGTTAATGATACTCTTGTTTACAGCTAGGATTTAAAACACATTACTAAAATTGTAATAAGATAAATAGCAAACAATTTAAAATCCTGAGCCGAAAAATATAAAAACATGTTTAAAAAAAAACTTTAAATACTGTTCATAAGATGGCTTTTGATGGCAACCTTAAAACTTTGTAACCTGTTGATCTCCGTTAACTTTACAGGTAAATCATTCCATAATTTAATACCAGAGAAAGCAAAGGATTTAGAACCCTGGCCTTTGACCTTAGGTAGACAATATCCACCCTTTTGACTAAGTCTTGTACTATAATTATGAATGGAATCTTGTGAAATAAAGTGTTCAGACATGTAATCCGGAGAAAGGCCATTTTTTATCTTAAAAACATGACACAACATTATCTGTTCAACTCTTTTGTGGACCGGTGACAAGTTAAGGGACTTAAAGTGGGATGGGTCAATGTGGGCTCTGGAGTCCAAGTCAAGTACAAATCTCATTATGTTGTTTTGACAAGTTTGTAACTTATTTTTTAAAGACTGTGTCAAGCTATTATACCAAACAGAGCATGCGTAATCATAGTGACACTGAATAAGAGACATAACCAGAAGTTTCTTGGTATGCTGAGTAAGAAACTCTTTCTTGTGGTAAAGAAATTTTAACCGAGAGTTGGCCTTCTTAAGAACAGACTCGACCATGGCGCAAAATGACAGATTTTGGTCTATAGTAATCCCAAGATACTTGATAGATGAAGTTGATTCAATGGATGTACCAGAACAGGTTATATGCAGGTTAGATTGTGACCTAAGCTTTTGCCTGGACCCAAATAAAATTGAATACTAGTAATAAGTCCTAAAGCATATAGCTGAAACCGCCTGACTTTTCAATTAATTCGCTTTGATTTTGACTAATGATATCATAGTCACTAAACCAGCAAAGGAAATACCTCAAATAGAAAGACTGATAAGCTATTTTATATGCGACTATCATTATACGGCAAACACTACTTACTACATAGTCCATCCGCACCAGCATATCCACTAGGACATGTAACAGTACCTACAAAATCCACTGAAGTATTTGCAAGTGTATACTCGACGCCGTTGGCAACAACTTGAAATACTGATTCTGTGTTGTTTTGCATAAATTCAATGGCTTCATTTAATGAAGTGAGTGCTTCAATTAACTCAGTCATGGCAGATGTTTCTAGATAAAGACATTGATATATCTAATTAAAACACTTAGAACTATGTAGGCAATTTCATATATTATATAAATTTCAGATGCAACGCACTTATTATTCCTGTAATCTAGGGAAAGATTTAAGTAATTGCAACATTTTGTTGTTTATATTAAAAGGTAATTTGAATATCATAGGCACAGTCCTCCTCCGTTTATCAATTGAAGATTTATCCGAAATTAGACACTTGCATGTGCAAAACGACGTGCATATACATGAAATTACACATGACCACTTGTCTTGTGTTGAGTGTGTTAAAGTTTGTGTCCATGTGTATAAGGAAAATCAGATACCGATATCTGCAACATAAACCAATCGCCGAAAGACGTTCTATGATGTCAATGAGAAAGAGATGCCTTTCGGCTACAATAGTTTCTTAGAACATTTTTATGTTTTCAGTCAACGTTTTTTACCTTTGGATCAAAGTTACAACAAAATATTCTAAATGATAAAGCATGATATGCCAGACCTTAGACATGAAAAAAGTGAAAAGGATTGATACAGAAAAATTCTTCATTTTATCATACCTGTTCCGTTAGAAAAATAACCTGCTAGGTCTAAACTGCCTGTATCAGTTAGTTTTATTGAAAACTGCACCGTCAATGATGTTGATGTCGCTCTTCTTTGACGACTTTTGTTGCCATTTGTAATTGTAGTTGCCATTGTACAGGCATTATTAGAAACACAACCGACTCCAGATAAATTACTTTCAACTGCTGCAGTAACTTTCCTTTGGATTGATACGGACATAGGCTGTGTGTACCCCACAGTTGCTTGTGTCCCAAAAAAGTCAGGTCGATTTAACGCTTAAATTAAAAAAAATTGTTTTCTGAAATGTTTGATTAATCTTATAACAAAATTCTATGCTAAGATATATAGTACACTATTTATTGAGCTGTAATTTTAATTGCACGTGCATGTGTTTCACTTGTTAATAATTTAAAATCGACCAACTTGAACGTCTTTCAAATATACAACTCTTCTATCTGTTTGATGGAAAGTGTAACGAAAAACTTACCCATATGTAAAAAAATCAAAAAAATTAAAAAAAATCATAATAATAAAAAAATAAGGCTTCTTAATCGTACATTAAGTCTGAACCAAATCCGAATTTTCAGTGTCTTTCGGAACAAAATAGGTGATGCTAGTTTTCTATGGTATTGTGTTTGCCATAGACTTAAAGGCAGAATGATGTCACTTACGAACGCATTCTGGAATTTTATCAGTTGGAAGCCATGCGTGGTTTGTTGAATCACCACATGTATATTCAACAAAGGCTGTTTGTCCATTTGCCAATGCTCGATCAGGAAGACAGGTCAAATTACATTTCTGTAACGTTGCTGATACATTGCGGCAGTTGACTATTGTACCAAACTTTCTTTTTAATTGTAGGCAAGCTGAAATGTATCGAGTCAATACTAAACATTTGGCTTAATAAATTTGACCGAAAAAGTAAATAGGTGTTGGTTCGTGCGGTTGCTTCTAGCTTTTATTTCGAAATGTATATTTTATATATGCATTTTTCTGATTTAACAAGTTTCTACAGGTATTTATTAGGTTTGTCCAAATACATCTTGATTGATCAAGAAATGGCTTTTTGTGGTAAATATCTGTTTTTAGTATTCATTTTGCCAAAATAAGGAAATTAAAGAAATCATACTTCTACAAGCTTTGGAATTACAAGTTATGGATTCTTTGGTATCTCCTTCACAATATTTGCCATTTGGAGATGTGTTTGGATTGTTGCAATTCCTTGATCTAGAATTAAAACCACCGCCACAGGTGACGCCACATCCGCTCCATTCACCCCAATGAGACCAGCCTCCATTTACTGTTTAGAAAGCAGAAATGGTATATTAAAGTGCATCAGTATCTTTAAGTTCAAGAGAGATGCAATCAATAGATTCTTAATACTAGAGAACTTAATACTAAAGCTAAATGCCTTGCACTTGCATTGCCCTTTTTGTGTTGATACTCATTGTATATTAAGATAAACACAAGATGTTTTAAAGCTGAAAATATAGAGTTTGCATGATAAATAAAACATGAAATTTTAAGACGCTTATCCCAAAAGCACACATTTAATGACAAATAACTTTAAAAAAATATTTTTCAAATCGGATATCTAATTCCTTAGATGGATTTTGGATACCGTTGAAATATGTAAATTCGTATTTGCACCTTACATAGTTATTTTAAGATAATCTCACCCGGAGGTATGTCACAAAACACTCCACTATATCCGTTATTACAAGTACATCTATACGTTCCATTGCCTGACTGACATTAACCTTGAATACACTGGTTATTTATGCAATAATCTGGTGGTATATTACATAACTCCCCTGTCATTCCTCCGTTGCAAATGCATAAGAATTCGTTTACCATGTTTACGCAAGTATGATCCCCACACGGATTGTTTGCACATTCGTCAAGCGCTAGAAAATAAATTGTATACTGAGTCTCATACTTTTTTGTACTGTTAAGCATCTGTTTTTTCACAATGTTTGGATGTGATTTTAAGTTAACCTTTCATGCATTTAAAGAAGTAATCAATGATACAGTGCGTGAATTTCTTAAATAAGTCTTAAAAAGTTATCATTTACACTATTCTTTCCACTTTGCATGCTTGAATTGATTGAGTTTCCCACTCACGGTCGCATGAGGTTGGTGTTATTATAGCAATGCCGTCTTTAACATTTGGTAACATTTCTGTCATTGAAAATACTTCATCGGTGTGTTTTACTGCGCATGTCTGAGATAATGACGTAATATCATCTTCACTTAGTGCACGACTATACAGAACCAATCCCGAAACATACAACCCTGTAGTTAAGAAAATAGTTAAGTTGAAAAACGCGACCAATACTTATTACTTTGGTAAAACGTTAAATAAGGCTTAATAGTTTATATTTTGTAAAGATTTTAGGACAATAGAAAAGTAAGTTTGAGAAACGCGTAGCAGCAAACACATATATTATGAATTAATGAATACATACTTTGACATGAAATGAAAAAGTCATTTGTCGTAACAAAAAATACTACATTATTTTCTAAATATCATTTCCTTTCAAAAATATGTGTAATTATATGTATATGTTTTACAACAGCCCTTCACATTGAATTTCTTTTATAAATATTTTATTTTGTTATAAAAATAAAAGTATAAAACATTTCACAGCTATTCATCAATACAGAATATATTCAGGATATATATAAAATCATTTGGAATAGAAAGAGACCAACCATTAGAATTAGCAATTAATTCAATAGTGCCATCCGAAAATGTCCGAAATGAATCAATAGTAATTCCCGCCTCATCCACTTCCAATGACCCTGCAACGTATAACTGCAATGTGCTGGATGCAATATCAATTTTTACAACCACATGAGTCCAATGGGTGGATGACAACCTTGCACTAGTTAAGGTAACATAACTGAAATAAGGGAAAGTAACCCTTTATTCCATTACAAAATAGTGAAATAAATTTTTATATATTTTGTGAGAGAATGTATATAAACAATTATGTTCGCACGTAAACATTTTTCTGTTAATTAAATGACATAAGCCATAAGTTAGCCACAAGATTATTATACTGCAGAGTGCATAGTTGAATTGTGACAAAACGTTTGCAAAATTTTAACTGACATTTCCAGGTCCAATTTTAAGTCGGCATATTTGATAAGATTCTGTCTTAAATAAGAAATGAGCCTTTACCCTGATTCAACTTGTATCGAGATTTCACTTTCTACTCGCAGAGTTGCAATATCGCCGTTGGAATCACCAATGTATATTCTCACATTTTCATTAATGTCATCATGTACTTTCAACCAAACAGACATTGAAAAAATCGACATTTTGTCAGTTTTGAAAGACCCAATGCTAGTCCTATCGGCTAAGCCATATACGAATACATCAAAGAAGTCGCAATCATCGGCAGAGATACTGCTTGTTTTATTAGTGGCTTTTCCAGCTGGACATGAGAGGCAGCTAGATGTACCCTTTTCCGATTGGTAAGTACCGATTTGACAAGCTGAGCATGGTTCCATAGTTGTACTGGAAATATATCCAGGGTTGCATAACTCTGTGAAAGACAAGTATTGTAAAAAATAATTTGAAATTTGTTGCAAGTCTGAAAATATTATGAATATTTTAGAAATAAACTATGATATATAATTGTACTTTTAAGTTTAATAATGAGTTTTGGAGAGATAATTCAAACAAATGGTTCATATAAAGTATAATTGTATTGAAAAGATTGTTTTACAAAGACATTGAAATGTTAAATTTTTGACGATAATGATCTGTTATCACCTAAATTTATTACTTTGTAAGTTTAAGAGGTTGGGTAGGGGCGTACATAGCCAAATGATTGAGGTATTCGACTTCAAACCACCTGCCCTTTACCACTGGAGGTTTGAATCACAATAGGGACGTTGAATGTTTTCATGTGAGGAACCTATCAGACTTTTTTCAAATCTGCGGAGTGGCGTGTTATGATAAATCATGCACTAGCGGTATTTATGCATGAAAGTATTCGGTAGTCTTACGTTTAGTCATTTATTTTTGTATTAAGATTCCGTTTCATTGATTATTAATTTTTGTATAAATATTTCGTTTTGTTTTGTCATTTATTTTTGTATTAAGATAACGTTTTGTTATGGTATTTACTAGCAAGCGGAATGAATTGAAAGGGTTTTTCTTATTATGAACTGGACCGTCAAACGACTCCAATGCATGCATGACTTTGTCTTATAATGCTTGCTTCCTTTCCCTTTACGTAGATTTCAGATCGTTACCAATCATCAAGGAATTGATTTCTGTTATGTTCGTAACTGTTTTAAAAATAGAGAGAGAATTGAAAGTCCAAAACGCAAATTTGAAAATGTTGCAAGTTCGGGTTGAGCCTGCTCATGGACGTATTGAAAAATGCAAGTAACCATCAACGCCTTCCCCGCCTAGCACCAGCTAAGGCGGTCTTCAATTTAACCATGAAATAATATATATTTTGATATAAAAAGAAAAGAAAAATAGAAACATCCGCAGATGCGTATTTTCGGCGGTTATAATGGAAGCGTCAATGTGACACGTATGCGCCAATGCATTAAAACGCGGCGTAAAGTACCCACGTGAAATGAACGATAAAACAATAGTTATGGTTAGGCACAAGCAATAACTTGTTTAACTTAACATCTGTAACTAATAAAACGGCAAGTAAACTTACTAATGCACTTGCTAATGTCTTTTGTGCCTGTAGATAATGTACTGTAGCCTTCCGGACACATATCACATTGGCTAGCTCCTTCGTGGTTCATATATTCCCCTTTCTTACAGAACTCACAGTTTCCTGTGGACGAATCCATGTAAAAACCAGGAGGACAAGGCTCTGTAAAAAGTTTAAAACATACTGGATATATAACATTAAGTATTTTACTTAAAGGGAGATGGTTATGTTACAAGGACATGGTTAAATCAAAACTTCATGTAACTTTGGTGCTTTGTGCCAGAACAGACTTCCACCTTTGTTATTTATGTAAATGTCAATCTATTTTGCACTACAACATTTTATTAATTAATTTTCTAAGTAACATAAACTGATTTCAAACGCCATGGAAATAACGCATTAGGAATTATATATTACCATAATAATGCTTGTAACGGAAAATAAACTTATTGAAAACAGTATGTTTAGAATATTCATAAAGGTGATCAGTCAGAATCAGTATATAAGTACACCGTTATATTTATATGGTACAATGATACTAAAAATTTATAATATCGTAAGTCTTACTACATGACAAAGTTCCTCTATCAACTTTGTATCCAGGATTACAAAATAAATCCGCGGTTCCCCTCTGCACACCATCATCAGGTAACGTTAAATCCGTTATGTTATGAATAACTCCATTGTAAGCATCTTGCTCTATTTTATTTGCAATACTGTTCAGGTCACTAAGAATATTAATATAAGCGTCCTGTAATGACTCATCACCCTGTATCCATCTTTTCATAATATTGAAGCTTATTAAACCATAAGCATTTCGTTTGTATATTATATGTGAAGAGGCAGATTTCCGTTTTCTACTTGCAGTTTCACCGCAGACGACATCTAAATTTTCTATTTTGCATGTGTTGTTGTCGGGACATATAAAATTGTCGACATCAGCTTCTACTCCGGATAAGTAGACTAAAACCTGTTCTTTTATCTGTGTTTTTGTATCATTGTCATTACAGTCTCCGTCATAGTACAATTCCATAGGTAGATTTAACCAAGGTAGAATCGAAACTGCAATAAGAACAAGAGGGCCATGATGGCCCTAGATCGCTCACCTGACTAATCAAAATCATCCGAACAATTACCTAGACAAGCATTCTGACCTAGTTTCATGACAGGTGAGTCAAAAATGTGACCGCTAGATTGTTAACAGGGATTATCCATATTTGAGCAGTGTGACCTAGATTTTTACCCTGGTGACCAATATTCGAACTTGACCTAGAAATATCAAAACAAACTTTCAGACCTATTTCCAGGATACTTGGATCAAAACAGTAGCCACTAGAGTATTAACAAGATTTTTCTATTTTTTAGCTCCGGTGACCTTGTTTTTCATGCGAAATGACACATGTTCGAACTCATCTGAGCAATTACCTAAACAAGCATCCTGACCAAGTTTGATGATAATTGAGTCAAAAATGTGACCACTAGAGTGTTAACAATGTTTTCCATATTTGGGCGGTGTGACCTAGTTTTTCATTTGAGATGACCCATGTTCGAACTTGACCTAGAAATCATTAAAATAAACTTTCAGACCAATTTACAGGATATTTGGATCAAAACAGTAGCCACTATAGTGTTAATAAGATTTGATGTAACTTGACCGCTAGAGTGTTTACAAAGTTTTTTCTATATTTAGCTCCTGTGACCTAGTTTTTCATCCGAGATAACCCATGTTCGAACTCATCCGAGATATCACCTAAAAACGTCCTGGCCAAGTTTGATGATGATTGAAGCAAAAATGTGACCACTAGAATGTAAACAAGGTATTTCTATTTTTAGCTCCGGTGACCTTTTTTTATCCGAGATGACCCATGTTCTAAATCATTTGAGCTATCACCTAGATAAGCATCCTGACAAAGTTTGATGATGATTGAGGCAAAAATGTGGACCGCTAGAGTGTTTAAAAAGTTTTTCTATTTTTAGCTCCTGTGACCTAGTTTTTCATCAGAGATGACCCATGTTCAAACTCATTCGAGCTATCAACTAGATAAGCATCATGACCAAGTGTGATGATGATTGAGGCAAAAATGTGACCGCTAGAGCGTTAACGAGGTTTTTCTATTTTTAGCTCCAGTGACCTAGTTTTCATCTGAGATGACCCATGTTCAAACTCATCCGAGCCATCACTTAGACAAGCATCCTGACAAATTTTGATGATGATTGAGGAAAAGATGTGACTGCTAGAGTGTTAACAAGGTTTTTATATTTTTAGCTCCTGTGACCTAGTTTTTCATCCAGGATGACACATGTTCTATCTCATCCGAGAAAAACAATATATAGTATCATCTTCCCCTTCTGACAGAAAATGATTTCTTCTTTAAAAATATTAGGCTCTATGCAGCATCCAATTATTGAAAGTTTTATTAATATGAAAAAAATCGTTAAAAGAAAAATTGTCCAAGGAACAAAAAGTCAGATGCAAGTAGTATTCATAAGATCATTTTATGTTTATTAACGTTTTTATTGCAAAATAGTTTCTATAGCAGCAAATGATCTACAAATTAATTTCAAATTGTTTGTTTGTTTTGTTTGTTTGTTTTGGGTTTTACGTCACAGCACAGTATAGGTCGTATCGCAACGTGCCAGCTTTACTGGTGGAGGAAGACCTCAGGTGCCCTTCCGGGCATTATTTCAGGCACGAACGGGCACCTGAGTAGAACCACCGACGTTCCGTAAGCTAGCTGTATAGCTTCGTCACATGAAAGAATTCAATTAATTTCGAATAGGTGATAGATAAGTGAAAAAAACAAACAAAGAAGTTCGGAACAAACATTTACAATTTGAATATGTTTTTTATTGAATGGCTCACCAACCTATACAGTCAGGAAAAGCGTCTAAGGGATACCAATTTCCACTATCTTGACAGGAGAGTCTCCCTGTGAATTGTGTTCCCACAGACGGAATATCATATCCTTTTTGACAAGACATGATGTGAAGAGGTCGAGCGTTTATAGAGTCAGTCGTTAAACTTCCATGTGTAGGCGGTTCGACAGCGGGACATTCCACAACTGTAGTGCATTAAAAATGGAATGAACAAAGATGTTGAATGAATTTTCTTCCGAATAATGGCCTGATAAAATTTCTCAGATTCATAGACAGTTCTTGATTTCCGATGCAAATCAATTTTACGTTTTTTATACTTTGTCTTACTATATTAAGAAAAATGAAACACTCATCGGAGATGTAAGATGAAAATGTATCAAATTATATATTCGTATTTAAACTAATTGTTTGTTATCCTATTACGCTCAGCGTGAATTGCGGAATCAATAGCAAGGAGACAGATTAAACAAAGTACCTTCACAGAACGGTTGGTGTTCAGATCCCCAGCTCCATTTACCTTTGTCAGTATTTCCATCTTGTTCACAAGTTACAAGATTTGTTCCATTTAATGGCAAGTTAAGATCACAGTCAAGTAAACAGGAAACACCATTATAAAATGACGTATCGCTGCAGTTGTACATCATGAAACGGGGGTCATATAAAGCATCCGTAGGACCGGTGGCACATTTAATCACTAGATGTAAACACAAGCATAATATGCCTCTCATTTCAATTCTTATTATGTCATTCTATAAACAGGTCATAAATTGAGTGCAATTAACATATGTTTTAATCAAATAAATCAATATAATATATAATTTTTGTCCTTGTAAAACTATATTAGAATTTAAAGACAATCCATAAGCTATAAATGAGCAAAATAAAAGAGAAAATATAACCGAAAATCTTACTTTTATAACACCAATGCAATGTTAAATGACGCAGCTCTAATTTTAAACAGTCATTGTAACCGCGGTAAAAATGATTTACGAGGGGTGTTCAAATATGAATGTTATTCAGCCGATATCTCGCTTTTAACCACGTTTTGCACAAACTGTGTGCATGTATCGCATAGATGATTGCGTAAGTTCTCAATTGATAAAATACGAGTAAATGTGTAAACCAGTTCAGTCTAGCTTTGACAATAGCTCGATTTACCTTATCTACTCGTGTATACTAAAGCTAAAATTGAAAAACTGAACAAAAACGGTCCTATATCATGAACCGCTGTATTATTGGTGTACGGACGAAAGACATTTTTAATGAAATATGTCGTGTTTATAGGACCAATGAACTTTCTTATTTATCACATATTATCACTGGCGATGAGACGTGTGTTCACCTTTATGAGCCAAAGCGAAAGATACACACACTATGAGCGTCAACAACGTCGTGCATGTAATTTTCTTTACCAATCAAGGTCCTGCCATTCGAATTGCCGTACCAAAGAGTAGATCTGTAAGTGCCAAGTTTTACCGAAGCAGGATCCTTCATAAGTTAAAGAAATATTTCAAAAACCGTCGACCATTCACTTGTCTTTGTGGTGTCAGGTTGTTGCATGACAATATTTCCGACGCTCAAAAAACTGCTTGAAGAAAATATCAAACGCGAAATAATCTCGATTTGGCTATGTTCCGGTGTCTGAACAGTATGTCTCGAAAAGATTATGAAAACGCATTTTCAAATTAAAACTTAGTATATTTAATGGTAGTTAGTATTTTGAAGGATTAAGATAATTATTTTGGCAATGTTTGTTAAGCACTTCTTATAATTAACCCAGTTTCATTCATATTTGAACCCCCCCCCCTCGTATTTACCTTTAACTTCCAGAACTAAAGTACATTCAGAAAGTGCTGGGAATGAGTTACCAGCTCTGTCTGTGACTTTATAATTCACCGGATGTAAACCCTCAGACAAAATGCTTCCTAGTGCAGGACCAGATGTTTGTATTACGGAAGGATGCGCATCAACGTTATCAGTAGCCGTTGGAACGGCCCATGTGACAGATGTTTCAAAAGTTCCACGATCAGCGTAGAATATTTGAAGGTTTTGGCAAGTTATGACAGGGGGGATATTATCTGGCGGATAAAAAATAGATATATTGAAGGACTATAAAATACATTTAGTTATCTTTTACATAGGAATAGATATCTCACGGGCTATAATGTTAAATGAATTAATAAAACTTAATAAGCATCTGTTTAAGTACACTTACAAAACATTTTGAAACAAATTAAATAAATATTTACTGAAAACAAAATCGTTCTTAAAAGATACTCGGCCGTAGTTTACCTGAGTTAATCATTGCTTGGAAATGTTTGTTGTTCTAATTATAAATATGATAAAGAATACTACCAGTGCTTATTAACGAACCATACGTTCTGCAATTCTAAATATATTGTTAGCAATATCTCTCTATTTTTATGTATATTTAACTATAAAATAAATACTAATTCAGGATTAATTTGTTATGGTTCACGCATGACATATAATAGCAGAAATGATGACAAATATTTCGCAAATATACCGTGAGTCATGGTGAAAACAAATAGTATTTTACTGAAAATAACCAAAAATAGAAAAACACACACCAACGCATCTGACACCGTTGCTTTTGACAGACCATGTCTTATCCGATCGACATGTCATTTTCGGTGGTCCTTTTAAATTATATCCGTCGTTACAAGATATCCGACAGACATCGCCAAATTTATGATTGGTATTGTTGCACTTTACAATTCCATTAGCAATGCTAAATGGAGTGTTGCATGGTTTCCCTATAAAGATAAAAAGTATTCCATAACGATTTGTATAGTAATAAGGTACAAAACAAATAAAGTTGTTAGAGATAGAATCTGATAACTGATCCAAAGCAAACCAAAATCAAATTTATACATTTAGAATTCGTATTACATTTTGGAACAAAATGCATGCTTGCGTAGGAATACTCAGGAAAATTAAGGACATATAAAATATTTTAAATATCAAAATGATCTTATGAACTCAAATCGCGCTAAAATGACATGTCTTTAAAATCCATGTATGAATTACTGCATTTATTCTATATATTTTGGGTTTGAAGCGTAAATATATCTATAATCATATATGTTAAACGAAATTAAGAAGCCAACAGAATCATCAATTAGTTTTAAAACAAGTTTTGTGACTTAAACAAACCCTGGAAGTTGCAATAACAGATATTGTGGATATTGTATGATTAAAACAAGTCCAAGTCATTCATTTCAGATGTTGTTTAACACCTGTTCACTGTGACATCTATTGTGAAATCTTAAAGCTCTAACGTAACCCAAATGGGTAAGGTTACAGGGTGTTCAATAGCCATGAAATCCTGAGGGTCATTTTGACTAAGTTTTACTGACTTCAAGGCCCAATCCCCATGATTTTAACAAAATTTGACCCTCCAGTTAAAATCCTGAGGGTCAAATCGGGCTTTTTGGAAATTTGAAGGGTCGAAGAGTCATTTCAAGGGTCAAATGGACACCCTGGGTTAGAAAACCATCATTTAATACTTTATAATGAGAAGAGTATTGTTCCTGTCAATGCCTTGTGTATTTATTTTGCGGACATTTACAGAATAATGAATGAAAAATTCAAAACGAAGAAATGAAAAATTTGCCTGTGTCTCCCTTTAAGTCTTTTATTTAACAATTTGATGATATTTTAATATTTGATTTGTATGGTTGTTTCTTTCTTTTTTTCAAGAATTCTATAAACATCATAGATAAAAAATATATAATAAAAAGGAATTAACATTACTTTTACATATTGGTAAATTATCCCACGTTTCGTCCTGCTGACATATCGCCATGCTACTGCCAACCATTTCGTATCCTTCAAAACACTCAAACGTACACCCTCCACCATATATATAACCGTCCAAACACAAAACTTTCCTTCCATTAGTTGGTGTATGAGGTTCCGTACATGTCAAGTCTTAAATAGAACACCAATCATTATTACTCATTGATAGATTCACCAACCCTTGTACGACCCTTGTGCGATTTGGAGAAAACACATACGGTTTTGTAAATAAAAGTACAATATAATAATATGATAAAATATCCAGAATTTAAAATAATTTTTATATGCATCCTGCCTAAGTTTATGGTTATCAAGCATTCTTTTCTATGGAACACTTTCGGATGAACAATGTGGTTCAAGTTATTAAGAAATTTGTCTAAGAGACCGTCCAAACTGACAGCATTCATGTCAACGAGGAAAATATACAATATTCTGGCAAGCATTTAAAATAAAGAAAGTATTTACAAGATTGAGAGCACAGTGTGCAAAAGAAACGGTAGAATAACTGTAACGGTAACTGAACGATAACTTGTGACAAAACCAGGGGATTTTACTACTAAAGGCTAGAAAGACGCATAACTAAACACACTTTTCTTATTTACAATTTCTTATTATCCTGATCTAAGTTTGTATGACTGTTCACTGCACTCTGAAAGGCACAGCTTTCTGGACGCTGTTTTGCACAGCAGACGACGACTTGAAATGAATTTTACCAATGCCTTTTGGGTTAACCAAAGGAGGAACTACTACGAGGTATTTAAAAGGTGAAAATGCATTCGTTTTCATCTTAACAATTTTGAATAAAAAAAACAGAGTAAACTGTGGGTTTTTTGACCATCCATTTCGTATGGGACTTTTTGAATAACACTTGTATAATTGATTTTGAACTTTGATAATACAATTTTACTGTTTACCTCCAAAAAAATTAAAAGTATTTATGCACTTGATTATAATGGTATAAGCATATTCACTTACATTTAACTATAAACGAAAATCTGCATGTGGCTGTTAGTTTATGGCCGTCTTTGGCAGTATAGATGATGTTATGACGCTGCCCTCCTTTTGGTAATCCTTTAAACCAACCTCCCTTTAAAACACCGCCAGTCTGTTTATTTCTATAATGTTAAATGTTATTTATACATTTATCTTAGTTCTGAAGAAAGTTGCACTATAATGTTCAACTAAATTGATATTTTTGTCATAATGAAATTAATTGGACCTATGGAAAGATAAACTAATCGATAATGTCAAAAGTATTTGATAAAAATTTTAGGCAAATTGAAAAATACTTATGCCAATAATGCAATTGCAGAATTGCTTAAAACTAAAAGAAAAAACATTATCATTTCTAAATTTCAATTTGTCTTAATCTGCTTGACCAAACATCGTAACGAAAAAAGAGTCTTTGCCGCCAGTTTAAAAAATAAGAAACAAGATCAAAAAGTTTACAGGCGACATCAGGTCTCTTTTCATATCAATACATTCTGACCTGGGTCGGGTACTGTATGCTCAAATTTCTATCTTTTGATATTTAAATCCCTTAAACGTATGTATTAAATAACAAAAAAAAAATACGAAATGATTTCTTTGTCATCCGTTGCAGTAGGATCCGTCCAAGTCACTTTTACCGTCGTCTGTTTTCTCTCGGCTATATAAAGTTTTTTAATATCTGGGGGAGGACATACTGTATATTTTGGTGGTTTCAGCTCTTTAGGAGTTACCCCTATAGCAATAAAAAAAAAATAAAAAAAGTTTTAAATGACAAAACATTACATACGAAATAATTTCTTTTGTCGTATGTTACGGTAAAGAGAAATTAAAAAAAATTAATGAGTTTGTTCTTGAGAAACAATAAAACTGCTGTTATAAAACATTGAAAACACCTGTTAAAGGGACTGCACTAAGGTTTCATTTACCATAGAAAGGACATATTTTGATATGAAACTTCTTGTAAATGTAAGTATTTATATATCTTTGAGAACAAAGATATATGTGCCTCTTTGTTTTTTTAACCATGTTTTTTTCTTAAAAAACAGACAATGTACAAACAGACAAAACTATATTCAATTTCCAACACTTACTTTAAAGAAAGAAGCTCAAATGATTAATTATTCATTATCACTGTAAGATTATAAACATTTATAAATACAAGTTTGGCTCGCGTTGATAGATTCAATTTTCTTCGTAATTGCTGTCCCTCCCCAATTAAACATTTCATAATTGATATGATTTATGTTCAAATATATGTGAATATGTGCACCATTAAAAATCACATAGTGTTCTTTATCAAAATTGCAGGTAAAGATAGTTATGATGTATACATTTAAAAACTAAATTTAAATGCTGAAAAACAAAACCATTCAAATAACTTACTTTGTCTTTCACATGATTCTAAACTACAATAAATAAGTGTAGCTAAACCTGCAAACAGTCCAATAAGAAAAAAAAATCGTTTTGGTCGCATATGAGAGTCTGGCACTGAAAAATAAGCATTAAGTAAAATTTAAATTTAAGTGATATTATGCTCATTTCATCATTAATTCACTATATACATTTATTTCAAATGATTGATTATTTAAATGCTAAATGACAAACAGTTCCTACATGAAATGTTTAGACTAAAATATTGATCTATGTAAAAATTATATTTTAAGAAACGCTCGCTCAATCGCTAGTTCCGAACCAAATTTTCTTCTTGTGATTCTTTATCAAACTTGAATATTAACATTTTTACGGTGTAAACAAAAATTCTTTAAGTAAACATACATGAGAAATATAATCAGTTTTGACTAATTTTTTTTCTTCTATATGATAGTTGGTGCAAAACTAGTTTTTATTTACAGTTTTTCAAAAAAAAAATATTTTTTTACAATAAATAAGTTTTTTAAATAAAGGTTTAAAACTGGAAATTTCAAAATGCTTCATGAACGCTCAAAGGCAAGTTATATGAAGTTATATTTTTTCTCCAAACTCAACATTTAAACTATTAGAGTAAAGAAATAGCAATGTCACTTATTTGTTTTCTATATCTTATTATACATAAGTGTTTCTTGTTGTTTTTTTTTTGTTTTTTTTTTCAAATCATTTACTAGTACATAAAAATCTCGTAAATATAAAAAGTAAATAAAGCACAATAAGCATCTGACCTGTTCCTTTTGAAGGTTTCCAAGACCCTTCTACGCAATGGTATTGAATAACTGTTTCATTTTTCGTCAAATGGCAAAGCGAGTTATTTGGGAACAAATATCTGCCAAATCTTCTTTGAAATGTAGAACACTGTATAGTGTCTTCTTCATTATGGTAAGGTACCAAGTCTTTTAAATCGCAGACATTCAATGGTATTAATGCCTGAAAGTGTATACATTTATTAAAAAACATTTACTGAAAAATATATTTAAGGTATGACCCCCGCCTTATTGCTATTATAAAGAACTGTCGAAAAGTTGACAACATAGGTCATTTATATGCCTTAAAGGATACATGTTTACAAGTTATGGGCTTTTTTCTGAACTAAACAACTATGAACAATTTAATCTAAATGGAATGAAAACTTCTGGCAGTACCATAGTACATTTTCTATTTGAATCTGAATTTTGATATAAGAGTGATAACCAGAACTTTTATTAGGTTCTATCCTAAACATGAAATGACACTAAGTCAACAACATGGTCCGCAAAATGTTATGTGGCTATCGTAAAATTGCAATTTATGATACACCTTTTGGCGGATGAAATTCTATGAAACTAACCAATACTTTTAAAATGCAAACATGTATATGAGAAAAATGTATAATCTTATAATGTGATTACTGCTGCTTTTCCCATTATGATTGCACCTGTAAGAGACTTTAAAATTATTCAACACAGGAAATTTTCGTCTGAGTTAAAAATGATCATACACGTTCTGTTAACCAATTTCAAGGAGAACCCTCGATAATGTTGGTATAACTTTTGGTCCAACCCATTATATTTATGCTTAAGATGATGATGTTAGATTGTATAAATTTAACATGTACAAAATATACAAAAAATATTATTTAACTAAACAAACAAATTCCGAATGACGTGAATACTGACCTTTTATCCTCCTTCTTCAAGAATTAGTAGATTGTTATTACCGTGCATAATTAATAGAAATGCAGATCAATGTTTTATATGTTTTTCAACTCGTTTTCATACGATGACAAATAAAATGATAACATTCTGTCAGGTCGTGCAAGGAATAACAAAACACGTGTCGTTAAATTACAAAAAAACCTACTTTGATACAATAAAGTTGTTTTGGTTGATGTGTTTTGAATAGCACATGGCTACAAAAAACAGCTTTCATCTAATCAAATGTGTTAGTATTAAATAACGCCTTAATAGGCAAAGTCCGCCATAACACAAAGTGGAATCCAAGCTTTGGGCATAACTTGTGTTCTTTATAAAAAAAGTAAGAGTAAAAAAATAAAAACGACGATGAGTCCATAATTACTAAAATTATTCTTTAGAAAGTTATTGTTCTTGTTGAGTTTTCTACATCGTATCTTATATTCCTTGTCTTTTTTAAGCATTTTTGCTATCGTGGTTAAATTGATAAAACATTTGAAAAGCAACTGCTTCTTGAGATTTCAGGAAAGATTAAATTGCAAATTAAAAGGGCAGCAATTTGAGAATGTTCTATACAATTCCGTATGAAATTTAAGATTTATTAACATGATTTAATTGATATCTGATTGTATTCCAATCTTTTATGTTTTCGTTACTACAAACAATAAAAAGACACGTGTACAGTTGAATTTACGACAAGACATCATGGCACTTGTTGCAATCAAGAAGGGTCTGGGAGCAGCTACGTTAAAACATCGGCCGCGAGCATCCTAGGTGTATGTTTACATTGACCTAAATTTAGCATATTGTAGCACAAATGATTTTACATAGTAGAGGTTTAAATGCATGCGGCTGTTTATCTTTTTTACACCGGAATGCATAAAATTTATGTATCTTTATTTTGCAGATATATGCTTCTGATTGGTATAGCTGAGATTGTTTTAATCTGCCAACAGTGAATTTTGACCCACCCAAAATACACGTATTTGCAAAATTGACTACGCCCAGATGGGTGTCATATACTTCAACAAAAGCAGTGCTTTTCAACTAGATATTTTTAGCTGAATACTTTGACTCAAGTGAGCAAATTAGTGTTATATTAACCCTTTTGAAACAGGTTATACGCATTGCACATCATATCTTTAAAGAAATTTTGACTTATCTTAACTTTCTTCACACAATGCATAAGTTCATGTTAGAGTATATCATCATGCAGCAATAAAAGTCTGTCATTAAAGAAGGACTTTTTGTTTTGAATAATGTATCATAATTGTTTGTTGTGATGAAAATCGTATCATAGTTCCTTATTTTAAAGTATATAAATTTCAAGCAAAGCGTTTAACTTGTAAACTAGTATAGTGCGGATAGTAATTAAACGCTAAACCTATCCTCATAAAAATGGTCGATCCGTGCACGACACATTGCAAAATCTACATGATTATACCAGTACAAACGAAACTAATGCACTTGTTTTGTTACAATAACTGTAAACATGGAAAAAAGGGATACTATATCACTTTAGCACGCGCCGTTAGACTCGTGTTTGAAAATATTTAATTATTAGCATAATTAAACACCATTGTTAATTTTAATTACCAAACAATGAATTGTGTCACTATGATAATTGGTAAAAACTTTTGCATTATTCATTCTTTTTTGCTGAATTAATGAATTTATTCATCATTTATTTATTTTACCTATTTATTTATCTTTATTATAATCATTCCCTGGGGTGTGTGTGGTGGGGTTGGTGTTTTCCTTTTTCTTCTTCGGTTATTTGTTTGTTAAATCCAAATTGTTCAACTATATTTTCCTGACAACAACATACAGGTAAAATGATACCTTAACCTTTTGCAGGGTTTAAATCATAGCCATTATTCTTTCAAGCACATAGGTTTTTATGCAATTCTAACATTGATTACAGAATTATTTCTTATTAAGCAATTTAAACTTAAACTGCTACTAACGATATAAAGTGTATAGGGCTATATAATATTATTATCAAATAATAATTGTTTGAATTTTGAAAACAGGAAATAATTCCAAAATACCTGTATGAAGAAATGTGTTTTTACAAATCCTTTAGAGCGATTGGTAAATGCAATTCCTTGTTTATTTAACATTGTTGTAAATGTTTGTTCTGCAAGCGTTTTTTTTTCTTTCAGAAAACATCATGTGTGATAAAAAAGCGACTTTTATTCTGCAAAGTTTTCGAGAATCGACCATAAGAAAGTACCTAATTTCCCATTCAAAATAATAATCTATTCGACATAGCCTTATACCCTTTATTAAAACACAAAATTCCACTTGAGATTTAAAAGGTGAAACATATTAATTTAAAAGTGATTGTTTGATCACTTACTTTTATTTCTATCCTTTTAATGTGTTCTTTACTTCCAACAATTGAAGCATACATACACAGGATTGTAAAAATCCAGATAAGAAATTTACAACAAGACATCCTGGCGTTTGTTGACACCAAGAATTTTCTTTGTGTACTAGTTTCTTTTTACACTCTCGTGTAATCATCGGCAGTGAGTATATATGCGTTTTACTTATCAGTGGAGTATGGTGTCTTAGTAACGCCATGCTGTGTTTTCGCGTTCTTGCTACGAAAAATATTACCTTAGACGTATATTCGTGTTTTCTGATTCTCGACATGTAAAAACTAAAATACGACAAAATAAACTAAAATATGGCACAGAAACGTTTCGAGGTTTTTCCTTCTATATTTTTTTCTTTGAATTTATTTTTTTGCATATTGACATTTCATAGTTTCGCATTTCCGCACTATTATTTCTTATGCCTTGTTGAATTTTCGAAATTTTGCATGTTCACTTAGCGGCATCATTACTATTTTACATCTTCGCGTTATGGTTATGAGCGTGCGTATTTCTCATACAAAAAAGAAATAGGATAGCTCTCAGTTGAAAAGTATGCGCGCATCAACTTGTAGAACCGGAAAAAAACATGCGACAAAGCAAAATTACAGCGACAAACAAATATTAAACAAAAATATGACTTTCACGTTTCTAGATTGTTTGATTTATTATTGTTGTTTGTTGGTGTATTTTTGTTTGGTGTTTTTGAATGTAATGTGGAAACACAACGCATGTGTCGTACTGTCCCCCTTCTTTGTCACCATCCCTTCTCATTTTCGAGTTTGACTTTAACGAATATTCGTTTGTACGCAGTTTCGTATTTTTTGGCGAAAATATGACATGGTGAAAATCACCCACCATAATAAAGTAAAACTGTCTCTTATAAACCTTGAGACAGTATTGCATGCTGGGAGAATATATCAAACGTAACTGTTGTTTACACACTAGAAGTTTAAATGAATGCCGATGCATTGTAGACATTTCCAAGACATCTTGCCAGGTGACGTTTCTATTTAACAGAAATGCTATAAGTCTTTGATGGTTGCATTTTAATTAATATTTTACATGCTTTTTCTTAACTATTTCAAACACAGATAATGATATCAGATTCAGATAGTTTCATCCTAGAACTTCTTTATCTGCAAATACTTAATTAAGATATTGCCTAAATGAGTACAGCCTGCCATGTGGTCATGTGGAATTACAACTCGTACAGAATATGCTAGGAATAGTATTGGTTTCTAAATCTACATGTACTCTGCTTGTTTCTAAATCTATATGTACTCTGCTTGTTCTACATGGTATGTCTAAATTCTTCATGTACTATATAGAATGTACACTCTACATGTTCTGTCTAGTATCTACATTTACTGTCTAGTATCTACATTTACTGTCTAGAATCTACATGTCTAGAATCTACATGAACTTTCTAGAATCTACAATCTACATGTATTGTCTTGAATCTTCATTTAATCTTCATTTACTATCTAGAATATACATGTACTGTCTAGAATCAACATGTACTGTCTAGAATCTAGAATCTACAATATACATGGACTGTCTGGAATCTACATGTACTTCCTAGAATCTTAATGTACTATCTAGAATCTACACTGTCTAGAATCTACATGTACTGTCTAGAATATTCATGTACTATCTAGAATCTACAATCTACATGTACTGTCTAGAATCTACATGTACTGTTTAGAATCTACATGTACTGTCTAGAATCTACATGCACTGTCTAGAATCTACATGTACTATTTAGAATCTGTATGTAAATGTAAGCAAGTTGACAAAGCAGTAGGTCCAGATGGTATAAGTAATAGAGTTTTACGCGAGGCTTCTCATGAATCATCTTTCCCCTTGTGTGACTTATTCAATGCTTCTCAAAGTTCCAATCACATGGAAAAAGGCAAATGTCACTGCAGTTCACAAAAAGGGCGATTCATCTCTCCCAAATAACTACAGACCCATATCACTTTTGAACACTACAGAAAAAGTATTTGAGCGACTTGTATTTAAACACATCTTTAACTTCCTTAAAGTTACTAATTTTCTGTCTACTGCATAGTCTGGTTTTATCCCTGGTGATTCTACAGTGTATCAGCTGGCCTTCATTTATGATACCCTATGTAGATCACATGGCAATGGCCTTGTAGTTCGTGTGGTTTTCTTTGATATAAGTAAAGCGTTCGACAAGGTTTGGCATAAAGGCCTCCTTTCGAAACTAAAGCACACAGGTATATCTGGATCTTTGTTATCTTGGTTCAACAGTTACCTTACTGATAGAAAACAAAGGGTCATACTACCTGGCGCCTACTCATCATGAGCTTTTGTCAAAGCAGGAATCCCTCAAGGCTCTATACTTGGTTCCCTATTATTTTTGATCCTTATAAATGATATTGTTAATGAAATCTCATCTTTCATAAACCTCTTTGCTGTCTTTATGTTATAGTTGAACATCCTAACACAGCAGCCACACTTCTTCAGTGTGACATCCAAAAAATTTCTTTATAGGCAGAAAGGTAGTTAGTAACCTTCAATTCTTCAAAATCGGAATCCCTACTTGTAACCAGAAAGCGAAATCGTCAGCATCACCCTTCATTGCATATGTTTAACCAACAAATTCCAGAAGTTTCTGAACACAAACATTTAGGCATCTTTTTTTCTGACTGCACATGGCACAAACATATTGAATAACTGATAAAGCTTGGAAAAGGGTTAATATAATGCGTGAACTGAAATTCTGTCTGGATCGTAAATCTTTGGAAATTCTTTAGACCTATTTTGGAATACGGTGATGTAATTTGGTGTAATTGTACCCAATATGGTCTCGAACAGCTTGATAAGATTCAAAATGAATGTACACGCATTGCAACTGGTGCAACCAAGCTTATCTCATTAGAAACTCTGCAGAAAGAAGTTAATTTGGAATCGTTATACGAAAGAAGATATAAATACAAACTAATCATGTTTTACAATATGCAGTCGAACAAGACTCCAGATTATCTCTCATCATTAATACCAACTCCAGATCAATCCCGATACAGCTTTGGAAACTCTGAAGATATCAGAGGAATTACATCAAGGACTACTCTGTACCACAATACTTTCTTGCCATCAGTTATTCGTGATTGGAACAACTTGCCTGTTATAATACGAAACAGCCCTACAGTATCTTCACTTTAAACTTTCTTAAACAAGAACAGTAAATATACACCAAAATACTTTTATACAGGTAGTCGTAAACTGCATATATTTATATATGTGTATAACTAATACTTATTCCCTTGTCTAGTACATACTAACTATTAACTTATTTATGACAAACCATATAGTTCGCCAAAGGAGAAGAATTCTATAAGACGTGTCTTTCAATCTCATCCTTTTCCATTGTATAAAAATATTTTGTTTGTTATGCATTTGTATGTACATTATATATACGTTCGGGAATAAATATGTTTAAACCAAGACTAAGTCACCTTCATGCTAAACATCACACTTTTCAAACACAGGTGCATGCAAAAAGAAATTTCTGAGAGCAATGAAAATTGATCATCTGATTAATAGACTGGGTCATCTATTACCAGACTTAATTATCTGAGCTGACCCGCACACATTTTTGCCCCAACTGTCTTAATCCCCCACTGTTTGCCTGCAATTTTTCATGTTTTAATAAGAGGTGGTTCCAGAGAAAGAGAAGGAAGTATTTGATAGGAAAAACTTAACCGAAAGTGTTATATTATGCTGGACCGAACAAGGATTTGAAGTATGAAATTATACACAGTGAGAAAGGAAAAACTTTCAAGAAAAAAAACAACAGATGTTGTATTTAAAAGCTAAGGGGAAGCTACGCCTGACTGTGGTCTTTATTATTTCAGTCACTATAGAACCTTGTATCTAAATCTTTATAAAACGTGATCCCCCGAAAACATTTATCACAGCAAAATTACATAAAATTTACAGACTTGTTTCGATTGAGTCTGTACATAGGTGATAACGAAAGTGCATTATCCCTCGCCCCACCTTATGTTGGAATCACTGATCCCGAAGGACCAAAAAAAAAAATACAATAACACTGAATTTAAGTACGGGTCAACATTTTTCAGCTGCCTAACCGCTCTTGACCCCTGCTGATGCGAAGTATAAAAGTCTTGATAAAATATGATCCCCCGGAAACTTAGGAATCTAAGCTTAACATTCTGCTAAAAATATTGTCGACAGAAATAATAAATATTGAAGAATTCTAGTTTATATTTTATATTACATACTCAATACATAAATAAAGTTTTATCAAAATTTTATTTACACCTGCTAAATAATTGTAATGTAAATGAAAAGGCTACTATTTGGAAGTATTAAACTAATTCCTGAAAAACAAAAACTGCTGGATATAAATTTTGACAAAGCAAGATTATTTAACTGTTTTTGTTTTTTATCTTTCCTTTTGGCAATTAATATATTTATAGGGATTTTTGTATGGAAGTCGAAATACCTCTTTGTTTACATTTTTCTACTTTTATTACAAATTTTTTTACAGTCAGTACTATATGTCCATTGATAAGTATCATACTTAAAAAGTAACTGTCATTTAAACATCATAAAACACATCGTCTTTTTCTCGTCTTAAAATGCCTTTAATCTCACCTTACCAAATAGTTTAGTCGGCAAAAAACCCGAAATTTCCTACAGACGCTCTGCAGACGATATATAAACTGTCGGCTGCAAAAACAACTACATGTAGTGTACAAGTGCAAGCAATATTTAGGTCAACGGAAAATGATTGCGTAAATAATATATTGCTGAGGAAAAACATCGGTAACGAATGATAATACCGTTTGATAAAAGTCTGTAATAAAGCAGTTTAAACTTTTTGCCGATTCAGACGCGTACTCGTATGCCTGAATTGTTTGGTCTGACATTGACTATACAATAACAAATATTCTATCAGTAAATTAACTTATAAACATGTATGTGATGCATTCAAATTAAAAACGATTTAGAGGTTTGATACATTTTAGGTGGAGTTTTATGGCAGAAAAACTAGAGATTTCAAATTAAAGCATATTGAAGCGAAATTAAAGATATGGAAATTATCTCGTTAAGTTTGTGAAATCAACACACACTTAAATCGAAGGTGAAATTCATACAGTGAATTCAGTAATTCTTAACTCAATAAAATTTTAGTTGCTAATACTAATTATATCCTTTTAAAGCTGCTGCCAAGTTAAGGGACAATATATAGAAACGACAAGTTTTTTTTTAATTTTATGTTATTTTTTGTATTTGTTATTAAATAAATAAAATGCGTATAGAAAGTACTAATACATCTTTGTTTCTACCGTATGAAAATTTCGAAGACCTCCCTCAGCATTACCATAATATAAGCGATAAGTGCTTTTTTTTAAATACAAAGGCACACTTCAATAGTTTCTAAAGTTTCTTTATGTGCAATTATCAATTCGAGTTGACAACCCGTATTTTTCTACTTTTAATTCCCATAGATCCTTCCTTGCTCTTCAAATTCAATCGTTTTTCTTAATTTTGAAGTAAGATTTGCACTCAACCAAGCTTTCTATATTTAAAGCTCATGAACTTGCAAAATTTACAAAGTTTTACTTATAAACTTAAGTGTTGATGCATCTATTAAGAAAACAGATCAATGACGAATGATTTTTTGAAAGACAAATTTGTAAAATGAGGGATATTGTTTTGGAAGGTGTACCTAGGTTGTGTATTTGTTCTGTTTGAAACATTCATTGAGGTCAGCGCTTGAAACGGGGTAATAATCTTCGAAAGAAACTGAAGGTAACTTTGTTTTACTTTCACAAAGAACTTTCCTTTTTACACTTTTATGTTGTTGTTTTTTCGTTTGTAGAAACAATGATTTTTTTCTCCCAGGAAATGCCCAAAGAGCCTACTTTTATAGCATGCATTTACTGTCAAATTTTGACATGATGAAATATTTATTACTTTAAGGCAGGTTTTTTGATAAGCACGTGTTATCCTTAATTGATGTCAGGTTATTTAAAACAGTCTTTGCTTTATAACAGTTAGCAATAATTGATTATTATTTACATGCAAAAACAATTAAGTCTAAAACTGACTTTGTTAAACATTTCTACTTTAATCCGACTATGGTTGATGTCTCTGTAGAACTAAATAGTTCTAAATCTCGTAAAGTTGTGATGCTTCATACATAAGATATCGCTTTTTCTGACTTTTGTCTTGTAAATTATGATGTATGGAAAAAAGATACATATTCAATTTAACTGTATGACTAAGTTTTTCGTATTTACAATTTTGATGTCTACCTTTGTTAAAATAAACTGCCAGTCTAAATGTTTAAAATATTTTAACAGTTTATGAGCTTTATTATAAAATGAAATATTTACATAGCTGGAAACGCTTGGTACGTGCTCTATTTTTAAAGTCTTATCAGAATGCATCTCTCCTATAAAATATTTTCCGATATTACAGAAGAATTTGATAAGCCTTTTTTTATTATAAACAGTCCCTGAGTTCAAAAATATCTACACTCGTTTGCCCGACCATATCTTAACATATGGTGTGAAGCGCTTACGATATAGACATTTTTAAAATGTCATATCCTTTTTAAACAGGTGTGAGGTGCATTATCAATACAATTTGTTTGCTCAATTATTATGTGTCTAATAGAAGAGCCTAAATATTTAAAGTAATGAAATAAAACGCTACTTAACGTAAATACTTCATCAAAAATCTTCAAGCTCACCTGGGCAAAATGAAGACTTTAATTAACGGATTATATTTCTTTTTATCGGCATCATTAATCATAAGCACGGTTTGTTGTGAGAATAATGAGCAAAATTGGAACAATGAAATTTCTGAAGCAATCAACAAGCGGCTTTATGACCTCGAGACGAAACAAAACATTTGTGAGAACAAAATTGAAAGGTTGGAAGCAGCATTGCAAAAAGCCAGAGGTAAATCATTATTGTACACTGAAAACATTTGAAATTTTGTTCATACTACCGCTAACAACGTGTCTAAGTAGCATTAATTTAGTCTCGAAAGTTTGTAATGTTCAGAGCAACGAACATGCAATAAATATGTTATTTTGGTCTTCTACTGAAGATTGTTGGCATTAGATATGGAACATTTTCATAATATGATTTTAAAAAGTCATTTTTATCAAATGCTTCAGACTATTTTCAAGATTAAAATTTTGTTGTACGAAATCTTGAATAAAACATTAACAAAAAGAACATACTGATAGATATTCAGTGAATGAAAATGATATCAGATAATCTTTTCCTCAACTATATAGTTAAACGAGACGGTTTTTGTATTTTCTAATCGTAAGATCAGTAAATACATAGCTAACATCCACGGTCTAACACAAAATTTCCTTACAGTCCTAACAACGCAAAGTAGTTCTCACTCAAAACTGCTTAAAAACCAGCAATTTAAAAGAAAGAATAATTTTTAATGTAGGCATTTAACAAATTACAGTGCATTAAAAGTTTAGATAAGCCAATAGAAATATGAGGTTACAATCACAAATTTCGCGGATGAATATCTTTTTTACCCAATGAAAAATGTTCGGCTATTTCCGTAAAGCTTCGGATTATCATGAATATCATTTTAATCAATGAAAATGCTATTCTTAGCTATGTCGATTAATGAATACTCCACAGCGTAGTACACAAATAAATCTGACTGTCGAGTAGTGGAATATATACATGTCGGACTGTTTTGGCGAGAAGATTTTCGCTAAATTATTTTCATCAGTGTTAAACAACAGGTTTATCGTGAACAAAATACCTCGAAATTAATAAGGATTGCAAACACGAAATGGAAATTCTCAATTTAGAATTACATAATGTATTCGTTTTTATTCAAGGTACATATGTATTACTTCGCCGTGGTGCAGAAGTAAGCGGTCTCGTTGAGGGTGTGAGAGGCCTATGGTTCAAATCCTAGTCGAGGCAATTCTATTTTTGTTTCATTCAAAATTCCATATGTATCAATCTCAAACTGTTATAGAAGAAAATCAAAACGCTGTCGCTGCGTAAGATGAATTATAGTATATAAAAATAAACTTATACAGGAAAGTACATACAGATAGTCAGTATGATTTAGATTGCAAAGATCAGTAAATACCATAGAGCTGCAGCCCTTTGATTTATATATGCGAATATGCTACTGTTACGATTGAAATAATAACACCTGTTCATATTGAAATACGTATAAAATAAAAGGTTGCACCGTAAAGAACAATTTCTCAAGCATGTAGTGAAACGCAGTATTGCGATTTGTTAGGTGTTTGATGAAGTATTAAGTTATGCAAAGGTTTTTAAAAAACATATCTGTCGTGAACAGGGGTCTGGTAAGTGGCCATGCGATTATCTAATTTCATATATATTTTCTTTGATTAAAGATCCTGTAACACAATTTTTATGGTTTTAAATCATAACTATGATGCTCAAATTAAGATTTATCAATATTGTAGGTTCTAAAAAGCATTATCTAGAAAGATATTACCACATTTAACATGTCATGTAAATAAAGGGAGGTAATAAAATTTTTTATTTTCTCTAAAGTTTAAGTCAAATTTTACAATAAGAAATGAAATCATATATTGTAATGATTACAGATAATATGCACAAATATTTGCAGTACATATTTTACATATTCTTTGATGTTTGAAAATTGTTTTATTTGCATTAAACTAAAAAAAATATCTCTTAAAATTTGAAATGAAATATGGTAACACAAAGACCTAAAATAGTAAAAACAAACATCACTAAAAAACTATTAACTGAAAATTGAATTATACAATGCATTTATCAGTCAGTCTCTTTGGTAATTTGAATATTATATTTGGTTGTTAATACAAAAATCTTGGTGTGTGATTAATGTATATGAGCCCGAAAGGAGATCGTAATTTGAAAACACTTCATGTATAAAAATGAAACAAAAGTGCCGGAGTAAGAAAACTCATACAAAAAATAACTGACATTAACTATTTTTTCTCATTTTAATATAATGCCCAATAACGAAAATCATACTAAAATAACTGACAAAAACTAATTTTCCTCATTTTAATATTATGCCCACCGGCTTCATCAAGGGGGAAAAGAAATAATTTCTCTTAGACCTTATTGTCATGCGCGAACATATCTTATTTGTACTTATGTTTTTGTTTCAATTTTGTAGTAAATTAAAGATCAATCATTGGGGAAAATGTCGCTTTTTCAACTCTACTGTCAAAAAACAAGACCATATTGGTTTAGGCCAGACAATAAAGTTTGATCACGTTTTGCTAAATGATGGAAATGGTTACAGCGTGCACTCTGGAACATTCACTGCCCCAACCGACGGGGTAAGTATAAAATGATTTTTCAGTCTTGAAATACTGAGATGGTGATTTTAAATTATTATAAAATAAGACAATATAAAATATTTTCTGTTGTTGAAGAAATCGTTTGTCAAGCTGTTGCGAAATTGTGCGTGAACATACTTAGTCAAACTGAATCTGCAATGTTCACCTCCTATTGTTTTTGTTCAAGATATAAAGGTAATGCGACGATTTCATTCATGTCACGTACAAATAGTTTCTCTGCTTTTCCTGTGCCTAACATGATTACTATAAAATTCCTATATAGCAAAATGATAAAATAAGCGGAAGTAAAACTTTCATTTTCGAACAATTAGTACACTCTTAATCAGATGACCATGTAATGGAGCTAAGAAAATTGTTTTAGGACTTACTGTTTAGCAGAATGAGTGTGTCATATGTAAATCATAATTTAAATTTGTATGACCCAACAAATCATAAATTCCCTTATGTAGCTAGCTGTATATATGATTAATATAATATTAATATGTCAAACTCACTGTTTAATAGGTGTACATGTTTACATACTTTTTCGCCCATGGCGGCTTAGTGGCTGGCCAAGTTTGGTTGGAGCTTATGAAGAATGGAAAGAAGATTAATGCTGGTGTAACCGATCCATTTCATACATATCAAGATCAGCAAGGAGGAAATGTGGCGATTATACGAGTACAAGCTGGTGACGCAATATGTGTTGAATCGTTTCATCAAAACGACGCAATGATAGTCGGAACCCAAGGGTTCACGACATTTTCTGGAGTTTTATTATATTAACTAACTTCTTTTTTCACGGATACTCTGTGAAATAGTTTATAATGATAATTAAAATTAACACTCTATGATAATGTTAGAAAAGAAGTTTTCATTTTTAAGCAATTGATTAGCTTAAAGAGCTATATTATCATCTTAAAAAGGCTATTTCAAGTATGTTGATTCAAAGTATGTTTGTTAAGGATTGTTTTTCCTCATTTTCATTTTTTTTGAATTTACATAGGAAACAGTTGATAAAACAATGCATGCATTGTTTTCTCTGAAAAATGTTATTTAAAGTGCTAAATTAATTGATGACTACAGCTGTATCCTTTATACTTGATTTGGTTTCTAATTATATCATTCGTGCATCTTTCAATATATCTTATGAACACACAACATCATTCAAAATCAGCGAATTCAACCTTAAGACCTTTGTTAACGTTAATCCGAGAAATTTATTTCAGTTTTTCAAGGACTATTACTTAATAAAATAAATAATGGTCTTGTTTAAACATATCTGCCATTGTGGCAGTTTGCCGCCCTATATTCATAGAGTGAAAGATGCTTGTGATTAATTAAGATTTGTATAAATAGCGTGTCACACAGTTTGAACCAAAATTATGCGGACAAAATGAAGACTTCCATATGTGAATTGAATTTAATTTTGATCGGCTTTTTATCGTAAGGATTGTTTGTAAGACACGAATAATGGGAGTACATTATTTCTGAAAAAAAAAGATGTTTGATAAAATGCTGATAGCTAACTTGGGGCGTTTACCGTAGAAGTACTTGTATTAAGAATTATTCTCCCAATTAAAGGTTTTGAGTTAAAAGATTGTCCTATAAGCTACTAAAGAACAATAATAATGTATACTGATGTGAAGAGTTATTGTTTTGTTGCTCTGTTGTGGACAAAAGGTGAGCATGTCAACATACTTAGATTACTTAATAATATTACGAGTAGGCCTATCATCCTTTTGCAATGCAATCGACCTTAATTACAATTATTAATTTAATATGGTTCAACCGTAGGTGAATTGGTTCATAATGGAATGTCTGTAGCTTACATAGACAGTTGATATATATCTTACATGACAGTAATCTTCGGAATGATTATATAATTATTATGTATATGGATGTTGTTATAGACTATGTGATACATGATCCGATATTACATATCTGTATAGAAGATACCAGAAGGTTACTTGAGGTATTTATTCCGTACATACTTCATTTTATATAATGTATTAAATGTAGTATTTTACGGAATATATATACCGTAGGTAACCGTCGATGAGAATGTACTAGAGCTATTGCCGAAATGATAAAAAAAAAGTCTAGCCTCGCATCTAGTAATTTAAAATATTAACAAAATTTAAACACATGTTTGTATGGACAATAATTGATGCTCTCTGGATGACATAACCCATACTGTTATTTCTTTATAACGACATGTGTGAGATACTTATAAGTAAAACGTGCATGTCAAAGTAAAAAATTATGCCATCCATGCTTTTTGAACATTCAATCAACAATACACTAAATCTGAAGCACACACAATCTGTCGGTTCATATTGCTGTCATGGAACATTGGTATTGTATATTATACTTTACCAAAAGAATAATCATTCAAATAATGAAACAATAAGCAATGATTCTCAGGTTGGCGACCGACGAATTTTACATGCACTTACATTACTTATCTACGATTCCTAAACATATGCATGATTTTTTTCTTTTCAAGAGACTGGCATAATATTGAAGAATTTTAAGTATCTACTGTAACTGAAAATAGCAAACATAATTATTTTAATGATTTTAATCTTAGTGGTGACCAAATGAAATTAAAGATATAAAATAAAAGAAAATATCAATTTCAGACCTATTATCTGCATTTGAATTGAAATTTAAGTTAAAAAGAATCAAATCCGAGCCAATATATCAACATCGACTGAGATATCTAAATCATATGATAAAATCATGCCAAGTTTATACAAATTCAAATATTTCCTGCTGGAAGACATATGCAAAACTGTCCTGATAACACACTTTTTTTGAAATATTTACGAATCAGCTTTGGTCACATTTATTCTTTCCTAGAAAGATCACCCTTTGAATAAAACTATTATAAATTCATGTCCGTAAAATACGACTGTTGCTCGATACGTAATGTGTATAGTAGTATATCCAAAAAAAGAAAACAGTCGTCTCAATAAGTTAAAATAACATAACATCCAAGTGGTTTAAAAAAAACACAACTTTAATTTCTATTTTATAAAATGCGTCACGGCATGCTGATTTAGTAAAACCTCAGAAGCACTGACTGAGGGCCGAGCCAAGGGGACAAGTTAATGAGAACTTTTTAAGGTTTGGGTAAAGAAAAAAGCCGCATGTGCCTACAACTGGTGAGTTTGATGTGCTTGAAAAGAAAGTAACCTTTTTCGACTTCAAATTAAAGCTTCACAAGTTCAGATGTAAATGATGGAACAATTTCATGAATCAGTCGAAAATGCCAAAAATCATGGCACATGGTGTCGTTTCTGTTGATATTTCTTGAGCTTTTTAGTATACTAGTAACATTTCGGTAATACCGACCTGTCACACTTTTGCCCTTTGACACGGGAATTTGTACAGAGAAGACACTGCAAGGACCTTCCTTGTGCTCATGGTCCTTTTTGGCAAACACAAGCCTTCAAGCGTGTATGGTTAGACATAATTTGCTTCCGTTTTTTGTGATTGGTTTTAACTAGTAAATTATTGTTTTGTCACTAGTAACAATGTTTGCAAATTGTCTTTGATCGAAGTTTTGAAACATTTTTGAGCGATTTGCTGAAGCGGTCTGTTTTTGGTCATCTGTCTATATATGAGGTAACTGTCTGCCATAAAGCTTTCGCAATTTCAAATTACGCTTCAAAATGAATTACACCCCCGATTGCAATATGCCAAAATCTCTGGTAATATACCAAATCGTGTATCTGTCATTAAGTTCAATTATTTCCATGACTTTTAAGACATTCTTCTTGCCTGTTACAGTAACGAGTCGGTGGATTTTGTTGCATCTTCTGTACCAGTCAGAAATATCTTTCTCAAACCTACGAATTGTCTAATAAGATACTTTATCAGACCCATAAACTTCCCGCAATTCAGTAAAAATCTGCTTTACGGAATGACCAAATTTGTATGAACTTTTATATAAGCTCTTAGTTCTTTAATACTCCCATTCCGTTTTCAAATCATTTTTACGACAGTGGTCAACGACTGGCTCAAATACTCATAAAATTGCGATAAAAATAGCTGAAGGCTCATGTTTATACCGTTGGAAAGGTATTGAATAAAGATATTCAGACGTATCAATATCCCGAAAGTGTGCAAAGCGTCATTGCGCTATGGTGTAACCATACACTCAAACACATTAAAGATGATCGAACAACCCTCGTTGTAATGAATTTCCAGTGCCTGTATGTGGGACATCTAAAATATTCGAAACACTTTCAACAATATATAAACAAGTTGTAAAATAAACAATTCAATTCTTGCTTTCGTCACTTTGTGCGACAATAGTTTGACACATATACATTTTGTTGTGTCAGAGTTTCTGGTTTGCATTTAAGTACCAGTACATTTTTGTCTATTTTCAGAACACATGTATGTTTTTAGCATATTTTAGCTAATTTCTTAAAAAAAAAAACTATATCAGTCAACAATGCATATATTTGGTTTCAAACCTCTTACATCAAAACCAAGATTCTTACTGAACCATAAAACTAGCCACTAAATTATGATTAACAGTACTTATACGGTAGAATATCGTAATGTCACTGACAGGTGTTGAAGATAAACTTGAAGATCGTTTTTTTTTATTTATTGTAACTTTACACATATTCTTCTATTTCATTTTTCAAAGATGAATTTTGTGAATTGTTAATTTCTTTACTTAATTAATTTATAAATTACTGAAAAATTAAACAATCATTGAATCAACTAATTTTGTAGACTTGTGATCGGAGAGTAACACCGTCTTATTAAGCTAAAACTAATATATATTTGATTTAAATCAATTTAAATTATACTTCAAATAGGTAAAACTATTAATATTACTTTAAGATATATCTTATAACTATCTATATACTTAATGCGTTCATTTTGTACATTAATCCCATTATACAATAGACGATTATTTTATTTGCGCTATTGTATTGTTTCACAGTAATCAATATCCTAATATGCAGACAGACTTAGTATATCAGAAGGACATGGGTATGAGGAAACGTCGACTCAGCAATAGGTTTATATTGCTTACTATTTTATGCATATTATGTATGCTAACACTGACTCTAAGAATTGTACATAACGAAAAGTTAGATATTACTGTTGATAGAGCTTTGGTACATAATCCAGGTGGATGTGAAGACACTGATTATGATGATGGAAATATTGATAAAAAGATGCTTTCTGTTCTTAAGGAAAGAAACGCTTTATCAAAGTTATTAAATGAGAAGCAGCAACGGGTTGGTCAACTTCAATGTGAGGTGAGAATTTTGCCTTTTCTTAAATGTATTTATTAACTTCAAATTTTTTAAAATTAGTTTTCCACGGTAAATTCTACAAATTTAGTAAAACAGTCAACTATCAAACAGTCGAAACTGAAAAAGAAAGTTTTGAAATCGTAAAATAATTTGTTTTAAACAATATAAAGCATATTCAATCACGTTTCAATTCATTTTTGTATGCTTCTGTGAACCTTCATGAAAGTATTATGTTCGAAGGACCGGAGGAGACATTTCAACTTCATGAATTCCCGATTTCATCTTCATGAATTCACGATTTCAATTTCATGAATTCACGGTTTGAAAGGGAGACACAGCAAAAAGTTCATTTCTTCGTTTTGATTTTTCATTCTTATTCTGTAAATGTCCTGAAAATGAATACATTGCACACTAGGCAGTCACAGGGACAAAACTTTTGTCCTTATAAAGAATAAAATGGTGGATTCCAAACCTGACCCACGTGGGTCAGGTAAAGGCGTTAAGATTTCACAATAGTTGTAACAGTGAACTCTGGAATCGTTAAAGAACATGTCAAATGAATGCCTTAGACTTGTTTCAATTAAGCAATATACACAATATCTGTTATTGTCAGATGACTTGTTTTAAAACTACTGGGTGATTTTGTCGGGTCTAAATTTCGTTCAACATATGTAGATATATTTACGCTTCAAACCCAAAATATATAGAATTTAAACAGAAATTCATGCTGGGACTTTAAAAAATGTCATTTTAGCGTGATTTGAGTACAAAAGATCATTTTAATATTTTGTCATTAATTTGCCTGATTATCCCTTTGAATTTCATAAATTCGCGATTTCAACTCGATGAATTCACAATTTCAAGATGATTCGCAAAGTTGAAACCGTTAATACGTTTATTCCGTATGTTTGAATCAGGAATTCATAAATTTAAAATTGTGTTCATGGAGATGAAATCGAGAATTCATGAAGTTGAATTTGCCCTACCGGTCTTTCGTCATTATATATGTATTACAATTATTTCAAATCGCTAATTCATAAATATTTTAATTCGGCTGTGGTAAACTTGTGCTACATATTGTTTAATTTAAACCGAAATAAGTCATTTGTTAACACACAGGCAGTTCATATTAATGACGAAAATGAAACACAAACAGAAAAAGAAAGAAAACGTATCCAAGCTTCAAACACTTGTAATGTATACATTAATATACATATAATAACATTTGTTTTAAAAAAGTTGACTTACTTTTAAAATAGGACACGGTATCATGTTACAAATACTGTTTAAAACTTGTGAAAATATTGTCATTTGATCATACACGTTTATCAGACGGTATCTAGACTGTAACCTTTTTATAATTTAAATCAATAAAGGTTTAACACTGTGACTTATCAATATTTATATAAAAAGTCCTTTTAATATATTGATATTATATATATAATTAATATGTTTCTTAATTGGCGTTCATGTTTTTTTTTCTAAACGTACATATATATCGTGAGAACATGTAGTTGATTTTTGTTACTGTTCTTTTTTCTAATTCATCATGAATTATATTTTATTCTGTATGCACCTGATTAATATTTTTTTTCAAAATTTAAAAGCATGTTTCAATAGACATATGATTTGTTATTCTTTCCATACTTTAATTAAACTAATTGAAAGTCAGGACCAGCTTATATATGATTGATTGATTGTATCGAACTTTAACACCTTGTTATATTTGATAGTTTGGTATCTTACTGTATCTTACCGCTGGTAATATTAATGTTATTTACCAGTCAACCACTTTACAAAATATTCAATAACACTGTAAAAAATACAACTGTCAGAATATAAACTTAAATTTTGGCAATAGAGTATGTTCAAAAGACTAGATAACGCGTTATTATTAGATAAAAACAGTTTATACTCTGTATATTCTAGAAAACAAACACGTCCAGTGAAACAGGAGGATGGTGCATGGAACAGAGCAAAGCGACTGGAGGAAAACATATGACTGACCGAAATCTTGTTCCTACATTAGCACAGTTTTTTAAAGGTAAATCATAACGTCTGGTCCTCATAATAGCATATCAGTATGGAAACACGACCCTTATTAACCGTTGAAGGCACATTTGGCCTAAAAAATGAATACGATTCTTTCATTGGAAGTTGTATGATATTTTAGAACATGTCCATATTAGACACTTATCATGTCATGAAAAAAAATGAATATGAAATTATTTGCCATGAAATAGCAAAATATATACAATAAGTATTTTGATTTACATACATGGTACTTAATCTCTTTATCTTCACTTATGACCAAGGTTTGTTCAGTTTATGGCCAATGACTACTAAACTGTAAGTGTATACCAAAACTACCATGGTTTTTAGAAATATACTTTGGGATTGTACTAGCCTTTAACGTACAAAATAATTGATACAGCTTTCTATTTTACTCTTGTTATCTTGAACATTTTTCAGGAAAGTACGTTGCAAGTTTTGGTGATGGACCAGGAATGTATAAGAAGCTTATCATGAAATCCGGTCAAGTCAAAGGTTATGACGCGTATGACGGCGCGCCATTTTGTGACGTCACCAGCAATGGAAAAGTTCGCTTCTTAGATTTATCTTTACCTCAATATGGACTCCCCTTGTATGACTGGATAATGAGTATTGAGGTTGCTGAACACATTCCGAGACGATTTGAAAACGTTTTCATTGACAATGTTGTTCGCCACGCACGTGAAGGTGTTATCTTAAGTTGGGGAAAGCTTTTGCAAGGAGGCTATTTACACGTCAATAACAGACCGATTGAACACGTTCAAAAACTTATGCACTTAAAAGGTTTTATCCATGACAAGTTGGCTTCAAATAAATTGCAGTCTGCAGCAACTTTTAGATTTTTAAAGGCAAATTTAAATGTGTATCGGAGAAATAATTCTAAATCTCATAAAGATTTGATGCTTCATACATAACATATGACAAGACTATTCCTGATATAATACCTAGGGATTATGGTGTATGGAAAGTATGCAAAATATATTGATGTTGAATTTATACCAAAATTAATTGATAATTACTTATTTTTCGAACGTTCTATGTGCAAATATAACACTTCATGTTTAAATGTTATAACAACCTTTTCTGGCTTTGTCAATAAAGTTTATAGTGTTCAAAATAGTTTCATCACTAGAAAGTCTTGGAATGTGTACTTATTCATCTAAATGCATCATTCTTATCAACATGTTTCTCGCCATTACGGAAGAATTTTAAAATCACATTTTTATAATAAAAAAGTCCTTGATGAGTTTCTAAAATATCTAGTTTTATCGTTTGTCCGATTATATGTAAATATAGAGTACAGAGTGCTTACAATAAATGTTTGTCAATGTCATATCCTTTTTGAAGTTTAATCTGGTGCAAAAAGAATGCAAATTGCATAATTAGAAAATATGTTTGCTAAATTATTTTGTTTCTACATAAGAGAGATAGTGAAAGTGAACCGCTTTTAAAAGTAAATGCTACATCACTTTTAACCAAATCTTCCAGCTCTCGGGGACAAAATGAAGACTTCAGTTAACGGATTATATTTCTTTTTATCAGCCTCTGTAATCATAAGCACGGTTTATTGCGAGAATTATGCGCAACATTGGAACGCCAATTTTTCTGAAGTAATCAACAAGCGATTTCATGACCTGGAGACAAAACAAAACATTTGTGAAAACAAAATTGAAAGGTTGGAAGCAGCATTGCAAGGACACAGAGGTAAATCAGTATTGTATATAACACTGAAATATTGTTTACTTTGGTCGAACAGAATTAGCACTTCTCTTGGAAGCTTTGGGCATCGTTGATTTTTCACGTACATATTATAAGCTATAAAGATTTTTACAGGCTATATTGCCTTATATAAACGGTTGTTGAGCCCCATGGAAGGTTATATTGCAAACAACCGTTTATATACGGCCATATAACCTGTCAGAAATATTCATATCACAGCAAGCATCATTTTTAGTGAGAAAATGACAGAGATTTTTTCATAAATTGACAGCAGCCGTTTATATAAAACTATATAAACGTCACGATTATCCAATGAAAAGCGACGTTACAAACGTGCATTATTATAAAAATCTTTACATTACTGCACGTTTGTAACGTCATTTGTCATTGGATAATCGTGACGTTTATATAGTTTTTTTATACACGGCTGCTCTCGATTTATGAAGAAATCTCGCTTAATTCCTTTAAAAATGATGCTTGCTGTATTATAAATACGTTATAAATATTTCTGACAGGTTATATGGCCGTATATAAACGGCTGTTTGCAATATAAACCTCACCTAGCGGCTCGGTTAATATTTACAAACAACCGTTTATATAGGGCCATATAACCTGCCAACGATCTTTATAACTAATAATATACACGGCGCTGTCAGTTTTCTAAGAAATCTCACATTTTTCTAAAAAAGGAAGTTTGCTGTATTTTTTATTCGTTATAAATATTCCTAACATGTTATATGACCGTATTTAAACGGTTATTTGTAATATATTTCGAAACAGCCGTTTACATGGTTTATATAGGGTCATATAACCTGTCAAAAATATTTATAACTAATAATATAAACGTTATGGTTATCCAATGAAAAGTGACGTCACAAACGTGCAGTATTATAACAATTTAATGATACAATTTTTAATCTATAATTTACTTAGTTGAAACATATTTTAGTACATCAAATATATGCCAAATATTCAGCTAAATCAGCTCAACTTCACAATAAATATAAGCATTTATGTCAATTTAAAGTTTTGAAGGAAGTACAATGCATGAAGCATTATTTTTTGTTTGTGTTAAATTAACGCAGCATTGATGATTGGTAGATTCGTTGATATGCACAGCTAATGAACATAAAGGGTGTTTAATAAAGACAGCATTAAGATTTTTAAACGAATTTGATAAATTGAGGTTTTGTTGGATTTGAAATAAACTTACCTTTCAGGTTAAAAATCTACCTGACTTTAATCATTTAAAAAGTTTAATGAAATGTGCAATTGTGGTCTCGCAAAGAATATTATAAAACTATTACAGGACTGACTTATATATGAAGTTATTACTTATACGCAATGAAATAAATCTGAACTTTGATTTGCACAGTGATATCATTTTAAGAGAAGGAATAGAAGAAAACATTAAATCTTTTTATTTTGTTATTTTAATGTTATTTTAATTAAGTAATGGTTTAATAAAATAGTAGCGTTACAAATCATTTCAATGAAAGATATTTAGGTGCTTATAGTTAAACCCTGCTTGCGTTCTTTCAAATGAATATTTTCTATTGTTGACGGGTTTGTTTTGTTTGTTTTAATTTTGCAGTACATAAAAGATCCCTCAATGGTGGAAATGTTGCTTTTTCTGCACGCATGTCTGCAAATCAAAATCACATCGGTCTTGGCCAGACAATAAAGTATGATTACATTTTGCTGAATGATGGAAATGGTTACAGCATGCACACTGGAACTTTCACTGCTCCAACAGATGGAGTAAATATTATAGATTTATCTTTGCTTATTTTCTGCTTTGAAATTCATAAAATCAGCTCTCTTTAGGTGGTTTTATATATTTGCTTCTATATAGATACATAAACTTTTTTATCAATTCATTAATTTGATTAGCTCATTTTGTGATTTGTGTCATATACCTCTATATCTTTGAATTTTTTTTAATCAGTTTTAGTATGTTTTTCTTTGAAATGCTGAATGTTATTTTCTCGTGTCTTATATTGGCACTTTGTCTACCATGTCGTTTGAAATTGCAACTATTTTTCATATTCAAGATATCACTTGCAGGTGTATATGTTCTCCTACTTCTTTGGCCATGGCTATCACATAGGACAGATATGGTTGGAACTAATGCACAATGGTGACAGGGTAAACGCTGCCGTAACCGACGCATTTCATGACTGGCAAGATTTGCAAGGAGGAAATGTCGCGATAATACAAGTTCGCACTGGAGACAGAATCTGGGTACAAGCATATCATGCAAACGACGCTGAAATATACGGAGAAGAAGGGTTCACAACTTTTTCTGGTACCTTGTTGTATTGAGGGAATTGAAGTGTTGCATCACACAATTTTAAAACAAAGGAACTCAATATTTCAATATGAATGTGTATTTTGAATAATGTAGTTATATTCATTACAAAATTCGATTCACGATTTATAGATCATATTCTGAAATAAATAGTTCTCGTGCATGTCTGTGTGTTTCGTGTAGTGTAGAATCCCCCATCACCGCATTTCTTTAAAAATTGTATATGTTTTATTAAGTCAAAGCCGGTAGTGAATGTTAACAAATAACAAATATAACGATGCATGCTTTAGCTTATATTAAAACGTATGAACACGCATTGTAAGGCGACATGTTTTAGTCATACCAAATACATAACAATATCATACCAAAATTATACTAATCATAACAACGCTTTTAAGCTCAGTGCTTAGTTTTATTTTCAAATTTCATTCTTTCGTTGGATAAAGGTGTCATTCGTGTTCATTTTGGATAATTACATATTTCGAAGTATGGACAATGAATTTAAAATGTAACATACTATTTATTTACAGTTTTGTATGGAAACTGAATAAAAGATGGTAAAAGAATAGAAATAATATGAGATGTTTATCTGATTTGTTGTTTTTAGGTCGTCAAATTACTAAGTGTTGAATGTAATGGATTGTGTTACTGACTGTCTATAGTTTTGTTTGCTACATTGATTTCACAACATTTTACATAAGAAAAAATCCCTTTTTCTCATTTCATAGAGATCTACATTTTTGATAAATTGAGATTAAACATGAGAAAGTTTCCTCTTTTCCTCTTTGGTTTAGTAAACTATACCGATCAGAATAATTTACTAAATTGTTTATTTGTCGTTTTCCCTTTTAACTATTTTTGCTCCTTTTTAACAACACTTTTTCCAGTCCCATCATTGGTGACTCAAATGCCAATGAAACAACAAACGCGGCTGCATACGATACACACAAGTTACCAAAGAACAGATATATCTGAAAAGAATTATTACATTTTGACGGTGCTAAAATGAACAAAACAATATAAGTGTAAATGGTGCTAACATAGTAAATGCTATGCCGTCAGAATACATTATTTCGAAATATGATAAAGTATGGGTTGCTTTAGGTATCTGTATTTAGAAATGGCATAAAATAGTAAAAAAACACAATTTGTCAAGGTCAAATACCCCAAAAAGTTGTATGGTATACACCATTTTCCATAACAACTTTGTTAAAATTTCTGTTTGCATTATTCTTGCGAAATTAAAATAAATTCTTTTCTTTTGCCTTTGTTAAAATTTAGAAAAAAAAATCATTTTTTAATCATTAACAGAGAATAAGCTGACAATTATAAGGTCAATTAAATGTGACTTAACTGTTAATAAAGACTAAAACACTAGGCTATACTTACTATTTCGAGATCGTACCAATGCATAAGACTTCTACGACTTTGGTAGTACAGGTACATTGCAATTGGATGAACCAAGTATGCGCAATACGTTAAACGGCTGAGTGGTATAATGCCTTTCCACGAGAGTAACGAATTAACTGGTCCTTAAATGGATATATCGGTCGTGTTTAATCAATCTATTTATATTGGCAACATACATCGAGGATTTAGAATAAAAGTAGGTTGAGTACTGAATTTGTTGATCGAGTTAAATCTTATTATAGTATCTAAGTCTATGATATATATCTAAGAATAATAAAATTTTATAATATAATTATATTCAACTTGTTAAAAAAACTCAGTAAGAAGCTATACATGTATTATAGTCTATTGGTCAAATACCAAAAATAAAAGTAGTTTACAGTTAATTTTTATGGACCTATTTATTTATACTTGACCGCTAACACATGTTATATAAGACGCCTTGTCAAAATATATGCACAAATTTGTATAAGGGGCACAAACATATGATAAACTATGTGAATACATAGAATGAAGGCACAAATGGGGCACAGTATCACAGAAAAAGTATGGTTTTTGATAGGTTATGAAATAGTTATTTGAATCATAAAGCGAATTGTTACTTCTTTTGAAATAATAAACCAACGGAGGTGTTTCGAAAGTAAGCTAACAAACAGTCATTTAATTATTTCAGAACAGTTTAAAAACTAATCATTGGAATTTGGCTGACACATTCGCTTTACCTCCATATCCGGTTGCGCACGCAAATATAACCCATGCTATGGCCAATCCCCATGCCGTTCTGAATGTGGCATAGTAGAACGCTGAAACATCTTCGTTGAGATGTTTTGTTCCGGTGTCAGAAGAATATACCCCGTATAGAGAAAGCATTGCAAAGGTTGTGGCCACAGCCCATCCAAGTATATTTACGACCTAAAACAAAATATAATGTAATTCTGTTACAATAAGTTACAGAAATATATATACTCATTAGTTAGCCATGTACATTTTTGTCCGGGATTTAAGCCGAACAGGCACTAATAAGGTCGATTGGTTATATTCAAGCTTCACAAGTAGAGGAAGACATTAGATGCCCCTGCGTATCAGACATGAGCGGAACCTGGAAAGAGCCACCGACCTTCCGTAAGCTACTGGATATTTTCCTAACATTTAAGACTCATTGTCAATTTTTGAACCAACAACGGTGATTAAGAGCCAGCGATCTTGGCAATTACTCGGCCAAGGAAGACCATTTATATCAACATCATTGGCAGAAGTGAAATAATACTTAATAATGTGTGTCGCTTGATGTATATATTAATATTTAAAGCACATTTTACAGCGACTGTAATTTATTATTTTCTTGAATATACACACATCACTGTTACTCGCTTTCTTTTTATTTTTTATCTTCCTGCTGTAAGGCATTAGAAATGGTGAAATACAAAAAGTAATTTTACCTTGGGAATTTTAACATTATTTTTGGTCTTGTACAATAAGTAGCCAGTGTAGAATCCGACAACATATGGTGCAACACGGGTATATGGCTTGATGTATATGTCAGAAAAATTACCATCTTGGTTACCGCTGTAAAATAGGAGATATAATAAATCATTCCTATTAATTTTTCCTATAGACGTCACACATTTGTTACAAAAAACTACAATCCAAAACTTTAAGCAAAGAAGGTCCATAATTCACTTATAATTCTTTGAAACATTCAACATCAACTTGAAAATCATAATCGCCTAAAAGGCTTAAACAACATGTGCATCAAAAATTATCAATCAGTATGTCTTCGTCGCTTATGTTTTTCGTATCAATCTGTATCAATCGGACCCGACTACCTTGGATAAGAAGGTGTTTGAATTAATGTAATTGGCCTTTGCTTATATGACATATTGACAGGCGTTTCATGCGATAACATGGTCAATTGATGAACACAATATTCATCGTATTTACTTCCAAATAAAAACATAAAAAAGACAAAATAATCATGCTTACCCAACTTCATTGTGGTTTGCCTTAGAAATAACACCAGCACTTATAAAGTTGACAAGGGCAAGCGCCAAACAGGACAAAGTTCCGAACAATGGCGAGCTGAGGAAAAAAGAAAACACTTCCATGACAACCAATCAACTTAACCATTGATTTATTTGAAAGTGCTTAATGCATTAAAACTCAAGTGAACATGTTACAACATGCTATAAATATGAAAGTAGAAAGAAAGTAAACACGTTCATAAATATTGAGCAGCAAACCTGTTTTTTTCCAATATTCTGCTATTTTAGGTAAGGGTTTAATCCATTTAGCAATGGTTTGGTATTATGCACCTTTTGCTTTTTCAGGCATTTATACTTTTATATTTTCTTCATATAAGCATTTTAGAAGTTTTTTTCCTAATTAGGACAATAATTTTTGCAGCAGATATATAGATATATAAACGATGATTTAATTCAGTGTATTAATTATTTTTCTATCAAACATTGACAATGACAATTACTTTATAACAATATTTAAAGTTAATAACAGAACATCAATCGGAATGAATGATTCTTTTGATCTGGACATTTAATGTAAAAGTTTTGCATTAATAACATACTAGTACAAAGGTATCAGCAACATTGGACTAAGAATATAGAACTGCATGTCATTGGCAAGGTACCAACTCCAGCCCATGCACTAAAATCAAAGCAAAGAAAGAGTCGGTCATTGTTATGATTTATGAAAAAAAGAAGTAATTTAATTGTTTAGATGACGCTTGTTAATCTGTTCTATTGAAAAGTCGTGAATCGTACTCTTGCTGAAATACATTGAATGCATAAGTTCAATCATAAATATCACAATCAGTGTAAGTAAATTGGTCAAAGATATGAAAGTATGTTATTTAATGTTTGAATGATATAATAAAGTTATATGCTGTAATAAGTTAAAATATTGAGGTGACTTATGGGTGCAGGTTTAACTTTGAAAATATTTGTTTTCTACGAAATGCATTATTACATATACACATTGTTTCAGCTGCTTTCTAAAGATGTAATAAATTGAAATTTAATTGTAAATTTGTATAAATTATACACAAATATATTGAAGTCAGAGAATAAAGTGATTTAAAAGATAACATTTTTATCATAAGACTGTAGGTTTCCAATAATATATAATAATTGCATCTTTAACTTTCCCTTTCTGAGAATGATTAAGATTTCAAAACTTATTAAATATTACCATTTGTTCTGTTTTAACAAAGTTGTTAACATAAAGAATGTTGGTCCACCAAGTGTTTTCACATTCTTTCGTCTCAACACCTTGTTGTGGCCAGAATGGACCGTCTCCCCAGTATTTAAATGTAGGGACATACACCATTAAAAACAACATATACGGTGGGGTTAACCTGGTAAAATAATGAATGATCTTACCAACGTAATTACATGAATTATTATCATTTTCCAAAATTGAAATAAATTATTGGTTCGTTCACATGTAAAAGTTTTCAGGGCTATACCTGTGATAAATTATGTCAATTTATGAACTGATTTTTTACATAATATCCATAAATTATTACAAGTTCTTGCGGATGTTAACAGCTTGCGATAATAAAACTCATAGATACTTTTTTAAATAATATCCTGCAGTTTTAAGCATCAAATACGTTAAGAAATTTGTGTAAATGTTGAGAAATAATCAAAGATTTGTCGTATTATAAATACCTCCAGAATCTATGAAAGTAGAACATAATCCAATTAAATTTGAGAGCACTTCCACGCCTTTCCATCTCCCGTAGCGATAGGTAGGACACTAATAATCCGCTGTAATATCAATTAACAGTCTCGAAATTATTGGATTAAATAAAACTTTAAAATTAAAAAAAAGAACAGAGCAAAAGCAAAAACAACAAAAAGAAAACAAACAAAAAAAAACAACAACCTTTGTATAAGATATAAGAAGGTAATTTACAAGAATAAATTGAACTACCAGGTTTGGTTCATACATATCCTTTTTCTGGGTTATGCAAACAGAATATCTAACACTTGGATGATAAGCGGTTTAGAAAGCGTTATAGCACCAATCACGTGGAAATGCAAACTGTCTAACATTTTAATTTTGCATCCATATCTCAATGATACTCACTACCTTTTTTATAAGCTTTTCTATTCAAACCTATTCTTTAAACGTTAGTGAGGGAATTTGTGTGACTTTTCGAATAATCATTTAGTTAATTTTATATGTCAAGCTCATACAGTATCTGTTTTGACAATGTATACAGTTTACGTTAGAAAATCTTTTTCATTCTTACCTCAGAACGAAAAAAGTATCGACGGCGACAGTTGCGTTAGAAATTGCTTGAAACGTAAATCTCGAAAAGAGGTTTGGCAGCAACGTGGCTGTATTCTCTAAAATTATAAAAATGTTTTGTTAGTTTGGATATCTTTTACAAAAATGTCACATTAAATGTTCCATGATATCCGCTGTAGAACAGATACAAATTTTACTATATTCATATTTTGAATAGTACATATTCCGGTGCTAGGGGCGTGGATGTTAGCTTGCATTTATTACTATTGTCTTTGAACAGGACGATGACATTTATTAGTGGGTTTTATTTTTTCAATAAAATAGACAAAAGAAATAAAAAATGTGCTCTTTCAAAATTGTTGTTATTTAATCAGTCAAAATATTAAAGAAACGTTTTGAATGATTCATCCACAAGCATTTGGCATTCATATTAGATTGTGTTTGCTTATATAATGCAACGCTTATCAAGAAGTCTATACTATAAGGAAATGATGGTAATTACCGACTTGTCCAAGACCAAAGTAGTAGGTGTGTCCAAGAATGACCCAGGTCATACTTATAAAGCGGATACCATTCACGCTGGTCAAGGTGGCCGCTGGTTGATTGGTATTTAAAATTTTGGCTGCATTTGTGTACACAGAAAATGACAGAAGAAGTTTGCCAAGAATACCTGAAAATGATTTATTATTTAAATCATAGGACACATTATATTGGAATAATTAACTCATTTTCTATGCTGCCCGGCTATTCCCTATGTGTCGCATAAATTTTATTAACTTAGTATCTAACAGAACAATATCACCCCTTACTGTTTCTTTTTCCTAAGAAAAACATTAGTGATCTTGCTAGTCTAAGAGATTATTTACTTCACTTTATTTTTATTAAACATTTCAATATTTTTTCTGTGTTTTTTCCAAACACAAGACCTTCTAGTCTTATCGGTTCAGAAATATTTGAAAGAAAGCTCTTCGCCAATTCATAAAGGTTTTTTTCTAAACAACTGTTAAATAAATTACTATGAAAATTTAAATGTATTCATCATATATGTTAGCTGTTTACTTGGTGTGTAATATGTGTACACCGGTTCCTGATTTTGAGTTTTTGTCCGCTGATCAAAACGTGTTTCTTTGATATCTGCACTGGTTGTTAAAATACTGTCATTGACCTTTTGACTGACTGATCCATAATGCTGACCATTCTCCTACAATGTATCATAAACAATGACAAGACACGTCTGATCAGGATCCATGCTGTTCGCTTACAAACCCTATTACAAGTAGAGAAACTGGCAGCGAACATCATAACATATAATGACAATGCACATCAAATGACAACTCGGTATTTGTTGAAGAGTCTGAAGTTCAATCTTAGTTTAAGGATCTACATTCTTAGTAAAACATAATTGCTTTGTTATTCCATGATGACTTTTATGTTTATAACGTCAAAATGTGTTTAACTTGAATTAAATGACATTTGAAATTCTATATAAAATTATTTGGAAAATGAGATTCCGGTGCTGTAAAGACGTCATATTAAATGAACGAGTTTGTCCGTGAAAGGAAATGACAAATTTAAGTATTGCAAAATAACTTTAATGCTTCTTGCATCGGCTACAAACTGAAACTAAGTATGGGCAACAGTTGCAGCTTTCATACAAAACTTGGCCACTGCTGTTGTAAAGAAAAACCCAGTGTGAATAAAAAAGCAAAAACATTTTTTGAGTAATTCATAAAAAATCTAAACCACGTAAAAAAAACCTTGTAAATAAGTTATTATCGTTTCAATGTTAAAACAAACTCAACCACTTACCAAAATCGGTTTATAACCAGTCGGCTTTTTGGACAGATAGTGTTGTACAACAACATCATAGGCTGTCGCTAGAAAGATGATTGCCCCGAAAATACCACAAACCACACTGGAAAATAGCAATTAAATTCATACATTCATTGTTCAAATGACAAATATCATTTGTACTGTATAATGATTTGTCAAACTACAGATTGTGAACAATTGGTTTTAATAGTTAAGAAATCAAATGCTTTCCTTTCTGGATAAGCATCTGCCACGAAAGTTTGCTTTTCGGAACCAGGATAACTTGATAAAGCAGTTTTTTGTATTATTTTTTGTATTAAATGGCGAATAAATGCTTTAAAAGATACAATTGCACTGGTAAATAAATTTAAAGGCAAATTTTTTTTTTTACTTTATAAAATGATCTTTGTTGTTTAAGATACAGACAGGGTTTATATTATTTCCTGCGATTTTTTTCTTCTCAAACAGAACCCGAAATCTAAGTCATATTTGAAATATTTTTTTTAAATTATTATGTGTTTTGATACTTTTGGCGTTTATGCCTTTTTCCCAATTGTTTAATTTTCATGCTGTTGTTGTGAATATAGTGAAATTGCCATTTGATGAAAAATGAAAAAAGGAACAAGTTTGTAAAACAAAATTTTAGTTACATTTAGCCTTTCTTGCATTGTCCTGTTAAGTTGAATTGACTACATATTTAAAGATTGTTTGGATACAATATAAATTTGCAAAAATATAAATAAACTGTCCCACTCTCTCTGTAAGTTGAAAGTTTCAGGTTAATTCCGATAGGTATTTACAGAAATTACCTTGGGCGCATGAGAAAAGAAGCTATATGAAAAGACAAAATATAAAATTTAAAAAGAAGATAAACAAACAACTACGAAACGACTATAACATTAAATTTCTAGATTTCGACACTAATTTGATAGTTTGATAATCAAAATTGTCAAACTAGTCTACTTGTATTTTAAATTACAAAATAAATCACAAGTATATTAAAGTTATCTTGATAAAGATATACTCACAAAACCACGACTGCTTTATCTGTGTACTCGAGTGAGTTTTCTTTACATTGACAGCCACCAATAAGAGAAAACGTACTTAGTACTGCAGTAAATAAATAAATAGATAAATAAATGAATAAATAAAATAACAGATTTTGAAATGAAAAATTTTCAAATCATGATTTAACTTGACGTTAAGATAAGATACGATTTCTATCTCTCAGGTAGCTTAAATCCATACATAATGATAACAGGGCACTTGTAATCAGCGGCAAGTAGCGAGAGATGAAGATTATAACAATGAGCTGTCTAGAAAAATTGAAAATGTTTTTTTCAATTATTGATATTTTCTAATTTACAGAAATAAAAATGTGTATTTCTAAAATGTTTTTTCTCTCTTTTCCTCCTCTCTCCCTATTCGCGTGGGCGGTATGGTGATCTTTTTTAATGTTACGATGAATGACCATGGGTAGATTGGAAATATCTGTACTATTTTAATTAGATGATAATAAACAAATATTTATAAAAATAATAAATAGATAAACAAAAGCGATTACATGTATTCAACAATGCTGATGCGTCGGCATCATTACACGAATCTGGGAAACATATTCCTATCTGAGCGTAAACACGTTGGGCCTGAAAAAAAGAAGAAATGATTGTATACCATCTAGTTCATTTGTTTACAAATGTTCTTATTAATTAATATATCAAACATACAAATAATTGGTTGCCAACTTCTTTAGTAATAAGTAAACAATTGACAGTTTTAAAGCTCATATGAAATTAAAATTATTAATTTATGTAACTAAAGAATATCTGTTCATCCAGAAAATATTAAAGTGACTAATGTTACTATAAACCCTAGTCTTTGACATAATATTTAATCGCCATGTGTGCCTTCTCAGAACTAAAACGTTTCTATTGTTGTTATATAGGAGATATTTTCAAACGTGCCTACGCACGGTGTCCGTTGATTTCTGTCAACAAAAATGCATTACATATGATATAACTTACAGCGTCTATCGGAATGTATCCGGTACAATATTTCCCGGTGTACGGATTTGTTATCATATTGGTATCATTCTCTACAGCATGAACTCCTCTACATTCTTCCCAGTTACCAACAAAACGGAAATTTCCTTCAAGTATATCACTGCCTGGCTTCCCCGTTGAATCAATCACTGCGTCAAAGAAAATGCTTTAGCAATTGTAGCAAATGAATTCATATACAAATTATTGAATTTTGACATTAAGTGTATTTTAAGCATGGCAACCTCAAGCCATTGTTTGATTTCATTTCAATTTTGCTAAATTTGATGTAAAAGTAGTCGAAAAATATGTTTTTTATTATGAGTATTTACAATTTGTCGAACGCTATCGAACATAAATTATGTGATATGTTTCCTCACGTTGCGAAAGTACATTTTTGTCCAATAAGCAGACTTTGGTAAACTAGATATGACATAAATGAAATTATACATTTGATTGAAACTATAGATTACAGCTCTTTTGAAAGAACGGTATTTGATATTGAATATAAAATCCCTTACTTTTTACAGCCCATGTTTCCCTCTGCGTTAGTGCTTTTATCAATAGTTTCGTGTGATTTAAACACAAACTACTAACTTCAAACAACGGATTATCAAGTATTCCAGAAGATAATAACTCTTCCGCGCGATTAACTACGTCATCTGTTGTGGTAATCCCGAAAAGTCGGCGAAAATCTGTGACACCGTTTGGAGAACGTTTATGGGCGTTTTCGGTGAGTTTGATAGCATTATTCATTCTGTTGAAGTAACCAAAATTTTGCTGTTTAAATTGCTGACACATGGTAAATTCGATGAAACATGCCAATATAATTAATATTCCTTTGTTTATCGTGTACATTGTTGAGAGAGTAAGCTGGAAAATATCTCAAAGAGAGCTTCTGTCTAAACTACAGCCAAATATGATAAATATTGCACTGTACGTTTGACACTTTTGTTCAAATAGATAAACAAATACAAATGTATCATTATGGCCATGATAATAAGGTTAATCTACAGATAACACGTTTTTATTCATGTTATATTTATTTACAATATGTACATCAAATGTATAACTAAGATATACAGAACGGGTTAAAATCTAGCTGACAACATTAATTTGATAATGACTTATAAATACTGATATTAAAATAAGATATAATTTATAAATATCTACATATATCAATTTTTTGTTATTATAGTTATATAGATAAGGGGTGTAACCAGATTGTAAAAGGTACAGACCGAAGCTATGGCTGACGGTTAAAGAAATCTAAAAGGGCTACATTCTACCGTATATCTGAATACTAACCATGTAACGAATATAGTAGATTTTATTAGTTTTCTATGTGGTTTGAATTCAAATATAGTTTTCGTTTGTTGATTTATACATAAAAGTTGGAACCTTTATAAGATGTTACATTTTCAATTATTTTAGATTGACATTCTCAATATCATTGGTTCTGAAATTTTCAATTTATTGCTTTTTATGACTGCTTTCCATTTTATTTTCGTATTCCAATAGAAAAAAACTGTGTGTTAATTGATTACATGGTTACATAATTATCTCTTATTATAATTATAATAATTATTATGATCACCTTATTTTTCATTGATATTTCTAAGATCAAAGTGACATTATACTCATTTTTAGCTGATAAGTCAAGTTGAATGAGTAAAATATTTCAAGAGATTGACGATAATAATGTTGATTGACAAAAAGATATGCAGAGATGTTCAGGTTTAAAATAAAAAAAATACCTAAATTTTATAAAGACTGTTCCACTCCTTTTAACAATTTGATGATACCATCACATTCCGAACGATAGTTATAGAAATATACATGGGTCATGTGGATTATTGATATTTTTTGTTAAGTAAAACTTTTAAATTGAACACAATAATGACAAAATGTAAAGTAGTTCGACTTAACATCTACACATTGATGGGCATTATGTGATTTTAACAGTTCGGAATCCAAAAAAAAAGGATTATCTCACTACACTAATTCAGCAGCCAATTAAACACGGTATACGGTGACATTGACTGAAAGATGGAAATACAGATTATTAATTATATCTTAATTCATATGTAAATTACTTTCAAATTAAATCTAGATAGATGATACAAGATTGATGTGTCAAACGGCTTCATCCGTGCTTTGTTGCTGATTGCGGGTAGTGAGATAATCCTTTTTTGGATTCCAAATAGCATGATGGTAACATAAAATAATACATATGAAATTATGAATTTATAACTGATGTTATGGTGATACAATATTTCAAATATGTTTAAGGACGACACAATATACATTATTTATCGAATGGCGATTGTGTATAACTCCTCTAATGACGATACAAAAACGTATAATGATTCAATTTGCGATACAATGTTTATAATTTTTCTAATCTAAAGTTGAAATATATGATTGATCTGTTGGCGGCACAGTGTCTAATGGCGTCACAATGTGTATATTATCTAACCGCCAGAAATCTAAAATATCCAACATTTTTATTCTACACTAAATGCATGATAGAAAATATTAAAATGGCATGTCCATCCAAGTGTGAATCGTGACATTACTTTTTGTCATTATTGTTTTCAAATCTTTATTTGTATAAATACATTATTGATAACTCAAATTACCTACGAGAATATCTATAAATAACCTCCGCAAATTATTGGAAACGTTCACTTTATGAAAAGCGTGGACCGTCGTTTTATGAATGTATTTTAGGTAGTTTCTATGTTTCATTCTGATCATTTGTCAGTTATCAATCATTGGTCAATCCCCGTCATATAAGTCTATCTTGTGAAATAAATATGTTAACCAGCCTTACTTGACATAACAAAATGAGCACAATGTCACCTTAAGGGAAGTTGTAATGAAAATGACAATAATCTGGTGTAAATCCTTTTGGGAAAAAGATGAATAATAATAAATTTTTCTAAGCAAGTTCTAATATTTGTAAGGTAAGATTACACTTGAAACTTACAGATAACCTTGTCATACTATGATCAGCTAACTAAGTCTAAATTAATATCTTTTAATTAATAACAAAGTAAATAATCAACAACAAAAAAAGAAAACGTTTTCAATTTCTTATGAAAATTCAATGTAGAGCTTGTCCTCGATACATAGGTGCCTATTGTGTAATATAATATGCTCTCACATTGTCTCTAGTCACCTGGATTTTATCAGTGCATATGCCAAGACATACATGTTATGGCTGATGATGATATTGGGCAGGCAACTGAAGCCTACAGAAAATCTCTTCAGTAACAATATAGGGTAAACAGATACAGTAAAAAGATCTAAAAAATTTAGGAGATAACTCCTGAAAAATGACAGGAATTGTAAATAAATTTGAAGTTTTAATTCGATCCTTTTATGAATAAAGAAGTTATCGTGCAGTATCATTTTGTTAGGAACATTGCAAGTTTAAAGGAGAGATATTTCTGGAAAGTTGCTGTAATTATTATATTCTTAAGACGCATTCAAAATTCAATGGGGCGATTATTCTAATGATATGGGTACCCGAATGAAAACACTTTATATCTATTACTGATGAGATTAGTGATGATAAGAATCGTATATTTGAAGTAAAGCCCTAATAAAATAGGGAAGTAAAAGCGGAAAAAATGGAAAAAAAAACACATACCCGCAAAGCAGAGATAATTGCCAAAGAGTTACAAATCTTGTTTCAAGACACTTTCTGATGAAATAAGCAAGATATGTTTGACAACATATTTCACTGTATTAGAAAACTTGGATATAATCACATTGCTTTCATATTCTTATGATCAAAGCTGGAGAGGAATATAGCAAAACGAAATGTGTATGACATATGAAAAAAGAATAAATCAATTAACCGAACCAAAAATAGTCATCGTCCATATTGCAGTACGTTTATTAAATATTATTCCGTTCATACCCTACGCGCTCGATAGACCTTTTTACAACACAAATTTTCCATAGTAACCGATGTTGCATTCCACGCATGTGTATTCTGGGTAGGGCAAAACGCAATAATTAACGAAACACTGCAATTTATCATACTTTATCAAAGGCTTTGATAAACGTGATTTCAAGTAAACAGTATTTTTGGGGTAACTGAAAGCGGTCAGTACTTTTGAACGTGAATTTATATTTATAACAGACGTAAGAAAATGTGCGGGACTAATAATTTAATGATCAAACGGCGCATATAAATATCCTATATTTAAGGTATCATTAGACGACTTTTTCAGCAGTGATTTAAATTGAAGCAGCAAAGTGTTAAAGATAAGATTATATTACACCTGTATAACATAATATTACAGACTTTGTAGTATAAGTGTATGGCAAGGCGGTACTTAAGTTTCAAACAGATTGACACTTGACCGGTTGTTTTTTTCCAGCTAGTTTACAATATCCTTCAACCGTGACGATTTAGTACCATGACATAGTTGATTACTCGTTATTTACAATACTTTTGAATGCATGTACGCCAATCTCATCAATGTTATTTTGTGAAGTGAAAAATAGTGTGATGTGCATTTATATGTGTTATGAGAAACTGGATAAAGTGTGTGTTATTTCACTAAAAATCAAAATTTATTTGAATATATTTATGTAGCGTAAAAATATTCTGTTTGGTATCACTGTCAAATCGGATAAAGGATAAAATCAGGTAAACTGAAAACTAAAAATGCATTATAATTATTATGTTTCCTGAGATTTTTTTTCAAATGATAATTAACCTCGATATCATATGTGATAAAATTTCCATTGGTTTTATATTAACTATTTCAACAACAATTAGCTCGACGTCTTTATTTGCTAAGTAATAGAAAGAGCACCGAAACACGAGGATATCTGATTTGTACGAGGGGGCGTAGCCCCCGAGTATTAATCAGATTGCCGAGTGTTTTGGTGTTCTTTCTCTTTTGTATCATAGTCAACATAAAAGCACGTTCCCTGTTGTCACAATATGAAACCCCGGCAAAAATGAACCAATGAACGAACATCTGAATATGACATTTCTGTCGCTTTCCCTTTCTCAGTCGTCACAGTATGTAAACCCCAGCAAAAATGAGCCAATCAATGGGCATGCTCTGGAGTGCGGGTAACTAATACCCGCACTCCAGTTAACGCACTGTGCATGTATATGTATACGATTTAACCCTGACACATTTTCAACAGAAAGGTCTCCAAACTATGATACAATAGATATATTCACACATTTTTACAACAATTATCTCAATATCAGGTAGGTGATCGCAAGGGGGTATTTTTAAACTATCATCTTTTCGTGCCTTTATATGATTATCTTGGTCAAAAAAGCTATAGCGTGATCTTTTTTTTATTTTGTTAATAATTAATAAAAACATGTATACACAAACTATTCTAATCATTTATAAATATACATATACATGTATATTCTAATAATTGATCAATATACACGCAATTTTCTAAGAATTTTGAACTATGCACATGATATACGTGTACATCAACAGATAAAATGTTTGACAGTCAAGGTAGACGATTTTTAGAATTTTGTCAAACAACATCGTTTATCATATGTAATAGGCGGTTCCATAGGTGCGCCAATACTGATGAAAGCACTTGTTGTTCAATTAACGGGTCAAGCATTGCAGACTATCTACTCACACACATGAATAATTTGAATTGTATTCCTGACTTTACAGTCGCCAAACCCAACGAATTTTCCGCCCCTAACGTATTAAGTTTTAATATACATACTCAAACTGAACAACATGAACAATGTGAAACCATTAATAAATGGGAAGGGGAGAAAGATGAACCATTTTAAACCCTCTTCAATAAAAAAGGAACGAAATAAATAATTGAAATAAGCAAATCAATTGCAACAAAAATGACAAAATTACTGCCAAATCTACCAAATTTTTACACGAAGAAGCATCTACGTGTTTTTAGCGTGAAATATAAACACACTTAACCTTGAAAAATTAAGTTTAAAAAAAACACCTCATTTTATTTAACGTAATTTGAAACTCAATTATGTAATCAGTTGAACTGAGTTTTCTTTTTAATTATTTTAACTGGGGTAATCTTTCTTTGGCGAAATTTGGGCCTCCGGCGGCGACGGGCAAGTGATTTGAAGTCAACGAACTTAACCACATAGCCATTGCCGACTGTTGATAATGTCAAAACTTTTTTATTATCTCACTGGGGTGATTTTGCAATAATATATACATTATCATATAGCAATTAGATGGAGCATGTAAATCTCATTATTTTCGTGAAGAAGTTCCAGAATCCAAACACAAAAGCTTATAATATCATACAACAGAGTTGCCTCCTGATAGAATTCCATGCTTTTCTACAAAAATTGAAAAACCCAGATTCATCTCTTCGTCCACTCGAATAGTCTCTTTTGAACTTGTGTAGACTGACCCTCTCTGCAGCTCCAAAATCTATACCTGTTTGATCTTCTGAAACGTATGTGCTATCATCATCGTCAGGTTTATCCCCGCTGTTACCAGATGGATACTCGACGCGTACTGAATTTATATCAATTTTTCTATCTTTTCTTCGGTTGATCTTCTCTTTTTCTTTAGCAGAATCCGAACCACTTGGAATACTATTGGTCACATCATTATCTTCTATGGCTTCAAAAATTTTACGTTGTGTTTTAGTAATTTCTACACCAGTTTTCATTAAAATGTTAATTGAATGCTTAGAGATTTCTTCTGAGCACCAGTTGGTAGCATAAACAGTGGCTAACTGGAATACAACATTTGTAAAATGGGTGTTGCTGTTAGTACTCTTTATCTCTTCCACCATGTCTAGGATTCGTTTAACTTGCGCCTCTTTTCGTTCTATGTCAGGTGATGTATTTTCGATTGGTGCTATTCTTAGCTTGCCACCGCATTTGTCAATCAAGTCGTCCAAACCTTCTGTTGTATCAGCCGAAATATATTTTTCTAAAGATTTTTCGTCTTCCGTTTTGGTTAGAATTATACATGAATATTTCTCCACACCTCTGCCAAACCAATCGAAAAATAAATTCTTTGTTTTTACAAGCTCTTCTGTAAACCGACCTTGTTCGAGCACAAACGCTATTGCATGAAAACCAGGCGTTGTGAGAAGAAGTGATCGAATGAGTTCTTTATGTATTTCGCGCTCAGTTTTGTGAGTGTCGAATAAACCAGGTGTATCAACCACTTCGATAGTTTTCTCAAATCGTTTAAATACCTGAAATAAAGATTTATCGCTTTAGATTTCACGCCTACGCTGTTCATGGAAAATGGCTTCTTGGTTGATAAATTGCCCTCGTCTAAACCTACTAGTACATATTGTCACATTCTTACATAGATAATCACTTAAGTAGGATTATTCCTCAACGTTTACTTTTTAGGGTGGATACTCATTTATCATTTATTTTCATGATGTGAAAAGTACGTTAAGCACACCAAAACAAAAGTTACAATTGCTTATGTTTAACACATACTGTTGAGCCAAATTGCCTTGATAAGGCATTGGCTTATAAAAAAGAATAATATAGGATCTCTATTTTAATATTTTTATTTTACTTCCATCAATGATGTATTTTTGTATACTACCCTACATTCTGTATTCTAAGGTTATTGGCAAGTGTTCAATAAAACATGGCAACAGGACAAACACCACGCAGTTTCGCTTTAGAGGATCGACAACAATCATACGAAGTACAAAAAGGTAATTTTGACGTCCTTTGTTTTTATTACCGTCTGTATATTTGCCCCGAGGTGACACACGAAAATTATACTTTCCCTGTGTAGGGCAATTATGCTCTAAAATGCTCTATATTTCTTATCACTTTAAAACACTTGGTGGCTGACTTTTTAATTATCAATAAATCTAGTTGAAGTATATAGTTTCCAACCTATTGGTGAATCACTTTTTATAGTTTATAGATGCTATCAAGCATTCACAGTCAAATTATTTCTTTGAATGAATGGTATTGTTTCTAATTTTGTTCAGAATATTCATTTGAATATCCCTCCCCCAAAAACACAAACAAAAGAAGAAATGTAAACAAATCTTTAGTATCTTCAAATTATTAAAAGTTCTAAAAATTGAAGAAAAAGGTTAAATATACCCTTGACCACTGGGAAGTACTGGTTTCTGATTTGGCTCCGGATGATATTTTGAACTTTTCTGATCCAAGGATCGAATTTACTGTGGAACTTTTTCCATGACCCGTCCTTCCAACAAGTAAGATACGTATATCTATAAAATAAGATAGTTAAGAGTACCAAATATATCCCTGTTCCTGTTTTTGATTCTAATTAAAATGATATTTTGACCCGTTTTCTTTTTTATTTCAAGAAATTGCTGTGGCACTTATTCTTTAAACAAAACATTACGTGCATCTTTGAAACAAAAAAGGTTATAATGTTTTTCTATTTTCATACAATACAGTATTTCTTTTTTTGGCGTCCAAATTACCATATCATAATAGTAAATCTTGTTTGGTTGCAAATACAATATAAAACTAGAATTCAAATCTTAAGTCTATCCTTGTTTATATTTGTGTATTAAAGAAACATGCTTCCAATTTCGCGCTTATTTCTACGGAGGCACAGAGGGGACATTCCGAATTTTTCTTTCCTATCTAGTGGCCACGAGATATTACTCAGAAAAAAAAATGCTATGCTGTGGCCATGGGGTATACCTCAGAATAAAATGACGAGCTCGTGACTACGACATATAACTCAGAAAAAGGGGGGGAAATGCTATCTCATTCAAACGAGAAACAAATATTTATTATAATAAAAAAACAACAACAAAAGATCCCTATCTCGTGGCTTCGAGAAAAAAAATCGGGGAAAAATCGCTATCTCATTAAATAGAGATTTTTTGTTTTCTTCTTAGTTGTATCTCGCGAAACATTTTATTCTTTTCTGGGCTATATCTAATCGTCCGATAGTATTCTCATTTGTAGAAATGGTGTCAGTTACAATAAGTAATGATATAAACGCACAGTTATTTCTTTTATACATCAAATAGGAAAAGGCTCACATGCTCATTTCATTTTCTTCAGTCTTGTCTTATGTAAATTTCTCCAGTCATTTGATGGCGTGGTATTTGAAACTTAAAGTTTTTGTCCAATTTTTAGTACCATTTATCATGTTTCGCGTCAAGAAAAGTTATGTCAGTATAAATTAAAAGAATGCTAATGTCGTTTTCTTGTCAGATGAAATAAGATAAGAATATTAAGTCATGGAATACAAAATACCCTGGCTATGTTTAGTAACGCTACCAACTCTGAATATCATTTAACAAAAGTCTTTCTCTCCTTGTGCATAAAGACATTATTCGATTTTTATTATGATCATTTATTCAGATGTATCTTTATGAATTCTTTTATTCATAGAATAATTATAAAGAAATAAATAAAAATCAATACATACCCGAATCAATACTGCTCATATTCCTTGTCGCCATTACTAATGAGCATTATACCACAAGTTGTGTTTGATAAACTTCAACTAGTTATTTCCAAAGTGTGAACGTGACTCATATGCAGTGTAAAATAAAAATAATTATCAAGCAGGTTATCCTCCGGATGGTTGAAACTTATAGGTTATCAGTTATCATATCAGATGTAGAGTAGAGATAAAAGTGTTAAATAAATGTACCATGTTGAATTTACATTAGATCGGAAACCACAGAATATATTGTTTGTGATATACATATATGTAATTAGTAATAAACTTTTATTAAACTACCATTATGGAACGGTATCCAAGAGTTCCTGCCGTTCACCGTTCAGCAATTTTATTGCTGAATGACCACTGGTAAAAATCTGACCGGGCATTTAGCCATTGGTCTATTTAATCACGTGAACATATCTCAAAAGCCCATATATTTGCTGGATTTAAGAGGGTATCAGCTGTGAAGCCGTTTAACTGTGAATTGTATCATAGTTTGGAGACCTTTCTGTTGAAAATGTGTCAGGGTTAAATCGTATACATATACATGCACAGTGCGTTAACTGGAGTGCGGGTATTAGTTACCCGCACTCCAGAGCATGCCCATTGATTGGCTCATTTTTGCTGGGGTTTACATATTGTGACGGCAGAGAAAGGGAAAGCGACAGAAATGTCATATTCAGATGTTCGTTCATTGGTTCTTTTTTGCCGGGGTTTCATATTGTGACAACAGGGAACGTGCTTTTATGTTTGACTATGATACAAAAGAGAAAGAACACCAAAACACTCGGCAATCTGATTAATACTCGGGGGCTACGCCCCCTCGTACAAATCAGATAGCCTCGTGTTTCGGTGCTCTTTCTATTACTTAGGCGACCTGAGTTATATTGGCGGACGATGCAGGTCACTTTCGTTTTTATTGATCATAAATTAATCATATTCGCACTTTACCTCTGCTCTGACATGTACAGAAGTGAACAGTTCTTTATAAAAGAACATACGCCTTGGATAGTGGCCTCTAATTTTGATCCAATATTACGCTTAAGAAGTGAATAACGTCAGTAGCTTACAAGATTGATAATGTATGCAAAACTTAAACAATCTTCTACGTTCCAAATGACAAATGACATTTTTTCTTCAAAATTCATGTCACACAGGCGTTTGATATTGACTTCCAACTGTGGCCATAAAGACATCTACATGTATAAAGTTCCAAGTATAGAACTTTAGTCGTTTTGAATGCAGAATTGTCACCAAATATCCTAAGTTCAAACATGGTCATAATTCTGTCAAAATCGATGTGAGAATTATGTGCCTGGACAGTTACCTCTTATAATTTCAAATACAAATGTATTAGTGTGAAGTTAAAGGCAAATATCTTTATTGATTGATGAGAGTACGATAACTTGTATGTAAATCTTTAACCAAAGTGTTAACTTAAAAGCATGTAAAGATATAATGCATTGGCCGAAATAGTGAATAGACAATATATAATATGATGGTGGATGAGCAGTGGCTATGCTTTCATGACTGTTCTGCTAGGCGCTGTGCCGTAATTGGACTGGCCTATGTGTGTATATATTCTCAACCGTATTGGTTGTTGTTGTTGCTGCTGCTGCTGGTGCAGCAGCAACAACAACCAATACGGTCAACTACCGTTGCCATCAATCATGATTACCACTATCACAAATGTTATCTCCTCAAGGACTTTTAAAATTGATATTTTTAATACTAATCAGCCGTAAAAGCTCAAAATACTCAATCTTATTCTAAATTTTGCTGTGAAGTTGTATTTCTTTAATGAAGCTGTTTTTACTCAGACAAAAGAGAAAACGCAAGACAGACAGACAGACAGACAGACAGACAGACATACTGATAGGTGGAAAGAAATATTGACCAGTATAAAATAAACTACAACGCACTTGATTCGAGTAAAACAAATTTATTTAATGACCCGACTAGTATTAATAAGTATGGACTTTTACATTAACATTTTTTGCTGCATCATGCATATTAACATACACTTGTCAATGTGATTGTATGGCACATCAAAAATCGGCATCGATCACGTGACATAGGTGCTTCATTTCCATTACTAGTTTCTTTACACCTATTACGAATGCGACTGCATTTGGAACAGGTGTTACACATGTGATCCGTAAAGAATGTGACCCATAAGTGCTTATATAAAGTAATGTCCATGGAATTAGACGAAACTATGTACAAATATTCGCTAAGTGCTAGCATTTTATATTGACATGCTGAACATTAAACATTTCTGAATTTAAACTATGATTTTTCCACTATACGAATCTATCATGATGAAATACGGTAAAATTAAATAAAGAAGTTATACGGGTTATAGTTTTGTTCAGAATTCATTTTTTAGGTAAACTGTAAGTTAAAAGAGGAAACATTTCTGGTAAAATGAATGCCAGAGCTATAGACCTTATCACATATAATGTGGGTAATGATGTAGGTTATTCTAATATATAGTTTTTTAAGGTTGAGGAATATAAAAGTTATTATAGTAAAATATTATAATTATCTTAAAAATAAATAAGGATTGATTATTCTGATAATATGGGTGCCTGTGTTACACAATTAAGCTTTTGATGTTTGTGATGATGAGAAACAAATATTTAAAGTAGCTTTGTGGAAAACAAGTATAGAACAAAATTTTATGATCAAAGTAGGGATGTAAATAACAAGATTAATGAATCTTTCGAGTAACTATCAAAAGAAATAAAGAAGTTGTAATGAAAAGTATATCGACTTCACAAAATCCTGATTATGAATATTGACGCCAGACCAACGGCGGGTGTGATAAGGATTGACCCTGAAGTACGTTGTTGTATAGTCGGGCTTAAACAGACCAATGTTCTTTGTTCCGATAAAAAAATTATTGTTGTATTTTTGCTATTTTATTACATACAGCATCCATTATATATATGCTGACGGTATGCATTTAAACAATAAGATTGAATCCTATCTACTTTTAAATGCAAATAAAATGCCGTCTGGTTTATGAAAATGGTGGCTTGTTTGTGAACATTCTCCTTTTATTATGGGATAAGATCCATCAACGAGTTCTATCATTTTGCACCAAGGCTACTGAATAAATAAATAACAACAATTTCAATCATTTATAAGTTCTTATATGATATGCCAAAGTTTTAAGAAATTTCAGAATTTGTAAAGTGTTTCGTGCTATATAATTGGTTGAATCCACATACATGTAAAACAACTAACTTTTTGGTCACATTACTGTCATATTCGTATTATCAAATCCGTAAGTATAGCAAATTGTGTATCTATTATCTAATACAAATGGATATTATATACATAACAGAATGTAATTATCTGCAGCAAAATATCTACAGTCAATATTTAGTATGATAAGTTATCATTTTTTGGTGTTTACGCCCCTCACTTAACGAGCATTATTCTATCGATTTACAGAGTACTTTTGTATGATTTTAATAAATGCACAATATAAAAATATATTGATAAAATGGGCCAAAGACAGAAATGGCCGGGTTGCATTTGTATACCAAATATCATGAGACTGTGATGTTATGAAACTTTTCTACCATTCACCACTTATGTCGAAAATTTGTCGAAAATTTAATTAAGTCGGTAGACAGGAAGTAGATGAGCGACATACCTGAAATTAAATACCACAGTATGAGTCCACGTGTTAATGCTGTATGCCAAAGTTTTAGAGGCTGGGATGAGTAGTTGCTGAAAACTGTTACGAAAATTTCTTACTATTCACCATTAAAGTTGAAAATCTAACTAAGTCAGTAAACAGGAAGTGGATAAGCAACAAACCTGAAATTATATCCCACGGTATCGGACCATGTGTCAATACTGTATACTAAATATCATGAGACTGTAGTAAGTAGTTGCTGAGAAAAATGTTACGAAAATATTTTCCCCGAACACGCACGATCATCTGGGACATTAAAACAGAAAGATTTGCAAATTGTAATTAAAAGAATATACTCAAAAATAAATCGGAACTCGTTTTGTCTTTCTTTTCTTAGCTCATTTTGAATGATAAGCGTTGCAACATAATTAATATACTTATTTTAGAAAAACAAAGTGAGCAATCTGAAATAATCTGAAAATATGCACAAAATTGTTTTGGTACATAAAATGTACCATTAACCTTGACAAAGTATTTCCAGGACCGTCACGTCAGAAAATTTCAGTGGAGTCCCTTTAAAATTGAATGAATCTTTGTATTTCATTTACAACAAAGTTACGTAACACGGAAACATGCTTAAATGTTGAATAATGAAAATTATAGTTGTACATCAGAGTAATATCCCTTGAATCACTGATTAGTACACCTAACTATGTGAAACTATCTACAGTTTCCCATGTTTACAATTGTAAAAAAAATATAGATTCAGGTTAGATTTACATGAACTAAAACAACTATTTTCATCTTAAATTCACATTCAGATCCCATAACTTACAATTAATCATACATGGTATTAAAATTTCAATGACTAATGTAATAAAGCTGAGAAAAACTTGTTGACCAGGATAGAAGAGCTATGTTTTCTGTAATTTAAAGGCTAAAACGTTTTATTTACCCATATCTGTTCAATTACATTTATTTAATACTATGATTTTTACTAATTTTATTATATGGTAGTGCGGTTTGGGGTATTGATAATGTACAAATTCTTGAGCAACTTCACTATTAGTTAGAACTGCAGGTCAAAGAAGGAATGTTGTGTTACTGGAGTAAGTTAATAACTTTAAAAAATTACACAATATGTAAAATATTGTATAATACAGTTCTCTTGACATGTTAATAATGGTATGATTTCTCTTGATAATCTTGGCTTTTCTGATAGTCAATATATTGGTATGGTAAATAGTTTTAAATCTATTTTGAAAAAAAGATTAAAAGATCAATTCTTACAGAATATTGCAAAAGTACCATAAATTAATCTTTATGTTTATCGTGTTTATAAGAAAAAAATTGTTTCGAGGAATATTAACTTTCAATCTTTGTAACTATAATACTTTGTAAGATCAGAACTATGAATCACTTATTACCAATAGCAAAATGTAAACATTTACATACTGAAAAAAACAAAAGAATATATCATATGTCCAAAACAACCTCTTGGCAATAAATTACATTACTTGTTTTAACTTTTTTAATTCTATTCATAAAATGTTTATTGATAGAAATTTCTCAAATCATTCTAATCTTTATAAATTAGAATCTTTAATGAATAGCTCTGCCCCTCAACATTATTAAAACTTACAAAATTATTCTGCTTAATTATTATTTCAAAAGTTAAATAATTAATTCTCCTGTATGGTATGATTTTCTCAACCTGTTTTGTTATCTCTGTATGGCTGTATTAACATCAATATTTTAGATAGTTTATATAAGATAAAACGTTCTGTTCAATATAAATGCGTGGCATGCTAAATAATTGCTATATAAGAGGGTTCGCTCGTTTTTATCCCAACATTTTGGGCCAATGACTGAACGAATAACTTTGAATATGTATCAAATTTTATAATTTATAAGCATCTTTTTATACACAAAATTATCATGTTACTAATTACATGAATACGAGGTTCGAAATATTACATGGGAGACGAAATTCTTCTGGTAGTAGACGTGACAAGTTATCGTGTAACAGTTTCCATCCCGTGATATATAAATCATTTCTTCAAAAGTAAAAAGCGCAAGTCGTCATAAAAAATATGAAGAACAAAATATGAACGAAACAAAGAAGGTATAAAAATCTGGAAAAAAATAGTAAAAACTCATTTTATCAAACGTACTTTAAAGCTATTGTGTATTTTATTGAGCCGAGTTGTCTCCTGAATTATTTTTTAACTGTTGTAACCTCTCCCCCCTCTCTTTCTTTCTTCGAGTTTTTCAAAGTTTTTCATGTTTTTTAGACTGAGTCCTTGATTTTTGTTCTTGGTTTTAAGTCATAAAGCTTCCACACATGAAAAATCCGAATTCCTGGTGGAATTCGAATCAACAGCAGTAAGGGTCAAGGAATTTGAAGTCCTTAACCACTCTGCCAAGATCGACTTTTGATAACGTCAAAACTCTTTCACCATCTCATTGGGTTGTATTTTCAATAGTATGAAAATGGAAATAATAAATCGGATCGAGTTAGCTATACTAATATATCATTTATTCGCGCAGAAGTTCCAAAATTAAAATATAGATGCTTATACTATAATGCATTTTAGTTTTTTCTTGCTAAAGTTCCACGCCCTTCTCAAAAGATTCAAAAATCCAGTTTCATCTTTACGACCGCTTTTAATGTCGTTTTTAAGCTCATTTAAAGGGTCTGTATCAGAAGTTCCGGAATCTACCATTGTTTGATCGTCAGGAACGTCTATACTTATATCATTGTTAAAACCTTTATCTGACATATACGTGACGCGTACAGAATTTACATCAATATTTCTATTTTTTCTTCGGTTGACTTTCTTTTCTTCGTCAATAGTGCTCGAACCAGAAGCTAAGTCGTCTGTCTCATTAACTTCCAGTACCTTGTCAAGCATTTTACAATCGTTGTCAGAAACTTTTAAACCAGCTTTCCTTAATATGTAAATTGAATCCATAGATATTACTTCAGACTGCCTATTGTAAGCATAAGCAGTCGCTAATTGGAAAGCTACGTTTGTAAAGTGAGTATTGTTATTGGTCCTCTTTATTTCTTCCACCATTTCTATTATCCGTTTTACTTGAGCTTCCTTTCGTTTAACGTCAGTTGATTTATTTTCGATAGGAGCTATCCTTGTCCTTCCACCGCATTTTCGTATCAAATCTTGCAAATCTTCTGTTGTATCAGTGGTAATATATTCATCTACAGAGTGTTCGTCTTCCGTTCTGGTTAGAATGATGCATGCATATTTTTCTACACCACTGCCAAACCATTCGAAAAATAAATTCTTTGTTTTTACAAGCTCTTCTGTAAACCGACCTATCTCGAGAACAAACGCGATTGCATGAAAACCCGGAGTTGCAAATAAAAGCGATCTGATAAGTTCTTTATGTATTTCACGCTCGGTTTTATGAGTGTCGAAAATGCCTGGAGTATCAACCACTTCGATAGTTTTTCCAAATCGAGTACATACCTGAAATCAAGATTTATAGCATAATTATACACATCTACACTGTAAATGTTTTATGGATTTTTTCCAATTGTATTTGAGGTTGAAACTGCCATTTCCATTCCTAGCCTACATATGTAATATTTTTACATAGACGGTCACAAAGAATTGGCTGTAACAATATCGTCTTAAAAGATAATGAAAATATGCAAAAGGGCATTGTTGCTCGATACATTGGAACACGTACATCTATAATATTTATTGAAAGGTTTGAAGCGTTTTTAAATTTGTTTCAAGTACTAAAATATAATTGCTGTCGAAAGTTTCTGACTACTATTTATGTGTATTCTTCAATTTAGTCTGAAACGGACAAAAATGATCATAATCCGTAGGTGTTGAAGGTCACGTGGTATGTTTACGCCGTTAATTAGTTATTAATTGATGAAGTAGGCTTTGATGTGCGGTATGACTTAGTGACCTTTGGCTTTCGTGATATGGATATTTTTCCCATCAAAATAATATATAAATAACACATGGGGTTTGCGGGTATCTGTAAAAATATCATCCTGAGGAAAGTACTGTTAACCGAGGGGTACAGTATTTTCACAAAAGATGATATTTATACTGTTACTTAAAAACGAGTTGTGTTTTTATTACCCCGAACAAATCATTTGAAAATCATCACAAAAAGCTTTTGACAGACATGAAGGCATTATTGATATGAATATAGGAGATATGCTCTGGGCAATATCCGGAAAATATCTTGATATTTGATCATCTTTAGTGACATTGACCTTGCAAACTTGCAAATATTAACCTTAATTACAAGTGTCATACTTCTAGTCAGGATAGTTATCATTTGTGTTACAATCCATAAATAAATGATGTCTAAATGGTTCCCATACACAGACTTTGACCTCTCTATGGGACTTTGACTTCGGTAGCCGAGACCTCGATTATGTGGGCAATAAGCATCACAATGGTGAACATTTGTTCAGAATTACATTAAAATTCCTCCAATGAATGTATAAGTTCGGCTCCAAACAAGCATTTTTCAATGACCTGCAAGTGTGACCTTAACCTTGAACCTAGAGACCTGGTTCATGCATGTGACACTAATTCTCATAGTGGTGAACATTTCTATGAAGTTTCATTAGGGTCCTACCATGCATAGAGGAGATATGCTCTGAATAAAATTTCTATATTTTATCATCTTATATGACCTTGACCTTGCATATATTAACCTCAATTACATGTTTCACAACAGTATTTATGATAATGACCATTTGTGTTTCAATCCCCCAATAAATGATAACAAAATGGTCCGACCACATTTTCATATCTTTATCTGAACTTTGACATTGGCCACAGGGACCTACATTTATGCCAAGTTATATTGAAATCCCTCTATGCATGTAGAAGGTATGCTCCGGACAAGCGTTTTTCAATGACCTTTAAGTGTGACCTTGTATTTTGACCTAGAGACTAAGTTTTTGTGTGCGCAATACAGCTTCTCGTAGTGCTGAGTATTTCTATGAAGATTCATTAGAATTCCTACAAGTGTGTAGGAAATATGCTCTGGACAAAAATTTGTCCCGCTAGATTTCCTGCTCGCTAAAGGGGAAATTATAATATGTCCCGTTTTTTTCAAACGGGCGTATAAAAAAAATGTTCTGTTACCTTGTAACAGTTTTGTTTGTTTGTTTCATTTTACGCCTTTTTCCAACAGTATTTCAGTCATATAGGCGGGTAGTTTCCTAACCATCGTTCCTGGAGAGTTACACCAGTACTAGACTACCTTCCTCCGCGCTAAACTACCAAAGCATCTCCCGGGGATCAAACCCACGCCAGAGAGGTAACTGGATTAGAAGTCATCGACTCTAACCCCTCGGTCACGGAGGCGTTACCTTGTACAGTACACATGTCTTAGTCACATGCTACATTGCTTTAACAGTAAGAATTATTCCTAGTTGCATATGAGAAATTAACATTACAAAAAAATTAGGGGTAATAACTGTCACTTTAGTTGTTTCAGACATAAGATGAACAGCTTAATAAAACATATAGATAGAACAATAGGATATCTCTTTTTTGAAAGATTTTACGTTTATTTTTATTTTGTTTATTTTGTTTTTATTCTAATTATTTCAATTTGAGATTTCCTATAGAAAGTTGTAAGCTTTCCAAAACACAGTAACGGTAACATAAAGGGAACATTGCTTATATATTACATAATATCTTCTCAAGTCTTTGAAACTTGCAAACGTGTTAATTATTAAGTTACACGTTTTAATTATGGTCTGCACCATATGAAGTTAAAGTTAATACCTGCGCATCGCGTTGACAATCAATGTAGGTGACAAAATGTGCGCATTCAAAAGCTACTTGAAGTGCTCGCAATTAACTAATATTATATACCTTAAATGTCAAAACATTTATATTGAACTTTATACCTTGCAATCAAAATAATGCTGAGTCACCCTTAAAGTCCTTAAATGCTACACATGCCATCGCAGATAGGTTATGAAATTTAGAAAAAACAAAAAACAAATTAATGACTTTATTTTCTATTCTATAAAGAGTCCTCATTTGAATATACAGAAAATAAATGAAAATTCCTTTCGATTCAAAGTAATTAATACTCTAAATGAAACGAACAAAAAAGAAGACAGAAATATACCCCTGACCAGCTGGTGGTATCTGTTACTGATTTCGCTGAAAATGCTACGCAAACTTGTCTTTTCCAACAATCGAATTTCCGGTTGAACTTTTTCCATGACCTGTCTTTCCAACAAGCAAGATACGTATATCTATAAAAAGAATAGTTTACATTTGTATGTCGTTAAATGAAATATTTCTAATATAACATCATTTTTTCCACAGAACAATTTGTTAGTACGTTACGATTTTTTACTATCTTTTGTTTGATTGTGTTACTCTTTGAAGGTTAATTTTAGTCTTTCTTGTAAGATTGTAGTGTTTTTATTGCAGTAGTATAGATGTTTGTTCAGCGCCACATACTGCGAATGGATTCTACATTTAGAATGATAAAGAAATATATCAATCTATTTTATGAATGACATTATATGTCTATTTTAGAATGATACATCGTTCTTTTTAAGAATGGCATTTATTTTTAGAAAGACACCATTATTTTATTTTTATCTCCCGGATGTATACGGAGCTGACTCGTATGAAATTTGAATAACACTTGCGCGGCGACCATTTTTGATTCTATTTAAGGAATAACGTCATCATATTATAAATAGAAACGTGAATGAAGAAAATCTTACGAACGTATACAGACCTGACTTGTATACACGATTAAGGACGTGGTCGTGCACATTAAAGATCAGTTGTTTTATATAATTCCAATCAATGTATAGATTAATCTATACAATATTTAAAAATATTCTGTATATAGTTCTCTTTATCTGTAATTAAACAATTTAGTTTATTATACAGATATATACGTTTTATTTCTTTGTTATCTCTCCGTTAGGGCTGAGCACGTGACCACGCCCTAAACCGAGTATACAAGGCAGCCCTTTATACTTCCGCAAGACTTTTTATTTATTCCCGATTCTATTTATAAAATGATGGTGTCGTTCTTAAAATAGCATCCCAAATGGCCGCCGAGCATGTCTTATTCAACATGCATATGAGTCAGCTCCCGGGAGATAAAAATAGAATAATGATGTCATTCTAAAAATAAACGGCGTTGAGAAAATAGAACGATGTATCATTCTAAAAATAGACAGTTGATGTCATTCTAAGAACAGAGCGATGATGTCATTTTTAATTTAAAATCCAATAAGGAAGCCGCGCATGCGCTAATTGTGACCCTTAACCGAACACTATACTACTGGTGGTCAGATTCTATAATATCCTCTTCACTCGGCTGCAAATTTTGTACATACCCGATAAAATAAAAATTCATTTAATTACCACAGTTAAACTTAACCCTCATCCTCTCCTTTTGACCACAGAACAGTGCATATATCATTGTGTTCGTGATTCTTTCACAAAGAGTACGCAGAAGGCATTCATGAGATTGTTTGTAAATATTGTTCTAAGAATGTACACCATTTACAGCATGATTCGACGATGCTTAGATTTTTTAACGAAAATATAATACATAGTTAACAGATGCTAGATAGTAATTTCGTTCTTGATGATCAAGAAGGATTATTTCATGATCATTTGACCTTTATTGGCAAGGCCAATGTGCCGAACGGCTGTGGTAATCAAGAGCAGTTTTGCATGTGGAAGAAAGTTTACTTTTCAGACTGATTAAATGTAATTAAAAATAAAGCTGAAGGACAGCTAAACCCCCTTCCGCAGCGAACATGAATGTGTAATTCTTGACCTTTGACCAACCATAGGCTTGATGTTGTGTCATGCATATCATAAGCACATAACCTCACGATGGTGGTTATTTGTGCCAAGTTATTTAAAATCTTCCATAAAGCCAAAAGGTTATGAAGAACATATAACCTTGACGTTGGGTGTAGCAACCTTGATGTTAAGCTCTGCAGATTGTGTCATGGTGAGGATCATTTGTGCCAAGTAATTTAAAAACCTTTGAACTGCCAATAAGTTATAAAGCGGAAATAAAAAAAGATGTTTTACATTGGACCTTTGAGTGTGACCCTGACTTGATTTTTGTGCTCTGCCAATGGTGTCATAGTAGTGATTATTCTGCCAAGTTTTTTTTTAAACTTTGCGGCGGTTTAAATGTTATGGACAGACACGAAATATAGACTTTCTAACATTTGACCTGTAAGTGTGACCTTGACCTTTGGGGGTAGCAATTCAATTAATGCACTTTTCACACTGTCTCATTATGGTGGTCTGTTGTGTCAAGCTATTTAAAAAATCAGAGGTTTAAAGTGATGGAGGGGAATGCTATGTAGACTTATATACATTTGACCTTTTATTATGACCTTGACATTTGGGGTAGCAACCCAATTATTGTGCTCTTTTAAAGATTTCAGCGGTTAAAAAGTTATGGAGCTGGTACGAAATGCAGACTTTGGCCGTGGGGGTAGCAACCCCTTTATTGAGCTTTGCGCGTCGCCTGATTATGGTGATCATTTGTGCTAAGTTATTTTAAACCATTTTCAGCGGTTAAAATGTTATGGGGTGGATTCAGGATGTAGACTTTTGTTTATGAAATAAAGACTTTTAACATTTGACTTTTATGTGTGACCTTGACTTTGGGAGTAGCAACTCAATAATTGCGTTCTGCACATCATCTCATTATGGTGATTACTTGTGCCAAATTATTTCAAAACATTTTCAGCGGTTAAAATGTTATGGGTTGGATTCAGAATGTAGACTTTTAATTATGAAATAAAGACTTTTAAAATTTGACTTTTATGTGTGACCTTGACTTTAGGAGTAGCAACCCAATAATTGCGTTCTGCACATCGTCTCATTATGGTGATTACTTGTGCCAAATTATTTCAAAAGATTTTCAGCGGTTCAAAAGGTTATGGAGCGGACACGAAAGTTTTACGGCCGGACGGACAGACGGACGGACTGACAGACGGGGACCATTCCTAAAGTCCCCTTTCCGCTACGCGGAAGGGGATTAAAAATAGACACAATATTTGGCGATTGGTATATTGAATGAATTGAAGTATGTTTAAATTTTATCAATTTTGTTTGACCTCAATTTCAGCTTTGTTGTGCTCTCAACAGCCTTGAAATTGTCAGATTAGTACTAAAAAATAAAATTGAGGTACCATATGGGGAAATCTTATAAAATTAATCTCTTCATTGAAAAATGTGAAATTTTATTTTGATAATTTGCATCAAACAAAAGTATCTTTATAAATATTTCCAAAGGAGAGAGTTGCGACATTTTAGTTGCACTGGAACTAACACTGTTATATTGACGTATATTGTTTTGAAATACTAGGATAATCAAAACAAAGGTCGACATTTTGCAACCTTACCGGATAAACAGCATAAGCGTCATATAATTATTTCAACTGTCACAAAAATTCAATATCTACTACCTACTAAAGCATGCATACATTGTATAAATTATTTTTCAAATGGGGAAGTTTAAAATAAATGAGAATATCTACATACCTGAATTAATACTGCACTTTTCCTTTGTCGCCATTATTTACAGTGTTATATATAACATTATAACATAAAGTTTATATATTTCACATCGCTAAATATCCAAACAGTTAAATATTTAAAAGAAAACTTCCATATTGTATAAACATTTGTCGATCGAAATTAAGTATGGCGTTAGGTCTTTACAAGAAGTTGAATTTGTAGCACGCATGCGTGCGTTTAAAGTACTGTATTAAGTTGATTTAAACATATCGCGACTTGGCTATATTGAAAGAGGTATTTAAACCATTCAGTTCATCTCATAGTCCTCTACAAGTACCTGCAAAAATTGTGCATTGTCTGTAAGATTTTTTGTTTGTTCTATCTCTCATGTTTGATCACACTTTATCTGAAAACAAAAGCTCTGTATAAATGCACTTTTGATAATTGTTTGCATATCATATTTGTGCATGGAAAATAGATAGTTAACATGTAGAAAAAAATATAACTGTAGTTTTGCTTGCCTTGAATGCATAAGTTAAACAATAAGTTTCGCAAATAAATAATTCTCTATTTAAAAGAAAAATCAATTCGTATTTCCCGTACTGTTTGTTCTACATTGTACTTTAAATTTGCATGTGAGATCATGTTAATTCAAAATCAGTGTGCATTTTTACAGGATTAAAGCAGGAAATAACAAAAGACGATAAATAAATGATGATAAACAAGAATTCATCAATAAGAGATGATATACAAAATATGATAAACATAAGATACAGACACTATATATCTCACAGCCTGACAATCAGTGTGCACTGTGTCAATTAACTAACTAATTAATTAATTGATCTATTTATTGTTGTTTTTGGCAAGCAATGAGACATATATAACTTTAAAAGTTATTGTAGAAAAATTTTATTTCTCAAAATCAAGCAAATGTTAGGAAAACAAGGTGCACTTTTGGCCCATTTACAAAAATCGATTTACCGCTTTTGAACAACACATTCAAGTTTTATCAGTCTAGTAAATCGACAGTTTTATAATAATAATTTCTAACGCAGATATTTTGCACATATAAAGTCATGTCAACCTTCAAAAACATGAACAATAAAAAATCGCACCTTTTATCTAAGATATCTCCAGTAAAGGATCTTCAAAATAAACGTAGACTGTTGCTGTAGATTTTATTTACTTCAAGATATCGAATACAAACCTATAAAAATAATTTATTGAAATATCAAACATATTTTTTACAAAATATTACAAAAAATAACAAGCCATTGAAAAATTGCATATCCACATTATGGTCTATTTGAGGTAAGTCGTTGCTTACTTCATAACGTGACGTCGAACCATTTTAGATGCCGTTAACGTAGTAGGCGACATGTGTACAATACGACAATCTTTTCATATTTAATTCAAATTAATTTCACTCGTAATCAATGACGATGAATATATTTTTGTGAAAATGCTATATTATTATGCGACAATAGCATCAAAGCCCCTTTCCATTTAGCTAGGTGGAAAAATAAGTCGGAGTGTTCTCATGAGAATTCTCTACTTTATCTTTAAAATGTTTTCTTATTTCCCTTTTTAATAATGGTGATAACACGAAATCATAGCTAAAATTCTGTGCAACACTTTATTTTCCAGATAATGAAAACAACATACTTTAACAGTTTCCAAATTTATCATAAAACATTTAATCAGATATAGCTTTTTACAATTTGAAACAAGAAATGATATCTCTTTACTTCAACAACTGATAATTCTCAGTTCAAATTGTATGGAAGGACAAAAATATTTATAAAGACTAAATTTCATTAAGTTCACAATGAACGAATATTACAAACACAGTACAGTGTTTTAAGAAATTTCTCTATACATGTTTTGTAATAGTAAAATGCGATATTTTCGGAAACAGATATCTAGTGTGAATATAAAATTTACATTTATTTCGTTTTTGTCGGCATCAGATGTTTTAACGTTTACGCTAAGCCCTAAGCCAGGCCTCTGATCGTCTATTGACTGTGCAATGCAAACTAATGTCACGTCATCTTTGTTACGTCTCAATTTGTCTTTCTAAAACCGCCTGCGTTCACTTCAAAGATGCCCCGACCGACATTAAACCATAAAATTAATATTTGGTTAAAATCGTTATCTAAAGCGTTTATGTTGATACCTTTACCAAATAATGGCATATTTAAATGATTAATCAGATATGCCGTCGGCTTCACAAGGACTTTCCGAAGGTAGAAACATCAGCACCATCGCACTATAAAATATGTTGTTTTAAAATCGCGACATTCAAATCACGTCAAATTTTACATCATAATAGCATTAGCATTCAGCATATCGAACTATGATGTGGCTTTGTTTGGCGTCTTTTCCTTAAATTTAGATATAATGTGTTTAACATGTGACGTAATAGCTGTGTTCGCTGCATACATGTTACTATGGTCAATGAATCTCATGGCACATTTGATATTTGCACTAAAACATAGTTTTTGTATCTGTTCTTTTTGATAACATATCTTATTTGTTTAACAGTGAAACCTCCCCTATCTTAACCACAGTTATTTAGGTCATCCTCAGTATAACACATTCCTTCCATCCATACCCTATATTATTTGAAAAAAAAACTGTAACAAGGATAAGATTAAAATGATTAATCAGATATGCTATGTCGATAAGAATCGCAAGTCTCCATTCCTTCATTGAAGAAAGTTATACGACAGCATTGTAAAATAAAAACAAACCTATAAGAAGAAAATATAGAAGACCTAATCAGTTAAACAAAATGAACAAAAGTAAGGGAGGAGGGTTTAACACATATTCCAAATGCAAGAATAAAAGATTATTATTTGAAACCATTACGCATGAAGATTTAAATAATCGTGCAAAAAGGGAGTTTAGACATTACCCTTCTGGAAAACGCAATAAACCCATTAATTTCTTCACCTGTTTCGTCACTGTTTACTTTTGTTCTTAAATTTGAAAATTCGTCTTCATAGTCGGAACAATTCGTATGACTGACATCAGTCTGTTTTTCAGAAGTTTCATAAGAGATTGACATTTGAGATTTCACTGCATAACATTCATATGGTCTATCAGTTTGCGCGTCAATAATCTTCAAATTACCTGTGCTGCTGCTACCACGCGGTTTAGCCATGTTTCTTTCTGTCTCTTCAATGACATCGGATCCCGAACTTGTTTCATGATGTTGGTCTAGAATCCGCCTTACGGTTTCATTTTGAATACTTGTTAATGTCTTTCCCTGTACCTTCTTAGAATAAAGAAGTAGCATGCTATTGGAAAGTGATGGGTTTTTCTCTGCATACAATTTAGTAAACGTGTATGCATCATTTGAAAAGCTTGCGTTTTTATTTTTGGCTACTATTTGTTCCACTATTCTTAAAATATTCAATACTTGGTAGTGCGTAAAATTGACATCTCTACTTTTGTTTTGGAGAGGAACAACTCGGCCACCACAATCATTAACTAACTCCGTCAACTTTTGGTGTGGTCGTTTTCCTAAAAATTCTTCCACTTCTTCCTTTGTGTTAGTATCCGTTAGAATAACAAATGAATATTTTTTGACATCTTCACCAAACCAATTAAAGAAAATATCTTTCGTCTCTTGAATCTCTGCTGTGAATTTGGCTCCTCTCTTCAACACAAACGCAATTGCATGGAACCCAGGTGTAGTTAAAAGCAATGCTCTGATCAGCTCCTTGTGTATTTTCTCGTTATCATTAGCTGTATCAAAAATACCAGGTGTGTCTACTATTTCCAATTTTCTGTTCAAGCGATTTGCAGCCTGAAATTTGTTCAAATCATAGTATATTATATTACTTGCTTTTACTATGCATTTAAAAGACTTAATATTAGCGCTAAATGTTAAGTATCGGCATTGTGTTATTAGAACAATCTTATAACTGTAAAATTGAAATGACTGTGATGTATGTATATGAAAATGAGTTATATATACATGTAGATGACAAAAAGGTTATGAGAAATTAAAGATTTTTAATTTTGAGCGCATTTCTGTCTAGTATGGAACAATTGGACGATCTTTTATATAAAAATATTTTACAGGAAAAATTGATAGGAATTTGAATAAAAGCTTATCATATATATCTTATGTAGATAAGGTTTAAAATATAATAATAAGTTGTCTTTTAAGAATGTTTACGGTAATTTCTTTTAAAGGTCAGACCAAATCTGTTGTAATGTTAAGTGTTCATATTTGTCTATTGTCATTTTGTTATGGGGGATTGAAATGGTTCTACAAGTTCAGTGGAGGGTGATTGATTTTGTATGAAAGTTATTTTAACTGAACTGGTTCTTGGATAGCTTTATCATTTGTAGCAACATTGACCACTCCTAAATTTGCTTTAAAAGTGACAACATAATATTTCATTATATTCAGTAATTTCTATATAGAAATACTTTGTATCTTTATTCAGTTATTTAAAAAATTAAATCATAATCTTCTATAACAAAACCTGGTAAGTAAATTTATTATTTCTTTATCAGGAAATTGGTTTTTTATCGTATATCGGTTACTATACATTCACAGAACTCGTCATGATTACTTTGTTTTAATGTCTTTTTTAAACTCCTCTAAGGTATCAAAGGAACACGTAATTTGGTTTAAATTTTATTAGCGCCAACATTTGAAGTTAATTGTAACAAATGAAATTCCCTGTTTTCGTCAATTTACAACCATTCGTCAATTTACAACCATTATTTTTATTTTATATGCATGGTGATTAAATTAAATTGTATGTTTGCATAGTCAACTTAGATATTATCTAACAAGATAACATTCTACTCATGAACATCTTGAAATGTGAATCATTTCTACCCGAATCATGTGATAAAATATTTGTCTATGTATTTTAAATTATTGTACATGCATAAGTCTTATTATACGAGTATTTTACATTTCTCCATAGATCTCTAAAAGCTGTTCGATAATATTAATAAGCATTTTTGGTTAATTCTAATGATATTATAATTGGTAGTATGTATAATCGAATATTATATCAAACAAGTAAGTAACATTAAATATCTGGTCAGTGAACTAACATAAAATAGTTTTGAATTTGTAATACTTTCTTACTGTGTACAAATGACTTATTTCCGTCGTAGATGTCGAACCAGACGACACTTCCGCCAAGTTCTCACCAATCAAAGTGTTGCATGTTGCACTTTTCCCGTGACCGGTTATTCCAACCAGCATTATTCGCAACTCTGAAATAATTTATTATTTTTGAAAAAAAATATGAATATCTCTTTTATCAGAAAATTGATTTTGATTGAAAATGAAACAAGTAATGTAGAAAAAAATCATGTATGAAACATACACGTACATGTATCAAGCTAACATACCTGACTGTTTCTTGCCATCAAAGGCGAAATAATCCTCATTAATTATTGAAAAAGCCATCCGTATTAGGAAGAGGAAAACGGCCTAAAGAAATTTGTTTATACGCTTAATTGTGACTTAGCTTTGATAATAATAAGATGAAAATATTTAGCGTTATTCTCAACCATCATTTTACATCACATGCTTTATCTGTGCTCAAACTATCTCTAAAATCAGATATGTTATCTAAATACATGTGCAAGTAGGTCATTATTCAAGTTCGCAAAGTTCTGTAGCATATTACTGATATCCTTATAACTAGCTGTCACTATAAAGAAAAACTGATAATACAGCAAGAGCCAAAAAAGGAAAGTTAAAAAGAATATTTGAAACCATTGTCAAACAGAAAGAGGAAATGTTTTTAAATGGAAAAAGATTCTGAAATTATTTTGAAAAGAGAATCTGGAGAAAGTGTGATCCTTCGGAAGCATTTATTACAACAAAATTACATGAAAATTGCAAACTCGGTTTGGTTGATTCTGTACCTGAGGGATACTCCACTCACTGGTTTGAGTGGTACTCCATTTTCAACAGATAAATTTTAAAGTGTTTAAGTTTATCATGTAATTTTCCTTTTGTTTCTCTGTCGAGGAATTTTTTAAAATTTTGTACAACGATTTATTACTACGCAATTCAATGAACTATCCTTGAAGTAAAAAGTGTTAACATAAACATGATATTAAGGAATTATGATATTAAGGTATTGGTATAACTGCTATAGAACGACATCGTTATCTTATACTTATGAATTCTGTAAAATGTTCAGATTTTGTTTTGACCGTAAAATCGACCCCGATGAATTCTCAGTCGTTTTCCCTGCTGTTTGTCGGAAATGTCCAAAGATATAATTACTTTTCTGTAATTACTTCACTGGTATTATGTCGATTAAAGTGTTTTTTAAAGCGCATTCAATATTATGTACTGTAATTATTGAACAAAATTTTTTTTTTATCATTACCTTTGTTCATTGATTTGTTTTCATGATATATATTGTTACTCTACACGTTTGTTACGATATGATATTGCGCTTAGATAAAGTAGTGTATATCATGCAAAAATTAGGATATTTACAGGACAATGTATTATTGTAAATCTTAAGATTTTGTGTAGGCATATCCTGGACTAATTGAAGGAATTTCCAAATTATAATAAGCATATGTCCATTATAAACATTAGTCAAATCATATTTTGAAATAAGTACTTTTCATATAATTATAACAAAGGTTTTAGATTTGCAGATATTTTTTTTTTGCATTATTTTACATAACTATATTATATAAAACGAACAGTATGGGCTTACAAGACTAAGAAAATATTTAAGAAAATGTATAATTGCAATATTAAGTTGCAATCCAGATTTTTTTACCGGACAAAGACAACCGATGTCATCATAACATTTATGTCGTCTATAGGATGATTTAAAAGTCTGAGCACGTAAAAAAAACGTAAGAGATGAGAGTTTAGTCAAATGTTTAGAGAAAAGAAAATTATTTTATTTCGTTTTAAAATTATAATTATATAATGATATTTGGATCAAACCGGAGACCTGTCGACCTTGACATAAGGCTGTTTCTAAGAGAAGATGCACAGGAGACTTGAGTTGGTGATACCGTAAGGTTTCCTTTGCAAAGTGCCACTGTCTTTACTCCTCGTACTGTAGCTCGTATTGTCAACATGTCACTATGTTCTTAATATTTTTGGGTACTTTCCTAACTTATTGTATTACTGAAGAACCTATAAGAGTGTTAATTCTCATTTCTTTGATAGGCCTACCTAACAAGCATTAACCTTGTTATCACCGATTAAAAAAGATATCAAGAAAACAGGAAAAAGAGTCGCTAAAGAACGCCAAAAAGAGTAAAATTGAAAATGTTGCATGCTCGATTTAATGAAGTCTACGGACGGTTGTGGTAAATGTAAGATACCGTACACACCCCCTTGCACCGGCATAAGCAGTATTCAACATTTTATAAATAGTAACTTCAGTTGAGATTTTTATTTAACTACATTGTACACATAAACTGCAGCATAAATAATTTATTGTCGATAAATTCTAAATTATACGATACATATACAAACTAAGTATAAGTGCAGACTAAACAACATTTTGAACACTTACATGTACTGTTTTGTAGGTTACTAGTTCATTCCATTATAAAGGAAATCAATGGATGGTAAATGGTTCAAAAGTCTTTATAAACAAATAAACAATTCAATAGTAATGTAAGTGGATTGTTTTCCACCTTTCATTTTCCGCACAATTTACTTACAAATGAGTATAAAAGTAAAAGCAAACAAGCATTCAAGCACTTTTAAATAATAGTGCAAGAAGACACCCTTGACGTTAAAGCCTTTATTTCTACATCAGTTTTTTTCAGTATTTACTTTTGTTACCAAAACATCGTGCGACTTAAAACCATCTGAAACTTTGCAATCCTCAGCACTGAGATGTGTTTTGTTAGAGGTACCATTGTTGAATCTTCGTCTTGTTGTATTCTCTACACCTCCATCGGAAACAGCATCTTTTTCAAACCTGTAAAGGTCCAGTGACCAAGTATCTATTGATTTCAGATTGATTGCATCTTCAGAACAAGACACATAAATAGTCTCACTTTCGTCAGAAGTATCAGCAAACTCTTTACTTGTTAAAAGTTTGTCATTTATTGAAACTTCATATGCTTCGTTTGTATGACCGTCAATGATTAATAAATTACCCTTACTGCATTCGAGCTGGTTAACCATTTCGCATTCAATATCGCCATTATCATTAAAACTTTGGTAATTTTCAAGTTCATATTCACTGATACGTTTGAGTGTTTCTTGTTGAATTCTCGTAAGACTCTTTCTCGATATTTCTTCTATAATAAGAAGGCGAATACTATTGGAAAGTAATTCCTTGTCCTCTGCAAGCGATTTGGACAGTTTATATGTAACATTTGAATAGCTTGAATTTCCATTTTTAGTTACTATGTATTCCATCATTGTAATTATGTCCTTAACTCGTCCTAAACTATTTCCAGCTTTTCCATCTGTTCTGAAGAGGGACAACTCTTCCTCCACAATCTCGAACTAGTTCTGTTACGCTTTGTCGTGATTTATCTCGAAAAAATGCTAGTTTTTCTTCTCCAGTGCTAGTATCCGTCAGAATAACAAACGAATGTTTCTTAACATCTTCACCAAACCAATGAAAGATAATACCTTTCATCCCCTGAATCTCTTCAGTGACCTTATCTCTCCTTAATACAAACGCAAGTACATGAAACCCAGGTGTAGTAAAAACTATAGATCTGATCAGTTTCATGTAAATTTTCTGTACATCATTTTTTGTATCAAAAATACCTGGTGTATCTACTATTTCAAAATTTCTGTCGAAGCGGCCAATTACCTATGAGTGAAAAAAATGCAATATTGAATTCGAGTGATTTTCGATGTATTTGTTTTAACTGTTAAATAAAAGCTATGTTTGTTTATTTAAATAGGTGTACTCATGCTATATGTATGTCAATCAAATTGCTTTACTACAAGACATTAAATAAAATGATATGAATAAATGTTTTAAGAAATAAGAGATAAAATATTATTTTAGACTTTAATAAATTACACATACAATAGATGCAAAATTTATTACAACAAAGAATGATAAGAAAATAGAAATAAAAATAAAGAATCCCCCCCCCCCCCCTCCACTAAAAAGTCCAAAATGTCAAAAGTGAAAAAGTTCATGGTCCAAATCAACCGAAGGTAATCAAAAGTAAGCAACCACTCCCACAGATCTTCTACAGAAATGCATAGTGTAAAATTACTTTGTACAGCTGACCGATTAAGGTCGTACGTCTCGAAGCAGTATACACTTCTGCGACGTCTTCTCCAATCAAAGCATTGCACGTAGAACTCTTCCCATGACCACTTCCTCCAACAAGTAATATTCTCAAGACTGTGGTAATTAATAAAGATTTTATCATATTTCATCATATGTACTTCACTGTGATATTAAAGTTTATGTTAAGCTATGTAAGTACACTTTCATGTAAATAACGCTTTGTCCACAATCACGTGAAGTAATCTTACAGTACCTACAAACTTGGCTCTAAACTAAAGCATACATATTGTAAATGAAGGCGTCACAGTTCCATTGTAGATGTATGGAATAATCAGACAGGCACCGGGAAACTTTTATGTATATCTCGGCTGGACTGATTATGTGACCTTTAAATGAATAACGACAAATAATATTTAAGAAGCATTTATATTGCTGAAAATGAGAGATTGTGATAATTAAATGAAAGTGATTAATAAAGAAGAACAACGTCAAATTTACATGGTTATGCACCCTAACAAATTCTGAGCGACTATTTATTTGTTCAGATTCAATTGCAAAATTCATTATAGTAAAACTGTACTTAAGTAAGGTTTTATTATTTAAAATGAAACTAATGACGTTTTGTATAATAACACATAAAAACACGTTTTTAGAATGCATACCTCTCCGTTTTCATTCTTGTGCTAATTTTGATGCCATCGAAATAGAAATATCCCCATTAAACAATAAAAATGTCAGCAAATCAGAACAGTAAACAGCCTTCAAAATAAGGTTAACAAGCTATATCTTGATTACAAATTTGATTACGACGAAACGACGATGATTATAAGATAATCGTATATATGTATAATTAGCATGTATATCTTTATAAAAATCTTTATAATAATCTCCTTTATCTTGAAGATACCATGCACTCTAACTATATGTTAAATTATACATCATACATCTTATTGAGACACGTATGTACATTGATAAAATTTTAGAAGTTGATCACGTTCACTTTATATACTAGCTATCTTTTGACTAATACCAATGACCAGATAGGTTTTCTACAATAAACTTATTTATTCAAGCTCAGCTAAATGTTTGTTTAAATCACGACAATCAATTGCATTTTAAACATGTCTATTTGAGCTCGACAGTGATATGAAGATCGACAGAGCAGGGTATAGCGTAAGAAATGGTAGTTCAAAACATAGTCGACATTTTTGAGAAACCATATTATCATATAAAAACTGAAAACAAGAATATTCAAATGATAGCGCAATATGAGAAGTCAAACACTGTTTCCCTGGTTAAGGCAATTAATCTCTTCATTTCTACAGCAGATTGGCCTTTTGTTTCAGAATCATTAATATCATCTGTAGAGTCGAGACAATCCGTTTTTTCTTTTGTTTCAAAATGGTTTTTGTTATCTTCATATCCAAAGTAATCCGTTTTTGCATTTATTCCAAAATCATTCATATAGTCTTTAGAGTCTGAACAATGCCTATTTTGTCTTGCTCCAAAACAGTTTGTATATTCTGAATCGTAATTATTCATTATTTTTTTAGTTTCAAAAGCATTAAAATCATCTTCGGTGTCGGAATTATCCGTATCAACAGATGTTTCAAAATAGTTTGTATAAATTTCATATTCGGAATTATCCGTGCTTTCTTCTGTTTCAAAACCATTATCATCTATAGAGTCGGGAAAATCCGTTGTTTTTGTTGTTTCAAGATGTTTTGTGTTAACTCCAGATTCCGAATTATACGTTTTTGCATCTATTTCAAAAGCATACATATTATCTTCAGAGTCTGAACAATACATAATTCCTCTGGTTTCAGAACGGTTTGTATATTCTGAATCGAAATTATACATACTTTCGTTCGTTCCAAAAGCATTAAAATCATTTTCGGTGTCGGAACAATCCGTAATTACAGATGTTTCAGAATAGGTTGTAGTAATTTCATATTCGGAATTATCCATGCTTTCTTTGGTTCCAAAGTCATTAATATCATCTTCAGGGTCGGAACAATCCGTAGAACTGATATCATTGACAGGCGACTGATTTTCAGAAGTTCCACCGGAGTCTACATTTTGTGACGTGTCTGTAGTATATTCGTAAGGTTTATTTGTGTGCACATCAATGATTTTTAATTTTCCTCCTTTACTACCTGCATACGATTTAGCCATGTAATTTTCAGACTCTTCAATGAAGTCAGATCCAGAGCTAGTTTCAGGATACATTTCAATAATATATTTGAGTCTTCCATGTTTAATTTCTGTTCCATCCAATTCGCAAACATTCTCTTTCTCTAAAACAAGAGACCTTGGTGATTCTTCGTCACTTTCTGCATATGATTCATCAAGTATGGAGGTATTACTTGAAAAGATTGTGCCGTTATTTTCGGCAACTATGTCTTCCACCATTTCAAGTATACAAATAACTTGTTCACGCATCAGACAATAATTTTTCCATTTGTTCTGAAGTGGAACAACTCTTCCACAGCAATCATAAAATAATTCTGTTAATTTTTGGTGTGGTCTTTCTCGTATAAATGCTTCTATTTCTTCATCTGTGTTACTATCTGTGAGAATTATAAACATATATTTTTTAACATCTTCACCAAAACATCTCAAGATAATGTCTTTTGTCTCTTGAACCTCTGCAGTGAATTTATCTCTTTTTAAAACAAACGCAATGGCATGGAATCCAGGTGTGGCTAGATGGAGAGATTTAGTCAGTTCTTTGTGAATTGTTTCATTGTCATGCGCTGTGTAACAAATACCAGGCGTATCTACCACTTCATAATTTCTTTTGAAGCGATTGGTTACCTACAATAATTATGAAAAATTTCATAAAAATGTTATTATAAAATTTGATATATTTCATTAGAGTAAAATATATTGACATAATCCAAAACCCAGAAGGTAAACTGCAAAAATATAATTTATATAAACTGTAAATGATATTCGGATATGATAACAGAAACAGTTAAATTTAACATTTTAATGAGGGTCTCCGACCTCGTTTTAAAGGTATCGCCACTGAATTTTAAAATATTACAAATTTCAAGGGCAGATAATTTACCAACAAGGCTAGCAACGATTTTTATCTGCCTTTCGTGTAGCTGACTTTAATTCGAGTAGTTGTGAAAAATTTCAAGACTATGTTATGAGATTTTTTCTCTCTTTACATTCAGATTTGACAATTTTCTGGGATGATATAGCTTATTTATTTCTCAAAACAATATTCAATATTAACCCTATGTCCCTAAACAACGCAAGGAACACCATTGATTTATGGATAATCTTTTTTTCTTAAAGAATTACTGTTATATCAAATAATACATGCAGTTTAAATTTATTCTATTATGTGATTTTGAATCTGCTATAAGCCTCTAATAGGTCTATAAAACACTTAATTTCATGAAAGATCAGCTGTTTAAAATTTAGAAGATGTATATTTTGAATAGACCTCTGACAAGATTCAGATTTTAGATAATAGTTTATTATCTTTGCCTAACACCGCTGTAGGTTCGAGTCGCACGAGCGTCGTCAGATTCTACATGAGATCAGGTATACAGCTAGCTTACGGACTGTCGGTGGTTCTAATCAGGTGTTCGTTGGTGCCCGAAATAATTTACAAAAGTCACCTGATGACTTATCCCACCAGTAAAGCTGGAAAGTCGCCATATGTCTTACACTGTGTTAGTGCAACGTTAAACCAAGTAAAAAAGATAGTGTTATGACCATATCTTATTTGTGAAAATAAGAAAGTATTCAATCTCTTAAAAGCGTGTATATAAAATATGAAATATTTTTACATAGGTCATACGATAAAAAGTATGTGTCTCTGCAAATAAAAAAGATATGCTGATATAATATAAATGGTAAATGGTTTGAGGAAAATAGATACTAGTATTTACCTTAACCCCCCCCCCCCCCACACACACACACTTTCCCCATTTTTTAGAACCACAAATATAATAAACGTTTCGGCGTACTATTTTTATATAATTATTATGTATAATGTAAAGAATGATAAGTTCCTGCGTTTCTTAATTTGCATAAGATACGTTAAAGTTCTTGCATTACTTTATTAGCATAAGATACATTAAAGTTCTTGCATTACTTTATTAGCATAAGATACGTTAATGTTCTGCATTACTTTATTAGCATAAGATCAGTTAAAGTTCTTGCATTACTTTATTAGAATAAGATACGTTAAAGTTCTTGCATTACTTTATTAGCATAAGATACGTTAATGTTCTTGCATTACTTTAACAGCATAAGGTAAGTTTAAGTTCTTTTATTACTTTATTAGCATAAGATAAGTTAAAGTTCTTGCATTACTTTGTACAGCTGACTTGTCGTCGTCGTAGATGTAGAAGCAGAAGATACTTCTGAAAGGTCTTCACCAGTCAATGTGTTACATGTAGAACTTATCCCATGACCAGTCCGTCCAACCAGCATTATTCTCAAAACTGTTGTAATTCATATAATGTAAAAATAGAAGTACTTGTACTAGCTATATATATTATCTATTTCACATAACAATCTGCTTTACGACAAGCTATATATAGGTGCTCGTTAATGCAGATGTTAATAATGGATGATCTGAAATCATATAACCTAGTAGTTAAGTAATAGAAAGGCCATCGAAACACGAGGCTATCTGATTTGTAATGGGGGGACCATGCGTCAATCAGTGGGTATGCCCTGGAGTGCGTGTAACTAATACCTGCACTCCAGGTAACGCCCTGTGCATGTGTATGTATACGATAATATTTTCAACAGAAATGTCCCCAAACTATGATACAATCAGATAAAGTGTTTACAAACATACCTATAATAAAAAGCATACATATTGAAATGCACCACGCAGGTCAAACAACATATGCATTTAAAGATGTCATTCGAACTTTAACAACACCGTTATTCAACCAAACATTTCCTCATCTGAATTGACTGACCAATCTGTGAAATCAGATAAAAATCTACTAAATTTCAAAAGATGTACGTTTTTGCAGGCCATATATTGTATTGTAAGATATAAAAGTACTAATGAACATTTGTTGTTGTTTGTTAAATTTGCTATATTTGGTTTACTGACCATTTGACAAAATATTAGTTACACAATAAACTTTACCGTGTCTTCATGTATTGTGTACATATCAATGATTTCAAATCCTTAAGAAAAGTCTAAATTTAAAATCATTTGGTTAACGTCTTTTTTCTAATGAAGCCTTTGGTCGTTCACCTAAGCTGTAAGAGATCTGTAATTCGTGTTCCGGTCCAAGCAATTGGGGGAAAATGAGTGTATTTTTAGTGATGTGAACATATTGTTCAATAAATTAAAAAACACAAAGATATGCCAACAAAGAAATGTGGTATCAACAAAATGTACATAAATGCAAACTTACACATGTATTAATTTCAAATATCTGCAAGGTAAAAGTGTTATATACTTTTTTATAACTTGGTTATATCTTTGAATATGTTTTAGATTTCTTATTAGATACTTTTCATATGGCTGACGGTTTTAGTTGTTTTTGGACAGGTGCATCATTATTGACTCTTTGAAAAGGTGATGAATTTATTTAGATGAAAAATGTTAGTATATCCAAAATTAAAACAGGCATCTAAATAGCTTGGATATGCAAGTTCTTCTAAATATGCCATGGTGACTTAAATCGGGACAAAAATAAAGGGAGGGGTGATGCTCTAAAATTATGGACAATATGTTAAGCTGATTAATAGAACTGCCCTAACTCAAGTCTATGACTTAAATGGGTGAATACATAACAGTGTCTTTATTGAACTTATAGTGCGAGCAGTAAATGAACAATGACAATTTGTATCAAATAGCCTTCAATATCCAAGATATTAAGGAATGATGTTAATTGATGAAATTGTTTAATAAACAAAAAGAACCATATACTTTATCTAATGACACTCTCATTAATTTGTGACATTATTTTCATTCAAAGGTATATAATACCAAATGTAGTAAGAGAATATGTGAAAGTCAAAATAAGCTTTCATTATTCTTTTCAATTTAGTAATTTACTTCGCATAAACAATTGATAACTTAAATGGCCCACGAACATTTCTATAAATGTCCATCAGAATTTCCCCGTAACGTTCAGTTTATACAAAGAGTTGGGCAGTCTTTTTTATATTTTAGACAGATTTATATTTTATCATAAACATTTTCCATTATCAGCTGTTGATCAATCACAATTTTAACAGTCAAATTCTGAAGTACATAGTCAATTTACCTTAACCTGGCCATGAAAATATAAGCATAATGTCACTTTAATTTAAGCTAATATTTATTTCTACCGACACAAGAGCAATGTACATATTTTATAAAACTTCGGTTATGACAATTATTTAAAATTTGTTTTAGTTGAATTTGAAAGTTTTTTCTATATCTGTAAAAATCTTAAATACCTGAATGGTTCCACTCTTCTGCTAATTTTGACGCCATTCGAATTTGTATGTCCACACAAAACACTTAGGGAAATTGACATTCAGATGTGTTTAATGGTCTTAAAAATTTGGGCTTAAATACCATATATGTGCTATGATAATTGATAGCGATAACATTATCTTGTATCCATCTTTGCGCACCAGTTTCATTATCTCGAAGATTAGTTTGAATTAGGGTGTACATGGTGCGTAACATCTTCAACTTGTGTTTTCTTTTGTCTTTCTTTTATGTTGGATAGGCCCGGCAGAAACGATTTGACACCGTGATGCCATGATAAGAATATCGGCTGAGTACGAGGTCTTTTTGTTTAGGAAAGACCTGGTCTAGCAGAATCGATTTGATACCGTAATGCCATGTATAGGCTTTCTGTTAAGGAAACGCCTGGTCACGAATTTCATGTGAAACCGAGAGCGCGTAGCAGACCTGTGCACGTGCTAATGATAGACCTCATAACGGATATCTTTTTGTTTAAACGAGTCTATCCGAAGAATATAGACCTGTCACACACAACAGAGGAGGAATGAAATTACGGAAATAGTATTGTTTAAATTCATAAGAGCGATACCGTGGCCTAGTAATTAAGGTTGTCTACTTCAAACCACTTGACCCTCACCGCTGCGGGTTTCAATCAAGACAGGGATTTCTGAAGCTATCCAGTAAGCTTACGGAACGTCGGTTGTTCTAATTAGGTGAATTAAAGCTGGAAAGTCGCCATATCATCTATACTGTGTTGGTGCGACTAAACACCCAACCGAACACATCAGACTGGCAATTGTATAGTGATCTAAAACGGAAAACAAATATTATATCAGCATCAACATGTTTATCATTTAATGAAAGCTACTATTCAAATCTTTATAAATCAAAGTCTAAAACTGACTGTGTTAAACATTTCAACTTTCATCCTACGTGTTGAAAAAGAAAGTATATTGGTTGCTTCCTGGATGCAATCAGTTGATATCATCAGGGTAAGAAATAATATCTAATTGCAATCATTCTTCTGTATTTTTATTTCATACTGATAACAATATTACAATGTATATGTAACTCATGACCGGTTCGATTGGGAAAATGGAAGAGCTACCAGCTCTTTCGGACTGTTCGATTGGTCGCCTTCTATTTTCAGAAGCTGTTCTATCTATTCCACCCGATGGACAAAATATTTGGAAGAGAAAAAAAACACGTGATCAAACAGCATGACTGACAAGGATTAGGAGTAAAATAAAACAATTTTTAATACTGCGGTTGTTACATTTTTACTTTCTTCTGATTAAGAGAATAAGTATTTTATCACAAAATCAATATAGCAAAAGTTTGTTACAATTTATTCTTAAAAATAAGTTATCAATAGAGCTTTAAATATCTAAGAAGGTAACCATATAATACCGCAAAAACGCCATGGTATATAACAAGTATGTTTTTACCTATATATATAACAAGCTGACATTACTATAAATAGAAACTGATATTACACACCATAGCGAAAAAGGAAGTGTAAAATATTTGAAAAAAAAATATCGTCAAACAGAAAGAGGAAATGTTAGAAAATGGAAAAAGATTCAGGTTAGATTAAAGTTTTGAAAACAATTTTAAGTTTAATTCATGTGATTTCTATAATGTTACTTTATGTAATGTGTACACCAGTTTATATCTGTATATTTCAATTAACTGAACTAAATCATAAGTTAAACGTGTAAGTAAACAAAGAAATTTTATATTGAAATAACCTTGAACTAATTAAACTTAATGTTATTAAACAAAAAAAAAAATATACGTTTTACTTTTAACAAAAATGTTCTATAAAACGAAATAAAAAATACAAAATTTATTTCAACTGTAGATATTTATTTATCAGATTTTTTCAAAAGGTCATATAAATGAGGTTAAAATATAGTAACACGATAACGTGTATTCAATAGATCATTACAATAAAACATGAAACCATGTTTTATCTATCACAATTTTATATTAAAGTAGGATTATGTTAAGATTTTTAGATATAATGTACGTGGAAAGATTATCGAAATATTTTGTACGTTTATCAATTAACAAATATAATGAATGCTTTTAGATTATCGAATACACTGTGTGTATAGGATTACCAAATACGCTGTAAATGTATAAAGATCATCAAGTATACTTTTAAGAAAATAATTGATTGTTACATTAAACTGAGAATCTTCGATATGTATGCTGAATAGCAGGTTTACATTCTAACGGTTGACCTTCTCGAAATATGCCATAATGTAAATATCTAAAAGTTTTCGTTCATTTTGATTAAAGTCTCCATATACAATAGTCTCAAAAAATAAATCAGGTAAGAAACGAATTTAGCAGATCACAGATGCATAAATTCAAAAGACAGTTCATTTCAGCTTGTTTACAAGACGCTATTTAAACAGTACCCTATTATACTCTTAATTATAGATTTCAGAATTTTGCTTGTTGGACGTACGGGGCATGGTAAAAGTTCAACTGGTAATTCGATAGTTGGGAAAGATGTATTTGAAGTATCTGCATCTTCGAGATCAAAGACAAAGACTTGTCAGTGGTCAAATGTAAGCACTTATTGTTTGTACTGCTTAGTTCCAGAAAGAATCCGAATGTGTTTCAATTAGCTTATAGCTTCGAACCTTATAGAACTAAAATGAATTCGCTTAAACAAAAAAGAACTTTTTTTTTCTTTTCCAACGAAATAGTTTATTTTTTCTTTTATAAATATTTAAACGACAGATTTTAGTTGTCAACTTTGTGAAAATGTTTAATCAATGTTTGTTCCTCAAAGACTTTAGGCACGTTTATTTCAAAACCACATGCATGTAGTATCTTTACTTTACTTAGATGCAGTGTGAGTGAAGGTTTTACAGAAAGTATATACGATATTAGTTCTATTATGAATTGCAACAAATTTACTTCTAAGGTAATAAATGTGCAATTAATCATCGTTAAATTTGGTATGTTCGGACATGCAAAATACTTAAACATATTTAAATTAAGGGTAAGTGAATAACCAAAATATGTTGTTCATGTTTTGTTTTGCAGAAATTTCAAAGGTTTGGAAAAGTTGTTGAGGTTGTTGATACACCCGGGTTGTTCGATACAGATCTTGACCAGTTAGCAGTGCACAAGGAACTGCTAAAGGCTTTAGTATTGACAACCCCAGGTTTCCATGTAATTGCTTTTGTTTTGATGAAAGGAAAATTTACAGAGGAAATACAAAAGACACAAGATCTGTTCTTCCAGTGGTTTGGCAAAGATGTAGAAAAATTTGCATGCATTATTCTCACCGACACGGACAGTGACGAAGATAAAGAAAGTTATATCAAAGATGACCCGCATCCGAAATTAGCAGAATTGGTGCAAACATGTAATGACAATGTTGTAGCATTGAATAACAAAAACAGTGAAACGAAAAAACAAGATCAGATAAACAAACTTTTTGAAGTAGTTGAAAAGATCAAACGTGATAATTCTGATACGCATTTTTCTAATGTCATTTTTCAATTTGCTGAGTCATATATGAAGAGCAAATATCCAAACAAGCTCACAAAAGATTCAATACGAATAATTGAACGCTTTGATTTGGAGCAATTATCCCAATGTCAGAGACATCGGCTTCAGCAATTGATGGATATGCTCACTGAATATGACGATAGCGAGGATTTGGTTGTGGAAACGGACGTAGACTCAACTGATAATGACCAATTATTTTTAAGAAAAGCTGATGAAGAGACTGACTTTGTCAGCAGCGGAAGCAAGGGAAATCTCCAAATATTTGATAGTAAGTCAAATGAAAGGATATTAAACATACAGGACCCCGATCAAGTTTTAAGACATAAAAAGATGGTAACAGGTTCAGATGAAGTTGCCTCATCGAATGAATTTGGATATAGTTTTAACACAGCAAATACAGACGAGGTTCCCGGAAAAAGTTCTGAATATGTTGCAAGCAATGTCGTGCGTGATCAAATAGATGCGAAACAACATTCAACATACCAAATTGAAAGTGATGAACATTCTGCCTTAATGCAAGGATCTTCACAATCCAAAACGGACAACAATAAATATCGTGAGAAAAAGGGCAGGTCCAGAGGAGACCGAGTAATTGATATCGAAAGTGTCAGCTACGATGTTCCACCGTGTTCACCTTTAGATGACTATAAAGATAGAGTCAACAATGGAGAGCATGTAGAAGAAGAATTGAAAGGATTGTTGGGATATTTTAAGAAAGTTTGGAGATACTGTAAACGAAAAAGATGCATTATTTTATGATGATATTGTACGGACAAATTAACTGTTTACTTACCTAAACTCCAAATGGTTATTATCGGGGGAATGTAGCCTGCTCGATTTTGAAACTGAAATTGTACATGAACATATAGTTGTAACAAATGTTGAAGACAGCTTATCAAGTAAATAGGGAAAATAAGCAGCTTAGCAAATGTATAAGACATACTGTGAACAATTAGATATAATTCTAAATCACTATTATTTGGTATAAACCTAGTATTTATTTTACTGATTTATTTGCATGCAGTAGTTGCTTCTAATCACCTAAATTCATATTCTTGAAATTCTGCCAAGTAGATATCTTATTTTTAACATGACATTTTAGCTTTATATACAAGCAATTATTAATGCAATTTAATAACATGAGATTTGCTTTGTAAATACTGACAAAAACTATGCATGTGTTGTCTTTTGTTGTTGTTTTTGTGTGTTTGTATCTGTAATTAATAATTCATTGATTAGAAAATTATATGATATATATTATACAATTTTCATGGTCAAATTTGTTAAGGGTCCATTATCCGTTTCATGCACAAATCAAAGTTTAAATTCAAAATTAACTTAAAATGTGTACCAATTATATCATTTGATTCTTATATTTAACTTTTTCAGCGTAAAATCTTCATGAATACATTACATATTTAGTTTCAATTTAATTGAGTTGTTAGTTATGAAGTAAATGATCTTAAACAAGATAGAATAAAGCTATATCTAATATGTAATCAAACATTGTTATAAAATGTATGAACTGTAAAACTGTGTTGTTTCCATATTCTTGTGATCGAGTTGCGAATGAGCTGTAACATTCATTGTCTCCTCGATTATTTAAAGCTATTTCAAGTAGGCTTTTAACCAATTAGAAATGAGTGTGTGCATGTAAGGCAATTTACAAACAACTTTCTTACAAACAGACAGCTCAAACTATTATTTTTATTCAAACGATAAAAAAGTGTTATAGACTTAAAGCAAAATGTTGACCAACGCCGACGACTGGTCATAACAAAAGCTGTACTGTTTATTTTTCGAGAAGTAAATATAAGATGAAAGAACATGTGAAAAGGTATACTCTAGGAGATTATCTGTTATCATTTTTTAATGTCACATATTTTGATGGGCATTTAAAAGATATTTCCAAATATAAATAACGATTGGTAATAATTAACTTTTGTAGGAAAAAAAATAACGTATGCATACTACAAAAATTATAGAATTTTTTTTCAAATAATCGCGATTCAGTATTAATGCTGATATGACCATAAAAAGAACTATTAAATATAGTTTACTTTATCCAAAAAAGAATTGGCATGAATTTCATTGATGCAGAATAGTAACAAATAAACACAATTTTTGGGTCCTTTGCTAAAGTCTACGTAACAAACGAGTTAAAATCCTACGATACAATATGAAAAAGTTAACTTCTTATCATCTTATCGATAGAACTCCAGTCGTTTCTATATATTAAAATCAGAACAGTTTAAATCACACACCGAAAAATCATTCGTTAGTCTATTTTAACGAGAAAAAAAAGGCATAAAAGAGACCAAAATGGCGTCCAAAAGCTGGATACGGATCCATTCATGTATGTTATTAAGATCAAATGATTTAGACTTGAAATTGTTATACAGGTATTCCTAAACAAACAAACAAAAAAGAACAGATAAAGCAATCAGTACACAGAAGACGAAATATGCAAGTAGTACTATCATTACACGGTTCCAATTTCATTTTTCCATACTGTTCTTGACAATTATAATTTCGCGCCATTTATATAATTTACGATTACGATTTGTGAAAACTGTTTTGATTTAAATTTGCATATCGTTATTTTGCTACAAAGAAAATGCTATTTTATTATTACCTGCATATCAAACCAAACTTAAAAGAATAAATTTGTTTTTAAGCTGACTTTGTGTATTGTGTTTGTTCAATTTTAAATTTGTTATAGTTTGATCAAGGTTTGGAGCCTCATTTTCTAAAAATCTACTTGATATATGTTCCATATAGGTTAGTTTCATTAGGAGTGAAATAAAGTTTGTTTCCATACATTCGATTTAGTGACTAAGATATTTGCAACTGAACATTGACCTACAAATGACAGAGTGACGTCAGTTTATAAATAAGAGGAAACGGTTTTCAGTAAAAAGCTAAACATAGCGTATGCCAACTGTCCAAGTAGTGTTATGAATTTACTCTTTTGACATTTCGCAAAAATGCATGAAAATTGTGATTTGTGGTTATTGTTTTCGTTTGTTTTGCCGGAATATTTTGTTTTTTCTAACAGTTAATCATAAGGAAAGTGCAAAAATAAGTAATAGAAACAAGAGGCTATCTGATTTGTACGAGGGGGCGTCTGAGTACAAATCAGATTGCCGAGTGTTTTGATGTTCTTTCTCTTTTGTATCATAGTAAAAAAACACGTTCCTTGTTGTCACAATATGAAACCCCCAAAAAATGTAACCAATGAACGAGCATCTAAATATGATATTTCTGTCGCTATCCCTTTCTCTGTCGCCACAATAAGTAAGCCTCTAGACAAAATTAGCCAATCAATGAACATGCGTTGGAGTGAGGGTAACTAATACATGCACTCCTGTTAACGCACTGTGCATGCTTTAACTCTGACACATCTTCAACAGAAAGGTCACAAGTAAACATTTGTATGAGCACCTGATAGAACTATTAATAGACTTTGGTTTTATACCAATTTGGAAGTTACTCCTTATAAAAATCAAAGTGAAAAGAAATACACAAATTGTGTTTTTAGTAATTTCAAATATGATCCCAATTAAATGAATGATTTCTAAATGCCTTGGATGAAAATAATGTTTTTGTTTATTTTCATACATTATATTTTAAAATGGCACTTTAAGAGATTTAGTATCAATAATAAAAAAAGACTGAGCTGCCAAGAGTTTAAATCCTGGAGAGTACAGGTTGACCTGACTCTACTTTATATACCAGCGGAAGAGGCTAATCACTTCCGGTTCAAGTAAGCTTAGGGTAAAGGGTTTTCATCAACTTCAGCAGATAGAGAGAAATTTGAAGTTTACAAACTTTGATATATTTAAAGTTTGATGTAGAAAAATGTGACTGAAAAAAAAATGTCCTGCCGATGTTTTACGGTTAACATATGACGAAAAGGTAACGCTCGAGTGAACATACATATATAACAAATGAAGACTTATTCAAATTGACACCATTAAAGTATAGTATAAAGAACATTTTAAATCATCGACTCAGTCCAGGTTTTTTTTGTGCCTTTACCTCGTAATATAACTGTATAAAGATGTCACAGCATTCAATATTCAAAATACAAATATCGTGTGACACAGATTCAAGACAGACATCGGGTACGAGAGACCCTAGAATAAACGCAGAATAACTACTTGTATTTTAAACTGAAAAAGGGGATATGAAGTTTATACCGGTTCGAAATGAATATAGTGCATGCTCCATTAACTTTTACCTCTTTAAATGTTACAATAGCAAATGATAGATTAAATTACCCTTTTCCTATTTAATGCTTCACTGTGTATGTATTCAGACACGTTTGCAAAGTAAGTGTAGCGTTCATTCGAGGGCAAAAAATAACACTATGATTGAAACTATGTGTTTTTTAAGTTGTTTTATATTCTTCAATAATATTTACAACGTAAGTATCTCTTAATTGCCGTGACGATGCAATTTTAGAATAAAAGAGTATACCGTTTTAATACACATTCTGTTAGTCTAATCATGACGTCACCGGGAAGAGAAGTTGTGATAAGCGGGATTTCCTGTCGTCTGCCGATGTGTGATAACATGGATGAACTGAAGGAAAATTTGCTAAATGGTGTCGATATGATAAATCATGGGAAACAAAGGATAAATACTGGTGAGTATATCAGCTTTACAGACTTCAGCTTAATATATAGTTTAATAACAAGAAGTTACCGACCTTTTTATTATCATCATAAAATACAGGTATCAGGTACTTAAAAGGATGGCGTATTTCTTTTTACTTTGAATAAATTTGGAACTTGAAACTTGGTATCTCTTCTTAAAAACGAGAAACACGGATGAAATGAAGCAAAGTCGCTTAAATGTAAAATACGTTTATATGATATAGAGTTTCTTTCAGCGTAGCGTGTAATTTAAAAATATAATTATATCAAAATAAACTGGTGGCGTTGCCCCATTTACTTATAACATGTATAAAGTATTAATTTGAAGTATGTGTCGTTCAAACTTTATTAATGAGAAAGGTTCTGCAGTGTATTATGTTTAAAATATCTTACCTTAAAATTATAGTAACGAGAACTTACGTATACAAGGTTACAAAATAAATGTGTCAATGTTACTCAGCGTACTAGAGTGGACCTATTCATCGTGGGATATAATTATGCTTTCATATACAATAGACTCAAATATGAATTATAGTCTCCAAACCCTTAAATTGCTTTTACTTTTGATATTTTCTCTAATACTTTAACACAAATGTAACTGCGGTAACAAGTAAACAGAAAGTTCATGTCATGGCATAAATGTAGTTTATCCATATTATTGATATTGTTATTGGTATACTGTTGCAGATATGTTTGCTTTGCCACCCTATGGACAAATAAAAGATCTGTCGAGGTTCGATGCAAGTTTCTTTGGCATATCCGCTGCGCAAGCAAATAAAATGGATCCTTCATTGCGGATACTTATGGAAGTTACTTATGAAGCGATTGCAGACGCAGGTACTAACGTTATATGAACAGAGGAGATATTATTCACAAACGATATGCCAATTAAAAAAGCTTGTTATATTCTTAGTTTTTATTTGCCGTACTGAAAAGTTTATAGTATTACTCACAAATTTTTACAGACAAAATGATGACACTAGCATATTTCGATAAGGAAAATGTTAAAATGATAAGAAGATGAGAAAGCGTCACTTCTAAAATCAAACTTTCAAGTTAATCAAGCGTTTTGTAATCAAATTTTACTATCATGATTGTTCCAAGGTATTGATCCACTTGCACTACGGAAATCCGACACAGGTGTTTATGTTGGTACTGGTCCTTCGCAGTTTCATTTTGCAATGTCGGATGACATAGACAAAATATCTGGTTATGAGATGACAGGTTCAGAACAATGCATGTTGGCAAATCGTCTTTCCAACTGGTTTGATTTTCGAGGTAATCATTTCTTAGTTTCTCTTGTAGTCGCTGTGTGTAAAAAGGTCAGATGACAACAAAAATAATGTTATACTTTATAATTGAATTTTGTAATCCGTAATCACTGTGCAGAACTGGTCTTTTATAAAAAATAAATAAATATCAAGATAATTATTTATCTATAACATTAACCCAAAATCTGCTGGAAGTGTTTAACTTTTGCAAGGAGTACGTAGCCAGGCCAGGCTGTAAACCCATCCTAAGAGATGAGCCTTATTTAAATTTCATTTCAAAGGTCCAAGTCTTGTTATGAACACAGCATGCTCATCCAGCCTCGTTGCACTTGATAAAGCAGTAAAGGATGTGAGACAGGGAGTATGCAGTTCTGCCATTGTAGCAGGTGTAAATATTTTATGCCATCCTGGAATTAGTAAACAGCTTCAGAAACTCGGTATGCTGTCTCCAAATGGCCGATGCGCGTCTTTTGATGAAGAAGGTAAACATTTTCTCAGCTTTTTTGACGCTATAAAGTACATTATTCTATGAATCATGTTCATTGCTTTTTTTTAATAAGTTTTACAAACAAGTTTCTAAAATTTAGAAGATTTTGTCAAGACGCAAAAAATCGGTATCCTATCATATGCCTAACTTACGCCGATTGCTTCAGTTAAATGCAAAAACTAGAATAAGTAAGTAATAGGAAACAAGAATGAATTGTCTCTGCAAACTCATTTCCTTAAAAATGTATCTTGCGTACATGAAAAAATTATCATTATTAATTTAACAAGAATATTAAAACAACAATTGATGTCCGTGTCTCAGTAAGACCGCAAAACGTTTAAACACTTACTAGTACATTTTGTTTGCACAAAATGAAAACTATACTTGTATGCTATATTGTTCAATTTATTTAGCCGACGGCTATTGTAGAAGTGAAGGAATTGTTGCAATAATTATACAAAGAAAAGAGATGACAAGAAGGATTTATTGTGAAATCGTTCACTCAAAGGTCAACAACAATGGATCTTCTTCCAATGGTAATTTTAATATTGTTGCGTTCAGTGATTTTTGTTTCATATAACAATTGCCATGAGTAATATATTGTGAAGCAGACATGCTCTACCTATAACTGAAGCATGCAGCTTTGATGCCCTTTTTGACACCAAACATGTGTGACTTATTCCTGATAAATTCGTTGTCTAATTATGAGAACCGTGTCCATTTAGAAAGACATACTAGTAATTGTAACCAAGGTGAATATTATAAAAATTGTTACAGGCATAATATCAACATCGAAAGAAGCACAGTGCAAACTTCTTCAAGAGCTTTATTAAGAAGCCGGGTGAACCCAAACGATATGTACTATATCGAGGCACATGCCACTGGTACCCAATCTGGTGAAAAGTTTGAGGCGGAATCGATTGCTGAAATATTTTGTACACAAAAAAGTGGTCCCCTTAAAATTGGATCGGTAAAATCGAATCTCGGACATACTGAAAATGCATCAGGTATATTCGGGTTTCTTACTTTTATCTTTCCGGCTTTTCCTTATCAAATTAATGAATTATGAAATATACATACATTGTTATGTATTGACACTCGAACGATATGCAAGTATGGAAAACCACTCAAACGCTTTAATGTAATCCAGTAAAAATATATGTATTGAAAATTATGACGATTCAATAAAAAATTACTGAACGGTAATCTTATCTGCGTACGACTCAAGACGCGGGATATATTTTCGTCGGTATAATCTTCAAACTTTTATTTTGCATTTCCTAGGCTTGGTGTCATTAGCAAAAGTGATTGTAGCAATGGAGACAAAAATCATACCGAAAATCTTACACTTCTCTGTGCCAAACAGCAGCTTATCCGAACTCTGTAATGGGCAGCTGGAAGCCGTTCAGGAAAATCTACACTTTAAAGGAGATTACATTGGCATTAACAACTTCGGGTTCGGAGGAACAAACGCACATGTACTTCTCAAAACTCACTGTATCGCTACACCATGTACGTTAGAAATCTCGAGGGCTAAACTTGTATTATATTCCTCAAGAGAACCAAGTTCAGTGGAAGAAACAATAGAAAAAATAGCAAAATATGACCAATATTTTCACTTACTGTTGAGGAATGCAAATCTTATGACAGGGATGGCAAAAGTTAAAGCATATTCAACAGCGGATGAGACATCATGGAAAACAATGGTGGGCTAACCATTTCAATAATTAAGTGTATACCTTAAATTAAACAAGTAGTTTAACCTATATGTTGTAAAACGCAATCCAGCACAAACCTTTTTAATGTTGAAATTTGATTGATTATTGATACTTTTATTGCTAACTTTTCTTTTCTTTTTAAATAATCGTAAATGTCCTAATTTAAATGTATTCAATTAAATTTGTCAAGGACAACCATAACTCGGAGCAGCAAGTGTGGTACGTGTTTTCTGGAATGGGAGCTCAATGGCATGGTATGGGTAAAACAATGATGGAAGTCGTTGCTTTCCGCAAATCAATTCTGAAGTCAAACATGGCCCTTCAAGAATTTGATATTGACCTTGAGGAAATCATAGAGATGGGCACATGTACTGATTACATAGTGGACATTCCTGTTATGATTACAGCTATACAGGTAAATATGAGTGATTAAGGTAGTTGACTTCAAACGCTTGCCCCTCACCACTGTGAGTCCGAATCCCGCCATATCTAGAAGCAATCCAGCTACCTTACGTGCGGACAATCGGGGTTTCTACTTAGGTGTCAGTTAATACCTGAAATAGTGCACGGAGGGACATATTCACCAGTAAAGCAGGACAATCGCCCACTATTTAATGTGCTGAGGCGACGTAAAACTCAAACAAACATACGAGTAACAAGAAACATTGAAAACATCCGATTCATTCGGAAAAAGGTTAATTGACAACATTTTGTAAATAAATGAAAATTATAGACAACTTACACGTGGGAATCGGGGTTTTACTATTTAACTTACATGGGTGCTTTGGTTTCGTGCTGAAACAATTTAGTAAACATTGTATTAAAAATCATTGACGTGCTCTATTTACATTTTCATATAAAATTTAGCAAAATTAACACTACTTTTTGCCACCAGTAAAGAGTCAGACCAGCCTGTACAGCTTTGCAGTATGTCCACACTCTATACTTTTGCCTGACTCTTTTTCAAATTTTCATCTTAATACCCCCAAAACTGGCACCAGTCAAGTCCAAAACGAAAGGTGGATAAGTAAGGCCATAAAAAGTAAACAGTTCAGGTGGATTGAAAATATTCATTAGTCCATTGATGTTTATATTCTTTATATTTAAGTATTACTGCATACACTATTTATATTTGTGTATAATTACTGGTTATTTCTACACTTGAGTATGATGTTTACATGGGAAAATATGTTCTTGTGTTCCTTTTTAAGATTGCTTTGTATGATATTTTGTGGGATATTGGGATAAAACCGGATGGTATAATTGGACATTCAGTGGGAGAACTGGCCTGTGCCTATGCAGATGGCTGTTTAACTCGTGAGGAAACACTTTATATTGCGTATAAACGGGCTTTTTGCATTCAGAACGCTGATTTGCCACATGGGGCTATGGCTGCTATAGGTACGTCCTAACTCATCCATTAGCTATAAATTATATTTACATCAAAAAGCATAGTCCTTTTTAGTTTTGAGTCCCTTCTTTCGTGTATTTTTGTGTTGTATGCTTTAATTAATGTCAACATGTAAAGATTTAAACAAAGAAAATATATTGACTACATTCATTGACTAGATTCAATGCAAGTCATATAGAAATAACTGTTACCTGAACATGATAATTATGAAGCTGCTTTTATCACGTTTATTTTCTTTTTCGTAATTCATGTATTGCACCACAGGTTTGTCATTAGAGCAAGCAGAGTCAGTGATGCCAAAGGAAGTGACGGTTGCATGTCACAATGCACAGGATTCTGTAACAATATCCGGTAGGACATGTGCTATAGACCAAATCATAAAGGATCTTAATGCAAAAGGTGTATTTGCAAAACATGTAAATACTAACGGCATAGCTTTTCATTCAAATGATCTACATGTGGTTGAAGAGCCATTTAGAGTGGCGATTAAACAAGTAAGTACATGTCACAAAGCAATCGTCTAGTTGCACATAATGTCATATAGAATAAAATGCATTTCTGTGTTACAGTCGATACTATCGAATATTTTACCTTTGAGATATTTTAACTTTTGGTATGGCTAAAATGTTGCATAACAATTGGATGATTTTTGTTACAGGTTCTAAAGTCTCCGAGAATTAGAAGCAAAAAATGGATAAGCACAGTTATACCAAACTGCATGACGGAGTGTGAGGTATCCAGATATCTTACGGCTGACTATCTTACGAAGACTCTGACAAGTCCAGTCCTGTTTTATGAGGCAACACGGCAAATTCCAAATGGGGCAATCGTAATAGAAATTGCACCACATTGTTTACTACAACCACTGTTAAGACGATCTCTGCCAACGGATTGCTATATTTCAGGTCTCATGAAACGCGATCATGAAAACATGTCATACTTCATGTCAAGTCTTGGAAAGTGAGTATTATAAATTCGATATGTCTTGTTCCTAAGCGTCTTTCATCCAAAAACGGCCTTCTGAATTTAAAAAAGCGTTTTTTTATATTTTGGAAAAAAAAAGACAAATAGTTTGAAAAATAATTTAACTCTCAACATGAATATCAAAATATGATATGTCTGTATTTCACTACTTTCAGATTATTTGAAAGAGGACTTTGTTTTGATTCAAGCCGTATAGAAGACCAAATATCATTTCCAGTCCCAACTGGCACGCCGATGTTATCGCCTGTGGTGAAATGGGATCACACTCAAACATGGGATATTCCGTCATCGGATGTATGCATTGGTATTAAGTCAAAGCGATGTTTTACATATACTATAGATATATCTGAGGGAGGTGAATACTCACATCTTCGAGATCACACAATTAACGGACGAGTTCTCTTTCCTGCCTCTGGGTACATTTATCTCACTTGGAAGACATTTGCCACATTGTTAGGGAAAAGTTATGAATCTCAGGCCATAAAATTTATGGACGTCGAATTTCATCAAGCAATCATATTAAGAGAAGGCGACAACGGTAAATAAGAAATGTATAATGCAAATGAATTGGCTATTTTTTTTTGTTGCTATTGTTCTTGATATTTCTAAATAGTTTTCTTGATAGTCTTATATTTTTATATCAATAAGCAACAAAAGAACTTAATGACATGTTAAGATCATAGCTTGCGTTCGTGTTTAATAATTTAAAAGAGAATGATAATAATAAAAGACGCAAGGTCTTGTTAAAGTGACATAATACTCAGTTTTGTCAAGTTGGGTTTAATTATACATACTTCAAAATATTAACTGCATTAATGACGACTGACCAAACAATTGTTAATAAGAAATGGCTAGGATAATTTATAAAAACTGCCTAAAAATAAAACGACCGTCCAACTTTTTTTCAACTGAGCTGAACCGATATTAAATTGGAAAAATGGCTAAATGTTAACTTAATTTGACTTTTATCAGTACTCTCAACATTTACATTTTGATGGGCTTAATGTCTTTAATGAATTTGACATAGTATCTTAAAACATTTCCAAACATGACAAAACAGATGGTGAAATATTGATATCGATAAACTGTATCGTATTACCTTGTTATTCAACCTGTACAACCAGGAAACATACTTTTTTTTATCAAATTGCAGATATACGGGATACTTCATTGGAAATAGATATATTAAAAAGTAGTGGGCGTTTTGAAGTTTCTGAAGGTGGTTCATTGGTTGCTAGTGGATACGTGAGTCAGCCTGAAACGCATGAATCTAGTCTCTTTGGATCAACAAAAGATCTTGACTCCGAAAAAGAGTGTATAAATTTGGAGCTAGAAAAGGAAGATGTGTATAAGGAATTGTGTGTCCGAGGTTATGAATATGGGAAGAGTTTTCAGTGCATAGAATCATCAGATTTAAACGGTGGGTAGCAAAAATACAAACTAATGTTTTATTATAATGAACAAAGTACATTATACCACATTGAAACACTGCTATGCAGATATTTGTCTATATGTTTATTATTCTTACAATGCGTGTGAAAACCAAAATAATCTAGTCAAAAGATTGGTATTTACCTTTATATAAGAAGTCTTAACTTTACATATAGGACATAATGGAACGCTGCGATGGTCTGATCGTTGGGAAATATTCTTAGACGCTATGCTACAATACCCAATACTTAGCAAACTGAAAAGAGGCTTATACCTTCCATGGAAACTAGGGGAATGCTTGATACTACCGAATATGACGAATGTGAAAGCAAACTGCACTGGTGAGAATATCTGTAACATGTTACAATATTACAGTTTTCTGTACAAATTATGATAATTGAAACCAAGTTAATGATGAAAATGTTACCAAATTAAAATTATATACTTATAGCGTATATTATATTCGTAATCCGTATTTGAAATTCCACGTGTACGGTAAAAAATCTGACGAAATGAAGGTACCCTTATTATAACTTTAATATGACACAAAGAATTGATCAAGACATCACATGGTTTGCTTCATTTTTTAACAAGATGTGTACTTAAACCTGCCAGCATCATTTTACAGATATACCAGTACAGTTCATACCATCTACAGACACCTGCGAATGTCAATGGGCTGCCATGCGAGGCCTGAATTACTTGCCAGTTACTTATCAAAACGAAGTTCTTCCTCCATTACTTGAGTCATACAAATTCATAAGGTACACTTTTAACAGTTATTTTAATGAAGAAGAGAGTATTCAAGGAAATCAAAGAAAAATGTTTGAACCCAGTATGAATAGAGCAGTTGAAAATGAAGGTATAGAGATGCGAGGCGGCATGACAGATATGAAGGAGGATGACCTGAAATTTTGTTCAGAAATTGTCCTAGAAAATAGTCCAAAGGCCTTGAATATCTTAGCTATTGACAACAAAGACAAGATTCCGAGTGTCCACACATGCCTTTCACGATATCCAGATTACATGGTTAAATATTACAATTTAAAGGACAACTTATTACAGAAATATAACATAGTACACGACGAAAACAATAAATATAGTCTCACATTCGAAGATTCATTTACATATTCGGAAATTTTCAATGAATCGAACAACTCTTTTCAATTTGTTTTGTGTCAAGACGTGGGTTATTCAGAACAAACTAGAACATACATTCACAAACATCTTTCTGAAGGTGGATTTGTTTTATTCGAATCTGTTGAGCCCGATGTAAAAGAAGCTTTACGGAAGTTTGAAAAAGTTTTCAAAGTTGGTGATAGTTTTATTATCATATACGATTTCAAAACTGCAAGTAAAACAACTGTTTTATGTAGAAAGACGCATTTATATGACGGTTCGGAGGACAAAATAATTCAAACATCTCTTTGCAATTTTAATTGGGTCAGTGAGGTCAAGAAGTCGATCGTAGGCTCACAACAAAACGCGTCTGATCAAACGTTATGGTTGGTTTCTGATGAGAAGAACAGTGGATTGGTAGGATTTGTTAAGTGTCTGAAAAGTGAAAATGGCCAACACAAAATCAGGTAAATCAGAACTAAATAAGGCTCAATATGTATAATGTATATAATGCTATTAATTATTATTAAAGGAAACATACAGAAAAAATCATGGAGCAGTAACAGAAACATGCAATGTAACTTATTAATTTGGTACCTAATTATTTATCTTCTTGCTTGTATTTGCATGACATGCACGAAAACCCCATTTGTTTTTAGCATATGCTACGACATGCATATGCATATTGAATTGTATTATTTCCCAAACATACCCATGCTATGTTATATTTCAATAATTTGTTATGTTTGCCTTTTCATTGCAAATTGAATTGTATTATTTCCCAAACATACCCATGCTATGTTATATTTCAATAATTTGTTATGTTTGCCTTTTCATTGCAAAATATCTATCAATTAGATTCAATGTGGTATGCTATATCAATTTGTTCAAGGTGCATCATCAATCAATCAGATTCTCCATTAGGAAACAGATTGATAACGGACGAAATTGTCGCCGCTGATTTGGTATTCAATGTCATTAATCAGGACAGAAACATAGGATCTTACAGACACATGCCGATAAAGACTCGTATGTCATAATGTTGTTTCCAAATATATTTTTTTTACTTTAGTGTCATTAAACATATCTTCATACACATAAATGTGGTATGATGTTTCTTTTTAGCAATATTGGTGAGAAGTCAAGTTTTAGTTTATTTTACCGTAACAATCTTGCAGTCCGTATACGATAACCACCATGAATGAATAAGACTTTGATATATAAGTCATTGATACGTACGTTCAGTTTTGTATATTATTGAAATACTTATTTATGGATAAATGTGAACTGTATACGATACAGTCTTTTTACAATTATTTCATTTAAGAATCAAAAGTACAAACAACACATGCATATGTGCGGATACAGCAGTCCGGTAACTTGTCTAGTTTGCAATGGACACATTTACCAGAGGCAGCTGAAGGTGTTGAAAAGAATGAAATGTATACCGTTTGTTATTCGGCTTTGAATTTTCGAGATGTGATGTTGGCTACTGGAAAACTGTCTCCAGCTGCGAATCCAGGCAAGAACACAAATCCAGAACAAATGCTAGGAATGGAGTTCTCTGGTTTTAATACGCTCGGGAAACGTGTAATGGGTCTTGCTCCAGATTTAATGGTAAAATCAGTATTGTGATTTTAGTCCATACATGCTCTAATTAAGCAATCGATTGAAAACACGCTACTTACTTTACTTCATGGATAATTACCTAATCACGTTAACATTACAAAACTACATGTTGAAAAATCATTAAATTCTGAGTTCTATCTTTGAGCTTTGGTAAGTAATGTCTGTTGTTTCAGATATGACAATGTTATAATACAACAGTGTACAATGTATTATATTTTAAAATAGGAAATATTTTCACTTACCTGATATTTTGAAGGGTATATCTACATCGGTTTCAACAAGGAATGACTGTGTATGGCCGGTACCGGATGAATGGACACTTGAACAAGCAGCTTCAGTTCCAATGGCATATCTCTCCGCATACTTGGCTTTGGTAATCAAGGGTAACATTGCCCAACGAGAAAGCATTCTCATCCAATCGGGTAGTGGCGGATTAGGTCAAGCAGCTATAGCTATTGCACTGAGTTATGAATGCACGGTTTTTACGACTGTTAGCACTGAAGAGAAGATGGAATTTTTATTGGCTAGATACCCAAATTTAGACAAACTCAACATCTTCAGTTCAAGAGATACAGCATTTGAACAGAAAATTATGTACAAGACAAAGGGAGCAGGTTTTTCTAAGACTATTCAATCTAATTCGGAAATCATAATTATCTTCACTTTTTGTCAACATTGTGCTGAAGATTTCTTCTGCACTGTTTCTTTACTTACTAATATTAACGAACATGGGTACATGAAAGAAGCATCATATTTATAGATACACATATCATACTTTGATATGCACTTTAGTTTTTATATATTCGTACAAATGTTATACCTAGAGGCTTACTTTTTTCTTTTTCAAAGAACTGCTTTGATTGTGGTATGGGCGTTATTTTGAATAATCAATCCTATTATTGCTGTTTAATTTCATGGTACAACCAGTGACACCACTTGATCTCTCGTCATAATATACATTTGTACAATTCTCGAAGCTATTTTTTGTATAAGCAGTAATTTTATTAAAATACATATGAATCCATGCTGTATTCATTCCTTAAAGATTACCTTGCATACTGATCATTCTGTCCCCCTTTTTCTTTCAGGTGTAGATATAGTGTTGAACTCCTTAGCAGGAGACGTACTTCATGCAAGCGTTCGTGTGCTAAATAGCTGCGGGAGATTCTTAGAAATGGGCAAATTTGATTTATTTCAAAATTCATCTTTAGGTAATAATATTTATTGTTACAGTCAAACGAATTCTTTGCATATTTGATATTGAAATTTCGGACAATTTCTTATAGCTTATTGATTCTTCTCTTTTCTAACGCACTGTTTTACAGGTTTTATCTTTATTTTATTTACTTTTACAATAATACAATGAAGCAATCCCAAATTGTTTGGCTTGCCAAAATGTTACTATGATAATGTACATCTACTGCTAAAATATGATATTTCTGTATCCATCCAGGCATGCAAATGTTCTTGAAGAATGCAAGTTTCCATGGGGTTCACCTAGATTTTCTTATTTCTGAGGATACCACTGGTCAGCACATGAAACGTCTCAGTGAATGTTTCACCAAAGGAATCTCTGATGGAGTAGTAAAGCCATTAAATACTACTGTATTTGATAAACATAATGTCGAGGATGCATTTCGTTTCATGACAAAAAGAAAACACATTGGTAAAGTGTTGATAAAGGTACTTTATACGATCAGAAATATTCGTATTCAAATTTTGTTTATTATAAGATAAGCAAACATTCTATATATGTTTAAAATAAGGCTTAGAATGTGGACTTAGACCATGCATTGTATATTAATAAAACCTTGAATACATTCGTGCATATGTGTATTTTGAAAAACAAATGGTACAAAAACTAGTTTCATATTCAAAATTCGATATAACATGTATTAAATTTAATAAGACTTTTATACGTTACCATCTTGCATTTTTTTCTTTAGTTAATAGATGAAAAAGAGTACTCATTGACAACACTTCCCATGATATCTGCTGAACCTAGGGTCTATTTCTCTACCTCAAAATGGTATGTCATTACCGGCGGACTTGGTGGAGTTGGTTTAGAACTGGCGGAATGGCTATCCGATAGAGGCGCTAAATTACTGGTCTTGACCTCAAGGACAGGTGTCAAGACGGCTTATCAGAAACGCAAATTGTCATTCTTACGTGTTAGTAGCACATTTACATATATTCGTCAACTGGTTATCAGAATTAAAAAGATTATAAATTAGAAGTCCTTGTAAACATCTTTGAAGTGGACCAAGTTCTTTGTAATTAAATGTGTATATATATGCCCTAAGACATATACGTGCATATTTTAAATTGATGATTTAAACAATACTCTGTCTTGTCATCTTTTTACTCTGTTACGCATCGGTCGAATGCTTCACTACCTTTCATTTTCTTCTTTCTTATCTGTAAAGTAACCGAAATGTATTCGCTTAGCTGATAATTGAGCGTACGTATACCTTTAACGCAATTGGTTTTCATTCCACTCTTTGGTAACTTTTTGTATATGCGTCATATTGTTAAAAGTAAAAACATATATTTGATTGGTTTTTCTATAACGACTATTTGCTTAAATTCATCAAAAAGTATCATAATATTATATTTCTATAAAATTTGGCCTTGCTGCATTTAGAAATTAAATATATTGTTTGAAGACGACAATACTTGGTTATGGTTACAGGATAAGGGTATGGATGTCCAGGTGTCCACCAGAAATGTTTCAAAGATGACGGAAGCCGCGTGTCTTTTACATGAGTTTAGACCTTTAGGCGGAATATTCCATCTAGCAATGGTATTAACACTTTACTGTATTTTCAATCGTACAGGCTTTCACCAGAAACCATGAATTTGAAAAAGATAAAGTGTCAACAAATAATGAAACACAATTACAATATACCTATCAAGGATTGCTTCTTGGGTCTCTAAAATTCAATTGTTTTGAGTGAGGTGTGATAACTAGCATTGTAACATCGGCTTCCATAGCTACATAACTAGACATATCAATGTTAATCAAATGCTATCAAAATAATAGGGAAAATGAAAAGTTTGAATTCTCAATGAAATCCTTATACACTGTCCGTGGTTTTTTGTTTGTGTTTTAACATTTACAGTGATTAGAATAGAAGTTTAAAGCGTTAAAACAAATCAGAATTTCAATTCAGTTAAAGATAGTTTTAACATTTATGATATTTTAACCCCGAAGGTCTTAAAAGATGGAGTACTTGAAAACCAAGATGAGACTACGTTCAAATATGTATTCGAATCAAAGGCACAAGCAGCTATTAACCTTGATAAGCTCACAAGACATCCATCTGAATACAGTTGCGACTGGTTTGTATGCTTCTCTTCCATTGCCTGTGGTAGGGGAAACGCTGGACAGACAAATTACGGATATGCTAATTCTGTTACTGAAAGTGTGTGTGAGAACAGAAAGAGGGATGGGCTTCACGGTAGTATATTATAGAACTATGTATAAGATTTAGTATAAAAAAATAAACAAATTAACAAATGTTTTAATTGGAAGGGAAATCGATTATCCTTTTCTTGAAATATGTTTCGAAATGTATATATAAAAAAAAGGTAAACTTCAAAAATATTGTAAATGGACATTAAAGCAAATACTAAACTAAAAATCTATTTCAGAAAGTGTAACATTTGATTTGTATCCATAATCTTCCCTAGAGTGATTATTTGTGTAAATTGTAAGGTTTGATAATCAATCATTTTGACATTTAGGGTTGGCCATTCATATTCTACCGGTATCGTTTTACAATAAAGTTTGACCATAACATTAATTATATCAGTTTTCCATTAAGATTTGACCATCTTTTTCCATCTTTTTTTCCATTTAAGGTTTAGCCATACAGTTTGGACCGATCTCTCATGTTGGTGTATTCCATGAGACAATGAGAAATACTACATCAACCCTAGCTGGTGCAGTCCCACAAAGTATAACGTCATGCTTAGCGACACTAGAAAAACTTATGAACCAGTCAGAACCGGTTGTCTCTTGCTTTCTACAAGAGGAGGACACAAAAGAGAAAAGTGAAATAAACTCAGAAAGTAGATTGGTTTTATCAATATTTAGAATAATAGGTACTTGATGGGTTCTTTTTTATTGATTTTCATGTAAACGTCATTCGTTTTTATATAAAAATCAAATAATTTAATTTGCTTTCTTTGTTTGATTAATAAATGACTGGCATGTATAAACAGTTAAACACATTTTTCCAATTTGCTATGTTTCAAATAAATATGCTCATTTACATCAACTAAGATCCTAGTCCACTTTTTCTTCTTTGAATTAAAAACAAAAATAGCAACAACAAAAAATGCCCCGAGAATACGTTTTAAGAATACTATAAGTTTGAATTGAATTGCAACAAAATTATATCGGGAAAAAATCACTTTTCACAAAATATTGTATTAAACAAGTAAAACATGTTAGGAAGAATTTCACAATAGAACACGGATAGACGGACACATTAAACCCGCACGTACTGATGTAAAAACAAAGGATGTATTAAAAGCGGCCTTCAACTTTTATTTTCTGTTGGTAAAACAAGTCTGTGTTGTTTTAAACTAGGTATCTTGGAATATTAGGAATCGAAATGTCCGCTTTACTAACTTAATTATAGAGAGCGGACCGTACGATGGGGTTTCCTTAAGGCTTATTGTTTATTATCTTATCGTCTGCAAATTGCATTTCCATCTTAATCCTGCAGGTATTGACGAACAAAGGCAGATTAATGTAGATAGCAAGCTGAATGAGCTAGGTCTGGATTCGCTAAATGGTATTGAAGTAAGGCAGCTTCTAGAAAGGCATACACGCAAATCCATGTCACTACAACAGGTGCAAAATATCACCATAAAAGAGTTAAAACAACTCGCAAATCACAGTTAGTCCATTGTGACTGGTGAATGATTGATTATAATTGCGATTTATCTCATGTGGTATCGCAAAGCATTTGAAAATTATACTGGTATCATGTAATTAGCCGGACACTTTTCAAATTTAAGACTGTGTCATGCCAGTACTTTAAAGAAAAAAGACAGATCACTAATTTGTAATTGATGTATAACTTAATTGATACTTGAACAGTTTTGAAAATGGTTAAAGGGATCGTAATCCAGATTTTTTTCTGGTTTTAACCATTTTATATATTTTGCTTTGGATTTCCTTGATCTAAAAATATAATCATGCCGATATTCAATGACCGTAACAATGGTTGTTCTGCATAGTAGACTGTAAACTATGCCTGTACATAAAGTTTGTTGTGTTGTGTTCTTTATAACATGTTTCTTGTATCAAATATCGACAGTTCCTGTTTTTACTTAAAAAGCATAAAATAATAAAATCACAATTTACAGATTGCATTTTATAAAGCTTACAGTATAAGAAGGCCTGGTGTGTTTGTAAAACATGCATGCCCCCTATCGGCGGCCAATTAGGCAAGGTAATTGTAACTGACTTTTGACCTAGTAACAAAATGATCAATAGGGGTAATCTACTGGTCATGACTAGTCACTAGGTCATTGCGATGGTAAAGGTTGTGTGCAGGAATTTTATGACAAAGTTATAACAAATATTACAAAATAATATATGCATAAATTTTATGAATCATGTAGGCCTCCTTAATGACAACAAATTTGTTATATTACATTAGACCTTGAAATTTGTATACCAAAAGCATTTAAGTTTATTAAAAAATATCAACCAAGAAAACTTGAGTTGTTGAGTTATTGAATTTACCTTTTACCTACAAGGTCAATATGACCTTGATCTTTGACCCACTGATCCCAAAATCAATAGGGGTCATCAACTTGCCAAGGCCAATGCACCTACGAAGTTTAAGGGACAACGGCCCATTGGTTGTCAAGTTATTGTTTGGAAAACGCTTTAACCAATAAGATCAATGTGACATTGACCGTTGACCCCATATCCCTAAAAAATCAATATGGGTCATCTACTAGCTAATACCAATGCACCTATGCAGTTTGAAGGCCAAGGACCCATGGGTTGTCAAGTTATTGATCGGAAATGGTTTTTACCTACAAGGTCAATAAGACCTTGACCCCAAAATCTATTGAAGTCATCATCTATAGGCCACGATCAATGCACCTGTGAAGTTTGAAGGTCAAAGTCCCATGAGTATTTGAATTATTATTTGGAAAAAATTTCAACATTTAAAGTCAATTTGACCTTGACCTTTTACCTAAAGACCCCAAAAACAATCAGGATCATCTTCTGGTCATGAACAATCCCAATAGCAAGTTTGAAGTTCCTATGCCCATGTGTACTTTAGTTATCGATTGGAAATCATTTGGTCTACAGACCAACGAACCAACATACAAATTACAAATGCAAAGCAATATACCCCCACTTCATTGTCATTAATTGAGGTGAAAGGGAAATTCTGCCAGTGAGTATTGCATCAATTGTTCTAAGGCTCACTTATCAATTATTGTATAGTAATAAATGTAATAGAAGTGTTATTACTAAATAATTTCACAAAACATTGACTAATGAAATTTGTATCAAGTATCACTGTGACCTTGACCTAGTGATCTCAAAATTAATAAAGGTCACCTACTAGCCATGATGGGCAATGTCACTAGAAATAAGTTAACCTAGGCTTATTTTTTTTCAAGTTATTTTTGGAGCTAGGTTTTAAAAAACAGTGTCACTGTGACCTTGACCTTTGTCAAAATGACCTCAAAATCAATTGGGGTCATATTCAAGCCATGGCCCTACAAAGTCACACAAACAACGACTGATGCTTTATCAGGAAATAGATCGCACAAGGGTAACATATTGAATGAAAGACTGCCCAATCACAGTTTTCTCAATACTTTTTAAACAGGGCCATAAATTCATCCAGAGCTTAAATAACTGAGTATTTGGCTAAGGTCTGAATTGGATTGACATAGTTACTACAAAAGTACAATACATGTATAGCAAAAATATTAACTGACCTAAAGGATTTTTAGTAACCAAGACTTGAAATTTCACCTGTTGATTCAAATATTGAATCTGTCAAAATTTTAATTCACAGTATTCTTCCTACTTTTACGTAGGGGCATACATTTATCTAGTAATGAGTAATTAGCTAAGGTTTGAATGGATCGACTTTGTTACTACAATATAGCAGATATATTAACTGATCTGATGACTAAAAGATTTTTAGTAACCAAGACTTGAAATTTCACATTTCAATTCAAAATACAAATGTACATTAGATGTCATGGGAGACAATCACATGCAAGTCATATAATAAAATTCAATATATATTTTATTCATTCATAAACTTTAGACATAAAATGCGGAGTTGAATTTCTTCTTTTTTGTCTCATCCTTGACATTCACCTGCCCATAAGGACACTGAAAATACAAGAAGTATAATATCATTATATAACAGTTATTATTCAGCACAATGATATATTTCTAAACAATAGAAGAAAAGCATAAACCATACAGTCAGCATAACTTCTTTAGCAAGTCCTATAAAGCGGCCTTCAGCTTTTATTTTATGTCGGAGAAAACAATTCTGTGTTGTTTAAACTAAGTATTTCAGTAATTTTATCTTGGAAAAATACATCATATCACTGTTAAGACTTCTTCAAAACAGCGTTCTGAGAGCTATTTATAGCACACCAGTGACGTTCATTTCTAAAGATAGAAGATTGGGAAACAAATCGTCTGCTTTACTTATTTACATATAGAGTGCGGACAGGTAGGTATGAGGTTTCGAGGGGTTTCCTTATTGTTTATTTATTTATCGACGGCAATATTTTCATTTTCCACTTTTAATTTTTTTGATTTGACAATTATATGACATGATATATCTAAACAAGAATCTGTGTTTGATAAACACAAATGCCCCCGTGCTCACTGTTGTCAATAATTTAACTTTAGAGAGTGAAGTAGATAATTTGTATGGAAGACAAAATTCTACTTTGTTTACATTTTGCCACTTTTATGACAATTATTTCATATTAGGCGCTACTATTTTTAGCACTGTTGACCTTGACCCAACTGACCCCTAACTCCATCCAAAGGAAGAATACCATGTAATTTATCTTCCTACCAATTATAATACAAATCTGTCAATAAATAAAGGCTGTATGAACAAAAGTGTAAAAATCTATTTTTAGCACTGGTGACCTTGACCCAACTGACCCCTACCTCAACCGAAATGAGAATACCTCAATTTTATGTTCCTACAAAATATACAAGACATCTGTCGATAGAATAAGGTTAATACACCTGTTTGTTTGTTTGTTTTTGGGTTTTACATCCTATCGACACAGTATAGGTCATATCGCGATGTTCCAGCTTTACTGGTGGAGGAAGACCTCAGGTGCCCTTCCGTGCATTATTTCAGGCACGAACGGGCACCCGAGTAGAACCACCGGTGTTCCGTAAGCTAGCTGGATAGCTTCCTCACATGAAAAATACACCTGTAAAGTGTAAAAAATCTATTTTTGACATTGGTGACCTTGACCCAAATGACCCCTTACTAAAGGAAATGGAAGAGGACCTCCCTTCGTATGACTATTATAAACATGAAAGATATTAACTTAAAAATAAAGGCTGTATGAGCAGAAATGTTTACAAGTGTCACAAGTGACCTTGACCTTGACCTAGAGACGCCTACCGCCACAAAAAATTAGAGGACCGTTAAAGGTATCCACCTACCAAATATGAAAGATATTAAATAAATTAAGTAATTAGGTGAAATTTTTTGATAAATCCAACTTGGCGGAATATGTTAACCACACAAGGCCCTATTTTCAAAGTGATAAAAAGGGAAATTACTGGGAAAATGGATGGCACATTTATAACTTGGCAATATCATGTACATTGTATTGATAAGTAAGTGTGAAAATTATTAAGCCATTAGTTCAGATAGAACATAAGATATTTCCAACTTGCCGGTTCAGGTTAACCATTATTCATTTTCTAAGTGCTGAAAAGGGAAATAACTTGGTGCAAATGGAAGCCATAGTTATGTAACTTGCCCAGATCATATACTTTGTATGGATTAGTAAGTGTGTAAATCATGAAGCCATTGGTACAGGTAGAACTTAAGAAAAATCCAACTTGCCGTTCTAGGTTAACCTCGTACGGACAGACGGATGGACATACTCACAAAATGGTACTTCTGTGACTTTTCCTTTGATCTTTTTGGCCATTTTTAGTCACACAAGGCTTAAAAAAAGACACACAAGTAAAAACGGAATGAATAGGATCAAAGAGTATTTACTGTTACCCATTGTTCTCCAAGTCACACAAGTACCTATGGGTTTGTACGGACAGACAGACGGAAGTTCTAACAGGAGAGTAATAATGTGGCTACTCTATTGTTCCATCTATTGTTCTTTTTAGCCACACAAAAGAAAATAGCCACATAAAAGCATTACGGAATGAATGACATCAAAGAGAAATAACAGTAACCTATTGTCCCTCTAGCCACATAATGACTGTCCTGTGAGTGCGGACACACGGACGGTTCAATTACTATATGCCCGGGGGCATAAAAATAACATATTTAACCTTAAGTAAAGCTGAAGGCCACTTTAGGAGTGAAGACTTTGATATTTTGCTGCACTTTTGAATTTAGAATTTGATCTTCTACTTTTTTAAACCTTTCCAAACATTCTTAGCAATTATGTACATGGAAAATCCAGGAGTATTATATACGATTTCAATTTGGCAACAAAAGGTGTAAATGGAATATGTTAGTAATTCACAGAAGACATCTCCGCATGTGATCATGGTTTACCCTGTTTTAGTAATGAATGGTTTTGTCCAGATTTAGAGATGGACAAGTCCATTTAAGATATTGAGGGTGGACAGGCTTAAACTTACATGTCTACAAGCATTACCACAGCATTCCCCACGTTCCAAATGGGCTGTCCGTGTCATAACGTGATACCCGGTTAAAGGGTCAACATACATCAACTGTTTCTTCTGAAAAATTATAAAACCATCTAAGCTGCACACTAAGTAATCTTCACAAAATGGAAAGAGAATTGTGTCTTAACAAATGTCAGTGTCAAAAAGTGGAGCAAAAATATTCAGACTTGGCTATATATAATCAAACTGATCTGAAACCCAAATGTACTTACTTTTACAACACAGTGTATTGGAAAAGAACTAATTTTTTGGGTTTTATTAAAGTCACACCAAAACTATATAAATGGCCGTACGGGTACATTCCAGCTTTACTCTAGAAGCAAGACCTCAGGTGTCCCTGTGTGCAATACTTCAGACATAAACTGGCACTCATGTAGAACTGCCCATAACCGTTTATAAGCTGGCTGGAAAAAATATCAAATGGACCAGGTTCAAACCCACAGCAGTAAGGGAAGGGGTAACTGATTTGAAGTAAGTAACTTTAACCACCTAGGCTATCATCAAAATAGAAAGAAATTGTAACTGAATACATCTTATACCTTGACTGCAGTTCGATGACGTTCGTGGATTTTTTTCTCCGTTGGAGATAATTTATTGTAATCCACCAACATCTCCCATGCCTCAACATCACTGTGTTCCTGAGAATTAGTTCCTTCTTGATTTGGCTCACCATCACCAGAACCAGTCTGTGTGGAGTAATGGCAAGCCGAAACAAAATAAACTCGACTAGAAAGTTCCCCTAATATCACAGATTGCCGAAAACGTGTCAAAAAGTTTCTTGGGAGACAAACACATTTACATTTGATTAAATTAGAGGTATGTTTAACATCCTTGGAAAAGTTTGCTTTTAATACTGATTGAATCACAACTGTTGAAATTTTCAGAGGGTTTAATAATTTGATACACTTCTCTCCCTCTGTCCAATGCAATTTTGTCAATGGTATACAGATATTTTTTTGGCCTGGTATACATTGTTCATCCCCTTTAATTATGGAATTTTGATAAAAACAGCTGTTTGATACACATTCTTTTGGCACAGCCTTTGAAAATTTATGCAACAATTTTCTCTGTGTGTAAAACTTGAAGACCCTCCAACGGTGAAATAGTTTTGTATTCATAACAACCATCTCTGCCAAGTTAAGTTTGTAGTAGAAGTATACTCTGAGCTACATATATCATAGCTGTCTCAAAGCTACCTTGGGGGTGCAGTTCCTCTGAAACAAGAAATAATATGTAAAATGTATTTATGTGATATTCAATGACAGCCCTAGATAAAAATGCGAGACATAGGAATACATACAACCACAGTGCATAATTGGTTTATATTAGCAAGCTCGCATAGCGAGCTTTACTATAACGCAAGTACCTACTAAAAGTGATGGTTTTAAAAACTTTTGTCCGAAGTACTGAATTAACACTATGCAACTTTTAGAATTACAAGATAACAATAATAACTGAGTAATTCTGACTGAAAACTGATGCATAGACTGGTAATCCCCGCACTTCTTTGGGAACCATAATGGGATAGGGAACCAGAACACGGATTTACATTACAAGGATCGGACACTTTCGTTTAGCTTAAAATCCCGTCGCGCGCGAAATTGCACATCGGATAAAGGTGGACAAAACGAGAGATGGCGTTCCGAGCAGAGTGCGAAATGTGACAGATTTTCCCAAGAGTATGTGGTCTTATTGCAGCTTTGTGAAAAATTATACAGATATGAATGTACTAATACAGTATTATTTTGTGCCACTAAAGTATTTATTATTTATATATGAAAATATGCTGATAGAACGCTGCAACGCTTAGATAAAAAAGTACCTAATTTAAAAAAGATTTGCCTATTGTTTAGGCTTACTCTCTACACTTTGACGCCCTTTTACTTCAAGCACAAATTATTACCACGATTCAGATTAAGATAACTATTTTTTACATGGTTTAATGGTTCCATTGCAAAAAAATGTTTCTTGATTGCTTAAAAACTTTTAAAGAAATTCATGTTTGAAATTTGTCTTTATTTCTGTGAATTATTTCAAATTGATTTGTACATTTTTTATTTGATTACCTGAATATTAGTATAAATATAGTAAATATTCTACTAATTAGTGTATTAAATATATTTTCAGATCATTCTAGACAAGCGTTCATATATAGATGAATTCATTAGATTGGCAAGGAAGAAACTTTTATTGGCATACAGAACAGCTGTTTTACAATATTATTTTTTATTTTGAAACAGATTTTTTTCATAGTTATCATTCACGTCAAATGATTTATTTGTCATATGTTTATTTTCATTTTTTTTCAAAGAAAGGACTATACAAATTTAGTTGTATATTTTCAATTTCATTTATAAATGTTAATAAAGAAAATAGATTTACATTGTATTTATATATATCCTCTTCAGAATCATTTTCTTAACACACATACCATGGACTGTAGTTAAAGACCCCGCACATACAATATATACATTCAAATTCTATTTGTTTTTGAAGATTGAGTGTTGCAATTATCACATGTAACCTGGTAATGAAAGTTTGAAAATAAAGTTTTTCAATTATCACTTGTTACCTGGTAATTGACCCCCTTCAATAGTAATTAAACTTCAAAGAAATTTAAGTGATGTGTTTAAAATAATCAAGTTACTTTTATTTCGCAAAATACTGACTCAAACTGTAAAGAATTTTATTGCTTTTCTAGCGTTACATTAAAAAATATCAGAAATATCTTTCTACAGGCATTCAAATAAAAAGAATAATTAAAATATATGAGTGACATTTAAAAGGTCGGAATCGAGACAGCCACACGAGAGTAATTTACTGTAACGATGATTGCCTACTTCACTGCACCGACATTTGCAAACAGATTTACAAAAAATAATGATATAAATAATGAATGAAATTTAAATATTCTATGAATATGGCAATATTGACAATCTCGGCAATATTTTGTACTAAAAAAATGAATAAATTTTCTTCACGTGTTGAGGGATTGTAAAGCCTGCAATACATTACCCGTAAAATAATTAGTTAATATATTAGACTAAATAACCCAATAAATCCAAAATATTGCATTTTTGATCATCTGTGAATAACTTACATCGGCTTCTTTTTTATTTTGAAATTGAATTTATTATGTTACCATAATAATAAATTTCAAATACCTGCTTTTGTAAAAAATGTAAATTTACCGCAGATTTCGTCAACTTAAATTTTTAATAGTTGTTGCGGACAGATAAACTGTACCTTTGAAAAATAAATTAGATATTTGAATTAAACAAGTATTTTTCTTCAAAATAAACTTTAAATTTCCAAAATCGGATAATAAATGGAAAAGCTATATCATTATATGGTATTTTGTAAAGTAGATATCCGTTGCGAATGGGCATTTACGCTTAGCGCCACAAAATTATCAATCGATGTACCTTTATCGAGTGCGCAACAAGATATTTAAGCATTTATATAGGGTTAACAGGGAGTGTCTGATCCCTGTAATGTAAATCCGTGACCAGAATAAACTAAGTAGTGTATAAAATACCGAAAACGGAAAATGTAAAATGATTACTGAACGATTATTTAATACTATTTAATGGTAAAAGGAAATCACCCTCGCTTTGAGGCTTTCCCCTTTACATATTATTAACAATATATTTGAAAGTTCCCCCGACTATGATATGGGAAAATAGAACACCATTACAGACCTTGTCTTTGGCTTGTCTGGATATAGGCTACATCATACATGTCATGTGTACTGTTTATTCCAAAGGAACAAAATACAAATAATAAAATACATATAGACCTATCAAATTTGGGGTCGGATTGATTCAAGACTTTTTATTTGAGTCATGACTGATTATTGTGATATCGCGAAATCTAATGACAATAAGTATGTAGAGAGAAATAAAACTTGACATGACAAATTTATATATGCAAGATCATGCTTTCAAATTTATAAAAATAATAAAGCTGATCAGCAGTTGTAATTTCCTTCTTACGCGCGATAATTGTGAAAAAAGTTTCATTTCCACTTTTACCGGAAGTTTACTGCTTTCATTTTTTGACTGGTTTATCCACTAAATGAAATGAAAAATGACTTCTTTTTGCGAAAAATAGTAAAAAACGAAACATGTCCACAATTGTTTAGACAAAGGTGTACTAATGTTTCTATATTTCTGTTAAGGGCACTAGAAATATTGGTGTCAAAAGATACAAATATTCATCGGGGGGGGGGGGGGGAGATGGGATAGTATATCGGTGGAATAGTTTATTGAACCAATCAAGTGGCATATGTATACAATTGCAGGATGAATCATTCTATAATAAAATATATAATGGCAAGTTTCAATAAAATTCACACATCATATCATGGTGTTCATGTTAATAAAGCTTAACTGGTATTAAGTATTGGTCAAAACTCAAATTTATAACATTTTGGTTATAAATGAAACTAAAGAAAACACAATATAAACAATAACAGCATATTCTGAAATCTTAATTAATGAAAGGGTCTATAATTACAAATACCTAATAAGGATGTTTGACAATACTTTGTTTGAAGAAAAACTCTTTCATTATATACAGTTAACCTCTAATTAATGTCCCTGCCTTCGTGCAGATGGTGTGAACTAGGCATGAATTAGAAGTGCACACTATGTTCACTTCTAGTGCACTAGGCAAAATGACTGGACAAGTCGACACTTTATTCGTTTAATGGATAATTGCATAGCAAATGACCAGAGTAAAGTCATACATTGATTGAATTTTGTAAGAAGATTTTTTTTAACTTTGGGGGTATTTTCATTCGTAATATTATTGTAGTTTTATTTTGTACTTTATGTTTTATATACATGTAATTACATGTATTTTTCTCATGTATAATTTGTTTATTATTATTGCTTTAAAGTTTGCAATTACATGTATTTTTCTCATGTATAATTTGTTTATTATTATTGCTTTTAAGTTTGAAAGATCAACACTGAATAAAGTGTATTTTATTTTGTTATAAAAGCAGGCGATTTTCTTTAAATTATATAGAAAAATCCTGTCAACCACCTTTTATGAAATATGACGGAAAATTCAGTCAATTCTCAATTTTGTGAAATGAATTATAATATATAATCAATAATATATAATCAATATCTACAGGATTTTATTTTGATAAGTATCATTTTAATAATCAAAAGTATTTCAACCTACACCTTGGATTTTTTTAAAAGTCATAAATCACAAAACAGAATGGTAAAAATGCTCATCAAAAATATTTAATGTTTTCAAGAAGGAAACAAACGCATTAATTTTGATCCTAAAAGACCTAAACAATTGTTAACAATATAATTTAAAAATTAAAGGACTAACTATTAATTATTAGAACAGAATTTGTAATTTGTAGATAGTACATCATGCACATTCCATACAATATCCAAACTAAATCTAATTTAAGATTAAATAGAATTATCATTTTATTTGCTTCTCAAATTATTTAAAACTATTCATACTTTATTCATAAAAAGAGTACATTAACTAATTTTCTATATGTAATATATGTATATGTATAGGTACTGTCCTGTCCATTAAACTTTTAAGTGCACTTGTGGTGCACATTGAAATGCACTCGAAGTGCACATGTAGTGCTGCACACCATTGCAAGTGCACTTTGTACGTGTTACTTTTATTGTGAAGTCAACTGTATATTCAACATAAATGTGGCAAACTGTTATTGTTACAGCATCATGATATTCTAAAAACATAAGACATACAAACTGTGGATTAAAAATGACTCAAAATTCTTATAAATATGAAGTACATATTTCTATCAAAGAAAAGTTTTATGCTGATATCAAAATATGGCAAGACATTGAAAACTGAATTTCATCTTCAAATGAATTTGAAAACACAAATTGCAATATTGATAATGTCTTTGAATTTTCACATATATCTTTCTGTTTTGAAATGTTCAAATTATAAGCACAAATCCACAACATTGTGTAAAAGGTTCTGATATCTCTGTCCAGCTCTTAATATGATAAAATAAGACTCTCTACAAAATCTTTGTTTATATAGTGTATTTTGTTAGTAATTTACCTTCACATTGGGCAAATATTCTTTCAATATTTTATCCAAATATATAAAACATATTTTGTTTACGATTTGAAGTCAATGACTATATATGTATTATTGTTTCTTCTTTTGTTTTCTTTCTTTTTTTAAAAAAAATTCATATTGTACCCGTTGCGTACAACATACATCATTACAACCAATACATGGTTTATTATTACAAATAATATTGCTTTCTCTTTTATATAATACTTACAAACTATGTGAACATTCTATGGTGGCTGATTTGTTCCATTTGTGTTTTCGCCCTGCGACCCCGCCAAGCGAAAAGTCGAAAATTAACAATTAATGGCGGGGGTGCGGAGCGAAACGCTAATTAGCGAGGGCGCGGGGGGAAGTTTTATAATTAAAACTTCATCCCGCGGGGGCGCGGAGCGAGATATAAGAAATAAAACGGCGGGGTCGCGGGACGAAAACACGTTAATTAGCGCGGGCGCGAGGCGAATAAATAAAACTTCGCGGCGCACCGCCCCCCCCCCCCCCCTAATTAGCGCCAAAAAGTCTCCGTTGCATATTTTAGTCATACCACTTTTCGGGTTTAATATTATCTTTTCGGTTATTAGTTTCACCATTTTTTTTAGCAATCCAGTCCAAAATGGATGACTGACACTTCCCACTTATGAAAATAAACTAAATTATCGGGTTTTCTTGGCTTGTTCCTGTGATATTCATCATCTCAAAATATGTTCTAGTGGAATAAAACTCGAATTATGTCTAGAACAAGGTTTGAAAATATAAATTTTCTGAATGTTGTCAAATAAGAAGCAGTAACCAGCTGTTGGTGACAGGAATTTCGCATCAATTGGTTTTCTTAGAACTGCCCTTCTATGTTTTACTTATTTCTTTCCCTTTCTTTCATCACAGTATATTAATAGGTTCAATAATTAAAATTTCACTAATATATAGTTTGTTGTTGTCTTTTTGTGAATGGTAAATTACTAATGATTCATTTCTTACTATACTAACAGACTAAGGAAGTTTAAGTTTGATAAATAATTTGATAAAAAAAAATATTGTGTTGCTTTACACACGCCCTATGTTAGTCCAATATATCGGACGTTACGGGCTTCTTATAGTTTGTCACAGGGTAAAATAAATACTAAAACTCATGGCGTAGTTTCGGCAATTTAATGAAAATAATACGAAGAAAAAGCCTACAGTAAACCACGGATTTAAATTACAAGGATCGGACTTTTTCGTTTAGCTTAAAGTCCCGTGGCGCGCATGCGCGGAATCGGATAAAGGTGGACAGAATGAGATGGCGGAACGCGTGGAGTGCGAAATATGACAGATTTTCACAAGAGTATGTGGTGTTATTGCAGCTTTGTGAAAATTATGCACATATGAATGTATTGCTACAGTATTATTTTGTGTTGTTAAAGTATTAATATATGAAAATATGCCGATAGAACGCTGCAACGCTTAGTTAAAAAGTACCTTATTTAAAAAATATTTGTCGATTATTTAGGCATACTCTCTACATTTTGACGCCCTTTTACTTCAAGCATAAATAATTACCGCGATTCAGATTAAAATAATTATTTTTTATATGGTTTAATGGTGGCATTGCAAAAAAATGATTCTTGATTGCTTAAATACTTTTAAAGAAATTCATGTTTGAAATGTGTCTTTATTTCTGTGAATTATTTCCAAATGATTGGTACCAGACCTGGGGTAATCAGTAACTGTAATCATTGATTTTTTAATTGATTACATGATTACACTGTAATCATCATGTAATTGATTACCTTGCCCAAAATTGATTAATTTAATTGTAATTAATCAATTACAGCTTAAATTCAGTCAGTAATTATGATTACATTTTGATTGACATTGATTACTTTCAGATTTAACAAATTCAAAGGTCTATGCCTTTATTTTACATTACACAGTTTAACTTTTTTTTCATTTAGACTGAAACAAAGTGAATATTCTTATCATTGCTTACATACTTTAAGACCATGGTCTACTTTAGTCATTTTGTATGAATAAACAATATGTATATTTACATGTACCTACAAATACATTATAAAAGAAACTATCAAAGAATGCTTTGATATTTAATCTGATAAAAGGAAAACACATTTCTGGAGAAATTTAACGTTCATTTTACAGTATCACTTATTATATGATGTACATAAATCAATTGAAAATTTAATTTTTCAAAAAATAAATGTGCTGAAAGCAACAATGTACCACTCTAAAATTGATCTTCTCACCTTATTTCACATAATAACCCAATAATAACAGTTTTTCACACCTTGTGAAATCAAGTGTCATGCTAAAGAGCATTCAAGCAGATCATAGTAACAAATTTAAGATCTAGATAGGTGTTGACTTTAATATCAGTGGTCTCAATAGTCACATTAAAATTAAAACAAAAATTTGGACTGAATAATTATGGTGGTCTGAAAAGTGAATAAGCAGGTGGTTAAATCTGGATCATGAAACCATTGACTTAAAGAATCTCGTTAAAAATGGACTTAATAGCGGGGTGGTTTTAATTCTGGGTGGTCTAATGTACATTCAATGTAATCAATTATCAATCAATTACTCTCTTAAAGTAATTGTAATTCAATTGATTACAGAGGCAAATGTGAGTAATCAATCTTAATCAATTACTATAAAATCTGAAAGTAATTGTAATTTAATCAATTACTGATCAATGTAATCATCCCCAGGTCTGATTGGTACATTTTTTATTTGATTACCTGTATATTAGTATAAATATAGTAAATATTCTACTAATTAGTGTTTTAAATATATTTTCAGATCATTGAATTTCTAGACAAGCGTTCATATATAGATGAATTCATTAGATAGGCAAGGAAGAAATTTTTATTGGCACACAGAACAGCTGTTTTATAATATTATTTTTTATTTTGAAACAGAATTTTTTCATAGCTATCCTTCACAATTGACATCAAATGATTTATTTGTCATATGTTTATTTTCATTTTTTTTCAAAGAAAGGACTATACAAATTAAGTTGTCTATTTTCAATTTCATTTATAAATGTTAATAAAGAAAATAGATTTACATTGTATTTATAAATTATATATATCATCTTCAGAATCATTTTCTTATCACACATACCATGGACTGTAGTAAAGACCGAGCACATACAAAATATACATTCAAATTCTATTTGTTTTTGAAGATTGAGTGTTGCAATTATCACATGTAACCTGGTTATGAAAATTTGAAAATAAACTTTTTCAATTATCGCTTGTTACCTGGTAATTACCCCCCTTCAAAAGTAATTAAACTTGAAAGAAATTTAAGCCATGTGTAAAAAATAATCAAAAGTTACTTTTATTTCGCAAAATACTGACTCAAACTGTAAAGATTTTTATTGTTTTTCTAGCATTACATTAAAAAGTTTCAGATATATCTTTCTACAGGCATTCAAATAAAAAAAAATAATTAAAATATACGGATTAAAATATACGAGTGACATTAAAAAGGCCGGAATCGAAACAGACACACGAGAGTACTTTACTGTTACGATAATTGTCTACTTCACTGCATTGACATTTGAAAACAGATTTACAAAAGTTTTAAATAATGATATAAATGAAATTTAAATATTCTATGAATATGGCAATATTGAAAATCTCGGCAATATTTTGTACTAAAAAAATGAATAAATTTTCTTCACGTGTTGAGCGAATTGTAAAGGCCGCAGTACATTACCCGTAAAACAATTATGCGTTAATAAATTTGACTACATAACCTAATAAATCTTAAATATTGCATCTTTGATCATCTATGAATAACTAACATCGGCTTCTTTTTTATTTTGAAATTGAAATTATTATGGTACCGTAATAATAAATTTCAAATAGCTGCTTGTTATATAAAAAATGTAAATTTACCGCGGATTTCTTCAAGTTAATTTTTAATCGTCATTGCGGACAGATAAACTGTACCTTTAAAAAATAAATTAGATATTTGAATTAAAAAAGTATTTTTCTTCAAAATAAACTTTAAATTTCTAAAATGGGATAATAAATGTAAAAGCTGTATGGTATTTTGTAAAGTAGGTATCCGTTGCGAACGGGCATTTACGCTTAGCGCCGGTAAATTATCAATCGATGTACCTTTATCGGGTGCACAACAAGATATTTAAGCATTTATATAGTGTTAACTGGGAGTGTCCGATCCTTGTAATATAAATCCGTGTGTAAACACATAAATTTATACATGATTATACAGGGTTGTCATTAAGAGGCGGCAGGAGGCCAAAATGCCTGTCTCAAATGCATTATGGGCCGCCTCAAAATTAAGAAAACACTCTTTGTTATGCATGATAAAGACAGAAATGACTGCCTCAAGTTCAAAACAAACCTTCTGCATAAAATGTTAATGACAACCCTGATTATAATACAAGTTAATTAAAACATACAGAAACTACAACAATACAACAATTGAGCAAGCTTAATAAGAATTATTTCAAGTGAATGAATAAAATGAAAATAATCTAACCAACATGTCAGCGTCTCAATAAAGAAAGAAAATATCTTAATAATAAGATATTTCCAAAAATTTTATTACATAAACAAATAAAATTTATATTTTAATGACACTCAGTATATCTACTATTGTAAGAGAATAAAGATAAAGTGAACTGGAGAAGGAAAGTTTGTGGGAATTAGGGAGAAAGGAAATGTTAAAAACCAATGTAAAACTTTCTCTCAAATCTCTTTCATACAATGTTGGACATACAAAAACAGTTCACAAAATTGCTTGAGATATGGACATAGTTGAATTGTCTCGACCTTTCCTGTGAATTTCCGCTTATTAAGCGTACATTACAGAACCATCCGATACAATACAAATTACAATAGCCGACAATAACAGATGCCACAGAGACAAACAAGAGTCAATGCATGCGCAGACATTAAGTATACTTTTCATGCGTCTTAATGACAAACAGTGCACGGCAAAATGAACAATTAACATAACAAATAAAACGACCCTTGACATTGGTCAAGTCAGACGTGTAATAGTTATGTCTCATAAAAGCGTAGCATCTAAAAAAAAATTTAAATGTATAAATACTGTCATGCCTTTCAAGCTTTATTCAAGTTTTAATGTTGCAATCTTTATAATCATAAAATTGTTTAGTAATTATCACATCCTGAAAGATCCAACTGGAAAATGAACTTGAAATTTTTGTTAATTCATTGAGGCAGTAGAAAATAAACATTAAGCTAAATTTACTTATAAAATGTTCTTATGTTGTGCGGTTATTTTTACAGAGAAAATCCAGAGAAACTTTTTGAAGTATTTCTTGAGGTGGGCAAGCCAACTGAAGAAAATGATGGTAAAATAATTACTGGTTTTATATCATTGAATTTAGATTTTTGTTTAGTTATAATTTTTTTATTGAAAATGCATTTCATTGACTTTAGTTTAACTTTTTTATCAAAATGTCAGTTTATAACATATCTGAAAATTCAAGTGTTATTCTAATGATTTTTTTTTTTACCCTATCCCTGCTGAATCTATGAAATAGACTTGCCCTGGTTCAAATTAGGAACATTCATCTGGTACTAGGAAGCTAAATATCAAAATACTAAAATAATTGAGCAGCCTACAATTTGGCTTACTGTAAATAAGTGGTTATGTTAACCACGCAGAAAAATTGGCAAATTTAGCGAATTGATGAAAGTCCCTGGAAATTGTTGTAGGGTTAAATGACCACCAACTTGTCATGAAATTCTACCCTTGCATGATTCGCTAATATTTCCTCATGTGAAAATGTCTGGAATTTTAAATTTGCTAACTTTCCGACATGTGGAAATATCCACTTATTATCTTATACAGTACTTTGTATATAAGCACTGACGTGCAGGCTGAACAGATCCTTTCTTTTTGCTAGTGGCTAGGGCGTGTGATTATCTAATAATCAGTAGTTGAAAATGGATATATTGACTACCGTGTTATACTACCAAACTCATAAATATTATTTTTGGACATTTGAACCTTCTTTTATTACATCTTTGTTAGCTTGTTTTTGCTTTCAATTTCAGAACCATTCATTTTACAAAAATATCCGGATTACTATGATGAAGAGGTAAGATTTTTGTTTTAACTTTTACTGCCGGGTTACTTTCTCATAACTTGAACCATTTGCCCCTGGCCCCTCACTTGTGTGGGTTTTGATTCTCTTCAGAACCTCATTAGTTGAAATATCAATTCCAATGCCTGTCTCACATCAATTTAACCACTGTTTAAGTGGATTTTTTTTATTCAGTACAATTTTGTTACACTTTTTAAAAAAGTATGAATGTTGGTAATGGACAAAGAGCACATGTTAGTTAGGTAAGTATAAATATCTTAAGTGTCCAGCTTTATTTGTCATTCAATGAAAACACTGTATTTCTTAAAAAAATGTGTGTGTTAATTTTCAATATTTTTCATAACAGAACAAAAGTCGATACTATTTCAAATTCCATTCATACTGGCCATCTTTCTTTCATAGTGCTTCTGACATAGAACCGTATAATAACTATAATTAGTAATTTTTTGTTAGTGAAGCCAAATAAAGCTTGACACTAAGTATTTAAGTCTTCATCCGTAGCTGTTCTACAGAATTTAGAAGTATTTTTCGGTCACTTTTGCCACTTTTCAAGTTTCTAATTTCTGTAGAACAGCATGGATGAACTAACATATACATGTACATAGAGTTTAATATTACAGCATAAACATGAATATTGTAGGGAGCCAGTGCCTCGCCATTTTGAAAGTTTTAAATCACACAAGGTTTTTTTTTACTTTAAAATGAAAGTTTTATGTTATGTCTAACCATAGTTTACTATTACAGGCTGTTCTTAAGTCAGTTCCTAAGTTTGCATTTCCTTGCGACACAGAAAGGTATACGTAAGTTATCTCCCCTTAGCTGTGGGTTTGGCTTTTATCTATCTTCTGTATTAGTCATGCAATGCTTTCCTCAGATCCAAGTATTTTCCGAATCGCAGTTTGTTAAAGAGCATTCTAATTTAGTTTTACATTGAAAAGATTGGGCTAAAAGTTAAAAGAGGATATCATCACCTTAGTTCAGTAACGGGTTGTCTCCATAGTGCAGTAACAGATTAAGTCCTTCTAAATTTCATAGGAGTTAACCAGTTATTGCACTATGGTGACGATATATTCGTTTACCACTTGCCTGCTGGGATCAATTGAATATACCCACCACACCAGTGCAAAGCAAGATAAGTCAGCACTTCATTTTGGTTTAATTTTTTTATCACAAGATTTGATTAAAAGACAATAAAGGATATGAATTCATTTAGCCGGATATACCTAGGCGACCGGTGCAGACCAAGATCAGCTGGCACTAACATGCTGTCAGATCATGGTCTGCACTGTTCACTATTCTTTAGCAGGAATGTACTTAAACTTATATTATAAGTTTGTTTATATCATAGGTGTTTGACAAATTTATATGAAAACAAGTACACATTTACATATATAATTGTGATATAGGTTTATAGTTGCTAAACAGTAATATTTAGAACTTGGATCTGGGAAAAGCTTCACTTATAGATGTTTATTAACATTATTAAATTGTGTGATGTTATATAATATTTGCTGTTCAATGAGCTATGATATATATTATATATAGAATGACTCTCTATGCATTTGAAGCTACTGTGGTTATATAAATAATACATATTAGAGTTGCTGGTCACTGAACATAAATAAGTTGATAGCATTGCAGTTGGTGTACTACAGGTGCTAAAATATGGACTTACATAAAAGCTTGAGCAAAGACCGTTTAGCATTGAATAAAATAAACTACCAGTGGACAAACAAATATCCCTTGATACAATACCAAATAACGCTACGCTTTTAGATCTGACCGTGACCAAATACAAAATCATTTCTGGTCACACAGCCAATCATTGGCAAGCTTTCATAATTTTGAAAGCGATGTGGTTTCTAATTTAAACCTGGGAAAACCAATACTGAGAAGGTAATGTTCATGATTTCTAGAACAAACATGGCATTGTCCATATAGCCCACAGGTAAACTGGCAAAACAATCTTGTCCATAAAAAATTTGCTCTATTATTTCAAGTTAATTCGTCAAAAATTACTTTAATCTTTTTTTTCTGATGAAACCGGTAGATCCTTGAATAAACCAGTTACAAACAATCCTGATGTTGATGTGTATTCTCTCCTGCTCTTGATTTACTTCTTCATTTTTTTTTCTAACAAAAATCACCAATATGTTTAACTTCCATATGGATAACTGTATTTTGATACTTTTTGTAAAGCCTATGTAAAAACTGGTTTGATTGCATGGCAAAAGATAGCTTTCTCTGGGAAATCCGAATTATAAAGAAGGTGCTACATTTACGGTCGTCATCGAATCTACATAAAAGAAATAAGGTAGATCTATCTGAACTTTAGTCAGATTGCCTGATTTGTATACATTGTATGTAGGAAATTCAATTTTTATGTGTTTTCTTCTTAAGATTTTGGACCTGAGTGTTGTTCCTTTAAGAATAAACACATTAGCTTAATGTCTATATGATAATAAAGAAGACCGTTCTCACAATAGCTTTGCAAAATTGCTAAAACAATCAAGGGGGATTTATTCTGTTAGTGGAGTAATAAAGGAATTAAGACACTGAATATCACCAAACATTTTCATGACCCTAAAAAGGTCAACAACAAAAATATATATATAAAACATTGATTATAAAAAACAAACACTTTGCAATAGTTTGCTTTATTTTATATAAAAATATATAAATGAAACTTTTTGAAATAAAAGATGAAACATTTTTCATGCATATTACATAATACTGTTGTCTTATATATAAACTAATTTCTCTTTAAAATAAATATATACACATACTTCTGTATATACAAAATATTCATCTCCAAAACATATATTGAATGATGCTCCTTTGTGCATGATATAATGCGTATTTATTAAAATAATAAATGCTCAATATGATAATTTGTCTATGCCATAATGTTATATTGGCTAAGCTTAATAGGGACAGCATCATATTTGTAATCCCTGTAGTCTCTGGTTTGATTCTAGGGCAAAGCAAAATTTCTCTGTGACAATTGATCTCTGACATTAAGTCTAAAGGACATAAAATTTGTCACTCACAGAAGATTCAGAAATCTTGTGCACATAGAAGTCGACCACTTGCCAAAAAAAATGGTGTTTACTGGTCTGTTAGTTGGACCGACCCAGAGATATGATAAGAATTGTGTGTAAAAATTTGCATTTAAACAAAACATACAATCACAATAGTCTTTGCCTCTACAGACCCTTAAGTTTATGTCCAAATCAAAGGAACCAGCACACAAGTTCATTGTAAGACTGGACTTTATAGGAAAGAAAATTAACAATTTTTATCTCTCTTTCTCTCCAAAATGTTCTTTATGATACTATATCAGGAAGCTAGTTTTAGTGTAGTTTTTACTAATACATTATATAATCAGAGTGTTGAAACTAACTATAGTACTATATAATAATATAAGCAAGAAATTACATAGAATATGCTTAATGCTCAAAGATTTTGCTAGATCTTACAATCATGTAGGTAAATGTCAAGGTCATTTATATAGGTCAAGGTGATTGAAAGGTCAAGATTCATTCTAGTCATTTGAACGTCTAGTGCATTAGAGACAGATCTGAATTAGATTTAGATATGATTTCTTGTGAATGAATTAAATTTTTGCCTATTTTAAAATGGATTTAGAATTTAAGAAAAAATCTAGTATTTCTAAGATCTGGCAAAACTAAGCACATAGCAAGATTGTTCAAGGTTTGATAGGTTTGTAAGTAGATTTAAGTGAATGTCTGAGATGGAAAGTGTAATGGTAGAGGTAACAAGGGTTATAAGATGAGCACAGTTTGTATTATGGTTAGTTGAAGTGGTGCTAGAGAATGCATTGTTTCGCACAAATACATGTTTTGTAATAAGAACTTAAATGGTCAAGTGCTGAAAAAACTCGTTCCTATTATAGTTATTGGCAAGGATTCAATATGATATAATTGTTTTAAAACAAATTTTTCTGTAATGTTTGTTGTCATGGATACTACTAGTAGACATGAAGATTCAGTTACAATGCAGTTTTAGTCCTTTTGAAAAAAGAACTCAAGAACATATTTTCAATCCTTCTATATTCAGTTGCAATGTATTTCTTTTACAAATGTTTTACTAAATGTGGATATAACTATATTTAGGACGACGGTGGACCATTTTACATTCACCCTGACAGATCTGGAAGGTAAATTCAAGTTTGGCTTCTGCCGCCACGCCACCGGAGCTCAAACCTGCTTCTGTATTGTAAGGTAAGATGTAGAGCAAAGTGACAGAAGTGCGTACTTTTCAATAAACTGTTGCCTCACTGGCATCCATTATGGTGAAACTTAACAAAATATGTTTAAAGCAAAGCCAGCATTTAACCTTTAAACTGCTGAATTTGTTTAGTGGATTTGCCATGCTTTTAATTTGGAACAGTCCATATAAAGTTTTAGGGAATTCAGTATAAAAACATAAAAAGTACAGACCCTAGTTAGACTCCATGGATGGCAGGCTGACCTGGCTCTATACTGGTGACAAAAGCTAACCACTTACGGTCCCTAAGCAGGTTAAGTGTCAAATCCACAGGGACTCGGCACAGTGTTTGGATAGTGTTAAAAGTAATTCTAGAAAAATTATATACCGTATAATTATATACTGTATGTATTATATATATATACAGTTTATAATTTTTCTAGAATTACATTTTACACTTTCCCAATACTACGATCAAATCTGTACTTGGACTATATTTTTAGTTGCTCAATATTTAAATAAGAGTAGCCTTTAATGTTATTTTTTGTTAACTAACCTTCTGTAGTTTCTTTACATGTATATTACAACATAGTTATTGACCCCATACATGTACATGTATGTACATTGTAGTTTATACAATATTCTTTTGTCTTTTATATATACATGTAAAATACTGTGAATTCACTTCATAATACTAGGAATTCACTTCTTTTTGAGGGCATGAAATTTTTGTGGTTTTGTTGAAGCGGACAAAATTTCATGTGTTCCTAAATGTGTGGTAGTCATTTGCTTTTGCAAAAATATTAAACCCAAATTATGTTATACAAAATATTTTTACTGTAGAAAAAATAACATTTTGTTGGATATTAAATTTGTGTATTGACCTACCCACGAAAATTAATGCCCCACAAATAGTAATGATTTTACAGTATAAACTTTGGCATTTTGAACAAATCTCAAGGTTCAAGTTTATTTAATTTTATTTAAATGTTTATTTATGATAACTTTGAGGAAATAGGAAGTGAAATATCTTCCTCGGGTTAAAAATCAGTTTATTATTAAATACATTCTCATATCAAGAGTTGACTAAATTTTATAAGAATTTGTTTTGATACGTGAAAAAAAGAAAAGAGGTTACATATACTGTTGTTAAAAGATATTTTACATAGCATGACACAGTTTTATCCATTTTTTTTTCTCTCAGAAATTATAGAATAGGTGATATTATTAGAATCAGGTGATATTATTAATATACTGTTTGTATTGAGTTCACAGATTTCACTAGTGGGAATATATCCTATTTTTGTCTTTCATAAAAAAAAGTATATCTTTTATTTTGACCTACATAATACATTATTTTGACCTTCAGAATAGAAGAAAAAAAAACATTATGAAAAATTAAAAATAAACCTTATTTAAGTGTTACAGAAACAGAAAGTATATTTTATTTTTGTCTTACAAAAGAAAAATGTTAATGCTTTGTTTTTGTGTTACAAAATAAATGAAAGTATGTCTTATTTTTATAAAGAGGAATGAATAACTTATTCAAAACAAATGAAAGTATGTCTTGTTGTTTTTTTGTCTAATAATATTTAAAGTTTATATTCTTTTGTCTTACAAAAAATATGAAATTTACCTTATTTTTGTCTTAAAAGCCTATTTATACATGTAGTATTTTTATCTTATAAAAAGAATAAATGAGTAATTTAAGTATACCTTACTTTTTTCTTCTTCAAATAATGGAAGCATACTTTATGTTACAGTTTGACCTAAAATAGTTTCCCTGAAAGTCATCAAAGTATTGTAATGCAACACAAACATCATGTTCTGTTTTACAGTTTCCTGCCATGGTTTGAAGTATTCTATAATTTCTTAAACATTCTTGCCGAGATAACCAACAGAACGGAGGACAACGATGTCACAAATATGCTGCGGGCAGCATATTCTCATGAAGTCCCGAGTCCTGGTGTACCAGTCACTGTCGTTGCTGGCCAAGAGGTAAATTCTGCATGTCTGTCTTTCACTTTAGATACTTATATCAATGCGGCCATTTGTATCTTTATAAATCCATGCAGTCTGATCAAAGTCTGTAAATTGGATTCTTTGTTTTTTTTCTTTTTCAAATAAAGATTACCTCAAATTTAAAAATGGACCTAACTTAAAACTATGTGACAGAAACTTGCTTGTGTATTGCACACAATTTTATACCAGTTGTTATTTTATTTTTCAGATGTTCAGTTTCAAAGCTCCAGAAGCCAACAAGTTGCCATCCATTCCACTTAGTGTAAGATGCATTGCTTTTTAGTTAACAATACATTTTCCTTGAAATATATGTGAATTTTCTTAATTTATCAAAATTCTTAGTACGTTTTTAATACTCTTTGCTAAATTCTAAGTCTTGGGTCTCTGTGCCATTTTGTTAAGTGCGAGTCTTGTAGTGATGCCATTTAAAACTTATTCAGAGAGTTAAAGAAGTCAGTGGTTTCTAAATAGATAAACTCCAGCCAGCATTAAGAATATTTGGGTTTTTACCAACTAATACACATAGGTACAAACACTGTTACAGTAACAACTTCGAAAATAATGGCAACAGGCTAACTAATCTGTTGTGAAGCTTTAACTGTAAAAGTATGTTATAGATTAGCTGGGAAACCCCACATTTGCCCAGTTCCGGATAACATATATTGTTATCTTTATGATATGAAATTGTACATCTGTAATTTGTTTATCATTATAATAGTCTGATTTATGTCACATAATCTTAACCCATAGAGTGGTACTGGGCATTGGATGCAAACTAATGCATTACAGCACCAGGGTAGCCTGCACTGGTCATTTGGTTTGACCACACTTTTAAGTTTTTGGCGGCTCATTTCTTTATTGTCATTGAAAACCCTTTTATATCTAACAGACAGATCTATATACAAAAGAGGATATATTCCTCTATGTAAGCGTGTTATTTATTTATCGCTACATTTAACCTGCTGGAACCGAAAATAATGCCATTGCCAAAAAATATAGACCTGGACAAGCTGGTTAATCCCTGTAGTCTGAAGAGGCAAATTTTGTATTTTGAAATCCCTTAAACTTTGAATGGACTGTTCCAAATATAAAACAAGGCAAAGCCATTACACAATATTAGCAGGTTACAGGTTAAAAATGAAAACAAGATATAACAAATGATTTTTTCTCCATGTAAATCATAATTGAAAGTTCAAGATGAATTAATATTAAAAGGTTATTGTATATTTATATGATTTTTACTCTCTTTTTCTATATTTCAGAGAAATTTAACAGAGTATTATAATGCCGTAGACATAGAAAATATGATGATAGTTTTTGCAAGGTAAAGACTCATTCTTAATCTAATAAACATAAGATTACGATTTACATAATAATGTGTTATATGAAATCAATTATGCTGCATAACCCCAGCCAAGCAAGATTTAGTATTGCTTTCCTGATGTTTGACAGTCTGTGTTGTGGACACTGCACATACATTTTCCTTTCCATGGTTTCTTCATTGAAGGCATGAAGAATTATTCTTCAAGGCTGATTGTAGAAAAGTATATACATGTACTTGTTGTATACACACAGTATTTGTACTTTTATTGAATCTAAAGACACTGTAAAATACTTGACAGTAAATGATTTGAATGCAGCATAACAATTATTGAATTGAAGAAAATCAAAGATAGAGAGAGGTCATCAGTTTTATTTTACAAGATAAAAAATATTGCTGGAGTTTTCCTGCAATGATATAATACCAATTTTGAGGAAGAAAATGAATTATCATGTTCCAATTTGTTGTGTTTATTTTATTGATATATTTACGCACAGTGTACAATTCAGGAAACAGATGCATATAGTTGGCGTGTGGACAAATTGAATTAAACTTTAGACTGTAAAGAAGTAAAAGGGAAGCCAGCTTAATTCATAAATATGATAACATGATAATTGCAGGAAAAAAGTTTATTTTACGTTACCATAGTAACAATATTGTTTCAGCATGTTACATGAAAGACGTATAGTAGTCACATCGAAGAAGTTGAGTCGACTAACTGCCGTCGTCCATGCAGCTGCTAGCCTACTATATCCTATGTACTGGTATGTATATAAAAAAATCATTTCCGTCTGCCTGCTTAGCCCATAAGGGAGGGTATTGTAATAGTAACAGAGGGGTCACTTGATCAATCTTCTAGCCAGGTGTAATTTCTCAGTGAATCTTTATCTCGGACATTGAGACAAATGGTCATATGTCTCTCACTGCTGATTTGAAAATATAATGTGGGATTAGTAGTCTGTCACTTCAGAAATTGTGTTTGTTGGTTATCCAGGAAAGCCTGTTAGAAAAGGAAAACAATAGCAAGTAGATTCAAAATTGCAGACTTGGTTTGAGTCTATTAATGAGAAGAAACAGCTTAAGCAATTTATCTACAATACTATATAATGAGCCGTGTCATGACAAAACCAACATAATGGGTTTGCGACCAGCATGGATCCAGACTAGCCTGCGCATTTGCACAGTCTGATCAGGATCCATGCTGTTCGCTTACAAACCCTATTGCAAGTAGAGAAACTGATAGCGGCCAGCATGGATCCTGATCAGACTGCGCAGATGCGCAGGCTGCTCTGGATCCATGCTGATCGCAAACCCACTATGTTGGTTTTGTCATGACACAGCTCAAATTATATTGTTATAAGTAATTGTGAGGGAGCTGAAAAATATATTTGACAACAAAGTTAAACAGTATTGTACAAAGCATCTTAGAATATTTGCTAGTGATTTTACTGCTTTATATTTTTCAGTGCATTTTTAGATTATTATTTAGAAGTTGCCTTTGATCTTTATGCATGTATGACTGATGTGAAGTAAAGGATTTTATGTCATTGTGTTGTATTTTATTTCAGGCAACATTTATTCATTCCAGTTTTGCCCTCATTCCTCATAGACTATCTCACGTAAGTAGTGTAATAACACATTTATTGCCACTAGATAATGATAAAATTTAGAGTAGCAAAGGGGCGTCCGTGGCTTATTAGTTTAGGTCATTGACTTCGAACCACTCACCACTGTGGGTTCGAATCTAACCAGGGACTTTGAATGCTTTTATGGTGATGAAGCTATCCAGCTAGCTTATTGAACGTCGGTGGTTCTACTCAGTTGCCCATTTGTGTCTAAAATAATGCATGGAAGGGCACCTGAGGTCTTCCTCTACCAGAAAAGCAGGAACCATATGGCATATACTCTGTTGGTGTGATGTAAAACCCAATCAATCAACAAAGTTAATCCCAAAGACTTTTAAATGAATTATAATCTTTGGAGCAACTTTCAGCATCAGATATTTTGTTTGCCAAACAGTATTGTTCTACAGAGGCTGTAGTGTACTAAAATTTTCTAAGAAAAGATTTCTGTCTTGAAATTTTAAAATAGATTAGATAAGATATGGTAGGCGGCATGCCTGATTTGATGAAATTACAAGTACGTGGGTTGTGCCAATATTCTGTGACAAGATTGTTAAAAAGCTAAATAAAACAGGTACGAATTTGATATTTTAAGATATTATAAACCCATATAATTTAAACATTTTCACAAATTTTCATAGAAAAATATCAACAAACAACAAAAATATGCCATAAACACCATGGCAACTAACTGAATCGCGGCGCACGTTCAACGTCGAAGACGGTGTTAAATCTATATAAGGCGCCTTTCTCAAATACTCTCAATGGCTTTCAATGCAGTAATGGTACCCATAAATCGTCAATTTCTGACTTAAATCATGTGGTTAATAATGTCTGTTGAATCCATGGATGGCATACATTAATTTTTGCTATACGCGAACTTCCGGTCTCGTTACACCTATTTTTAGCCGTAGGAAATAGGCGACGAAGATCGGTCTTCCTATCCGTGTTTTCCTTATTTTCGCTTTTTGTAGCGCAACACTCTGGTTCCGTTCATGCCTTTTGTACACAAGGGCTCGGGATATGTTGCTAAACTGTTCTATTTGGTATATTTGTTGAAAATCGTAACATGTGTCATCTCGAAATAGTCATGAAACCTGAGTGACCTGTTCACTGTGCCGCATATTCTTTGAACGTCACCAACTTTCCTATTTTGTATGAGATATTTTCATTTTTTCGTATCTTTTTTGTTTCTTAAGTTATTTAACTTAAATTGTCAGAGATAATTTAAACATAGCAGCAGAGGATGTCAATGTGACATTGTGCAGACACATTATCAGATATTTGAAATATACGTAATTAATTTCAGCCTATTCATAACAAATTGTAAATTATTTGACTTGCGCCGGCAACTCAAACCCATGTCGATAATACTGAAAATTTCTAAGTAACTAGAGTAAATTTTTTGTAAATGTTTTTTTGTAATGTTGAATAATAGACTTAACGGTTATATGTGTGAATTATTTTCTATTGGCGTTAAAAATGAACCGGCTATAAAATTTGGGATAAGTAATGCACCGTATTACCCTCGTATATTACAAATAGTGCACTGTAAAGAGTTGGTCAATAAAAATGCCTTTGAGAGAATTTCATCTTTGATCATTTCTTCTGATGAACATCACACAACTTATGTTTAATATAATTATCAGTGTCACTTAAACAAATGCATAGCAAAGTCTGTCTTCTCTGTAAAGAAATCTGATATTCAGTAGGTAAAACTTTTTATTGTTTAAAAGACTGGAGTCCTGAGGTAACCTTTTTTTCTCAATTCAGCACAAGCATTTGTATTAAATGGTGTGTTTCTTTTTTCCAGTGCCCCTATGCCATTTGTGATTGGTGTCCATACAACCTTAATGGAGGTATAAAAAATATATTTTATAGTTATTAATAACTTAATACCACGGGTGAAGGTTTTCAGGACTATTTCTGAAGTTCAGGATTTTCAGTGTGCCGAAAGCCTTCTATTTCTTATGTAAAACTATAGAAAATCTGCTAAATTCAGGATTTTTAAAATTTCCAACTTTCACCCATGAATTACGGTTTATATAGAAGTTTTTTTCGGTACTGAACCCTTTCCATTCTAGCTACAATAATGACTTGTACCACTAGTTTGAAACCTGTACATCTGTGTGGTCCGACTGTTCACACTAAAGCTGCAGGAACTCAAAAGTTAGATTAGCCTTTGCCTCTAGTATAAAGCGAGGCCAGTCTGCACTTACATGCAGTTTGATGGGGCTTTATCTTGTTTGTAGCTCAATTTTTTGTGCATTTGATATTGAAATGGACTGATCTTACACTTACAACTCTGAATAATTTATCTATTATCAAAATTAGCTTCTAAATAACGCTACGCTTAAGGATCTGATGATCTGAAAACCATACTGTGCAGACTATGATCAGAGGGTACTGATATGCTGGCTGTTCATGGTCTGTATATGTCGCAATGCTAGAATCAACTGCCGCCAGCAGGCTAAGGGTTAAAGCAGGATCAATTACAGGATAACTAAAAGATATGTTTGGCTTAACATTATCATATTATGATAACATCTTATCATACATATTCTTTCTATGATTAATTTTGTTAGTGTATGTGGTATGAAATAATTGAGGTGTATATATACTTTGTTACAGAAAGTTCAAACTGCAGAACTAGGAGATGCTGTGATAATTGATGCAGATAAAAACACTGTCAGTACAGAGTATGATGATGTACATAATCTGCCCGATGAAATGGTAAATATACATAGAGAGAAATCTTTTATTTACAAACTAACTCCTTAAAAGAGTCATATACTAGTACATGTATAAGCTTTCATGATGTATACAATTACATATATCATAAGTAAACTACTAATTACATAGCAAGATGACGTGACTTTCAAGTTTTGATTTTCTTTAATGATTAATGGTTAGTATTCATTTATAAGTTATTTTAGAGATTTTATATTCAAATATATAATAGTAACAATTACTAATGTACAGTAAATTCTCTCTATTAAGACCACTAACGGGACTGACTCAAAGTGGTCTTAATAGTGAACTGGTCTTAATAGTGAATAAGTCACTTTAACAGCTGACGAAGTCCAACTTAACTTAATGTATACCTTGTATAGTTTTATGCACATGGTAAATGTACTTAATTAAATGAGTTAAAAGAAACACATTTTTTTTAAACAAAAGACATTTTTAATGCATGATAATAATTATGATACAATATTAATATGATGAAAATATTAATTTACGGCTTCCCCTTTAGAAGAAAAATATGAGGTATTGATATAGTTATGACTCTCATTATGATTTATACATTAATTACATATCGAAATAAAGCACACATGAACTGATAATTTGGTGTAATTAGCAATTTTTACCATACTTGCTATAAATTGTGATGCACAACAAACAATTTTAAATGCTATTTACCTGTTGATCACATCCTAATTACGCTGACAAATTAATCGTTTCTCACACCATAGCTGATCAGATTAATTAGCCAGAAGTGGTTTAAACTGATCATGTTGACACTTGAATGCTAAAGATACATCGTAAAGCAAGCGTCTAATCAATCGATATATATCAATGACCTCATTTGACCCGGTGTATTTGTTTACGCCAGAGGGAAGATTACGACAATTAATTGGGGGCAATAAACACAAAGTGATGTCTGGCCATTATGTTGCATGGTCGTAATACAGGTTAATGTTTTGATAAGAAATACACACAAATGTCTGACAGAAGTGGTCGTTATGCCGGATTAGAGACGTGGTCGGTATACTGGTCATTTTTCTCAATGAATAAAGAAGGCAAATATTTTGTACTTTTAAAAAGTGCCCGTAATAGCGGCGTGGTCCTATTTGTGGCGTGGTGGCTAGGTGGCATTTTACTGTATTATTAATTGATATCATCTCGGGAGAGACAGGGTCAGCATCTATTATAGAGTACCCATAAAGTTCAAGATAAATGTATACTAAAGAATATAGTAGATCTTGCATTTGTGATAATTCTCAAGGCTTAAAAATAGGATGGTTGAGGTTTTGAAAAAGTATATCAGTATGGTAAAGGTTTTTTGTAATGATATAGTTGAGGTTTTGATTTTTTAAATAAATGTAGTAAGGTGTTATGATATTAAGCAGGGGAATGAGGGAGCATTCCTGTTTTATTTACACATCTGTAGTTTTTTAGCTCGACTATTCGATAAGAATAAGTAGAGCTATTGTAGTCACCCGAGCGTCGGCGTAACCACTTATGTTAAAGTTTTTGTAATAGTTTAAATATTTTCAAAGTCCATTGACATATGGCTTTGAAACTTTGCACACTTGTTCACCATCATTACCCCAACCTGTAGACAGGAGGAGGTAACTCTATCAAGCATTTTGACAGAATTATGCCCCTTTTTGGACTTAAAATTTACGTTAAAGTTTTTGTAATAGTTCAAATATTTTCAAAGTCCATTGACATATGTCTTTGAAACTTTGCACACTTGTTCACCATCATTACCCCAACCTGTAGACAGGAGGAGGTAACTCTATCAAGCATTTTGACAGAATTATGCCCCTTTTTCGACTTAAAATTTACGTTAAAGTTTTTGTAATAGTTCAAATATTTTCAAAGTAATTGACATATGTCTTTGAAACTTTGCACACTTGTTCACCATCATTACCCCAACCTGTAGACAGGAGGAGGTAACTCTATCAAGCATTTTGACAGAATTATGCCCCTTTTTTGACTTAGAATTTACGTTAAAGTTTTTGTAATAGTTCAAATATTTTCAAAGTCCATTGACATATGTCTTTAAAACTTTGCACACTTGTTCACCATCATTACCCCAACCTGTAAACAGGAGGAGGTAACTGTATCAAGCATTTTGACAGAATTATGCCCCTTTTTTGACTTAGAATTTACGTTAAAGTTTTTGTAATAGTTCAAATATTTTCAAACTCCATTGACCTATGGCTTTTAAACTTTGCACACTTGTTCACCATCATTACCCCAACCTGTAAACAGGAGGAGGTAACTGTATCAAGCATTTTTTTTACTATCAAGCACTAAGAATAGTCGAGCGTTGCTGTCCTACCGACAGCTCTTGTTTCTATTATGCATAGTTAGATAGGTATAATTACTTAAGTTATAATTTTGAATTCTAGAAATCCTACCTCAAACGTCATTTGAAGGGTGATAAAGTGAAAAATTCCATGCAAGGGTCAGGTGATATCATCTCTAAAACTTTCATGATGTCTCTAGTCAAACTTATAGGTAAGTAATCTTATAGTATCTTAAAATGTATATAGATATATCTGATGAAATATTTTATCAAAATTTAAAAAAAAAAAAAAAAACATTAAAAATATGTTGTTTTCATAACATAATGGTTGTTTCTGGAAAGATTTGTTTTATTAAATCAACCGTTTTGTTATCAATTATATTCTTGTGAACTTGTTTAGCTTTTATACTTCTAAAATTATGTTTGACTTGTTTTATGACTTTATTATCTTATGTTAATGATTTACAATATTACAAGCATAATTAATAATGGCTCCTTTTTTCCGTACCAGGTGGTTACAGAGATGCCCTTATGTTTCATGAAGGGGAGGAAATCACATTCAATCCGCAAGCATTTGTGCAGTCTCGGCCAGTCTCTATGCAGCCATTCCTGGAGAACATGCTTCACCTGCAAATCTTCCAACAGGTTTGTTACATACTCCAGAGATTTTTGAATTTCATGGGTCCAATGGATGCAGGCTCTGTAATAAAAGGGGTCCAACGACTGATGTTAAGGGGTCCAACCTCTTATTCAAGTTTTTCAAACACTAATTTAAGCAGTGTATTTCCTTACTATACTGAAATATTTACTGATCATATCTTAAATGTAGCAAACATTTGTACTGCAAGGTTTTATTATGATTTTAAGCATAATCTTATAAACCAGTACTTTATTTTTATGCATTGTATAGGGTAAAGAATAGTGCATCAAAATAGACTTTTTGTGGGTATTTTGATGCAGGATTATGCGTCTGGTGGATCCCAGATACTCCGTAGTATGTACTCAATGAACAGTGTTTTAGGGGCTTTCGTTAATTATCTTCACATTGCAAATCATGGAATAGTTTCACTTAATTAGGTTAAGCTGGCCAGAAAGTGAAAATTTAGGGCTAAGGGCTTTGATATATTATTATACAATCATCCTATGTCTTTTAAGTCAGAATTGGAAGGGTTAGCGGCTTTTTTTTTTAACATTAAGCTATTGAAATATTTCGTTGGTGACTCTCCATACGATTTTTTTTTATCATCATTTTTCAGTTTATAAATGATAGACTGGAGATGTTGAATTGTGGGCGTGGTTTTGCAGATATATTTGAACAAGAGTGCTTGATACATGCTGACAAGTTAAACGCTCAGACTAGATATAATGAATGGCTCGGTAAAATGAAGGTGAGGCTATTTTTATTTCTACTTAACATTTAAAAGGTTAGGAATATGTTGATGGAATTATGTTTGAATCACTAGTCACATCTCTTTGCTGTAGGCTCAAATCCCACTCCAGTATATTGCATTTTATTATATACCTATAAATTTTCTCCCTAGAATACACGCAAATCTTGTAGCGCAGATAGAAATTTTCATATTATGTAAGTGACAAATATGGTACCGTATATGGAAGTGTCAGACTATTTTTGACATTGGTTTCGATCTTAGCTTTGTATGACATTGCATTTGGAAAAATGGGAACCAAAATTATAAAAGGCGTGGCCGGTTTTCCAAGAATTACGTATTCATCCGTCAGTCATGAATTTATTTCTTGACAATTACATTTCTTTTTCTGAATAAAACAAAAAGGTATATAATAAAAGGAAAATTATGTTGTAGTAATTTACTGAGGCTATGTATTTTTCTACTCGCAACATTGGAAAATTGATATCTCGCTCGACCTTCGGTCTCGCGAGATATCGATTTTCCACCGCTGCTCGTAGCAAAATTCAAAGCCTCAGAAAGCTACTACAACATAATATTCTGTATATTTGATGTGACAAAACAGTCTACTAACCTGGTTCAGTTCAGTGACTCCATGATTAGTCAAATGTGGTTAAACACTTTGCTGGTTTGATTGGGCTGTTCTGGGAAGAGAATTCAGTGTAGCAATACCACGTGACTATGACGTCATTTTCGGCATCATTTCCAAGACAAATATTGCTCGATTCGGAAAAGAAAATAGCCGTAAATACTTTATTTCTGTACAAATTTCTAAGGGATATGCACCAGTCTACGGGGAAAAATATAAGCTTTCCACAGAATATTGGATCTTTGTCAGTTTATAAGCCGTTTTATCAAACACTTTGCATAACCTTGGAAGTTGCTTGTATTTGAGCGGGCTTCAGTTGCAAGCTATTTCGTTTTCTGGCATTATTTGGTCTATGACATGATTAAAAAGTCAGGTTTACATCAACCGGGAGTACGGAAGGCAAAACTTTACCTAAATATGTTCATTTTTTTATTATGAATGACATAAATCTTACATTTTTCTTCAATTGTCAATTCTGGCACCAGTTCCAAGTCGAAAAAAAGGACTACAGTTTAAAGCAGATTTTAGAATCCGTTGCAAAAAATGAGAAACAACATGCCTACCGTTCTCTTTCTGCAATTTAGTTTTTCATTGTTGATCTTTCACAGAGAAATTGTGGAAAAACTGATTGTTCCTTAAAGCAATAACACTTATTTCTATCACAATAGTGCACGTGAAATCACGTAGATTTAGTCCTGTCGAAAAATAATATTTTGGTTTCGTTTTGAAGATGTTTAAAGTATTGCTCATCTTATCCTATGTAGTAAAATGTGTTTCATTCAATTTCACACTGGCGAAATTGATAAGAAATATATGTGCTCTCAGTGAAAGAAAGAGTTAAAATTAAAAAAAACAACTTTTGTTTGCTACGGAAAGGGTTTCACTTTAACGCGAGTGTTGTAACACTTAAGGCAATTTGTCAGTGTGACTGACAAACACTGACACTCGTAAACGTGATGAATAGGTTTTTCTGTACTCAAAAGAGATACTTTTAAAAGGTATATATATTTTCTGGAATTGCCGTATTATAAATTTCTATAAAGTTTGATAAACGAAATCACAATTTGAATTACTATTCACATGCATCGGTATTAAAATCATGAATCTAATTGTCACGCGCATTAACATGACGTTAAACATTTTATGCTTATTAAACTATAGAACTTTCATCATCAGTCAGATTTTGTTCTTTGTGTAGAACAATTTTAAATAGCATTTCATGTAACTTGGAACTTTGCTGTGTAAACCTGATAGTATTGTTACTTAGTTGCATTACTTATGATTCTCTATTTATCAAAAAGGCCCAAAATAGCCATGAGTCGCCAATAAAGAACGAGAATGGACGCCACGTGGAGTAAACAAAGTAGAAAATAGTAAACAGATAATTGATTTTACAAACCAACAGCCATCGATTACAGTCAAATTTCTTGAAACAAAACATTGAAAAAGACGGAAATAACAATGATTATTAATAATTATATAAATATTTACATTAACATCTGTAATAGCAACACCGGCAAGATCTATGACTGGGGTCCATAATCATGACACTGATGCGTCCATTGAATAATTGATAGCTAACAGAAGCTAAGTAAAATTACGATTATATTTGAAGAGTATATTCAATTTTTATCCTTCAACTGTCAAAAGACTTACTTCTTTATTTACATATCAGATAATTCACTTATTTGGCATATGCATTATGTTTATCATGTTTTATAGATTTTAATATGTAGTCCTTTTTAAATCTTAAAATGCTACAAAAGTCCTGTTGAGGACATCTGCAGGTCATGCCACGTGCAATAATCCATGCATTTACAGCTAATGACCACATCGATAAGAAATAGTCCCAAATAGCCCTATCGTTTTTATTCAGTTGAAAGAGACATTATTGTTTAAAAATTCTACTCGATTTAAATGTTTTCAAACCATAAGTATTCCGTTCCCTTCCTCTCTTTACACTGTGTATTGGTGAGTTCTCTGATAATGCTGGGTTGACTGATATAATTAACTCAATTTGTCAGATATGCAGTTTATCAACAGAAATAAATGCAATAATAAAATAAATAGTGTTTAGTGTTCTTAAGTGAACGAAGTTATATCCAGTTCACGAAAAACGGTTACCGTAGGTATGAAAACAGGATGTAAAAAATATTTTTTATCAACGATTTCCACTGTGTTAAAAAGCTGAATTTATCATGGTAAAACATTACTACAGGTTATATGGTTATACGTATAAATAACTCTTTACAAAAGAATAACCTTTGACTTTAAAATTGCCGCGTTGAGGCGTGACCCTTTTCACAGCATACAAATGGAAGTGATCCTGGAAATGCACGTTCATTGGACAGGCTAGCTAAGTCAAACCGAGCCTGCAACATTTTCAATTTTGCCGTTTTGGGCTATATTTAGGGTTTGTTTTCTCTCTATTTTGAATATTCCACATTTAGTTTTGCTACATGACACTAATAGATTTTTCATAATCATTACCGTGACAGAACAACGATTAAAGAGCAAATCAATTTCTTTACAAATACAGACAACAATATTACGACTTTTATAATCACTTATAGCGCAGCAAGTAAAAATCATTTAAATATTCATTTGTGTTTATGTAAATCGCATAGTAAATAAAATGTTTTCATGGTTAACATAATTATAGAAAGAGAATGGTAGGCATGTTGCTTTGCATTTGCAACGGATTCTAAAATCTGCTTTAAACTGTAGTCCTTTTTTTCGACTTGGAACTGGTGCCAGAATTGACACTTGAAGAGAAAGGCAAGATTTACGCCATAAATAATAAACATATGAACATAATATGGTAGGATTTTGCTGTCTGTACCCCCGGTTGATGTAAACCTGACCTATTAATCATGGCGTAGACCAAATAACGCCAGAAAACGAAATAGCTTGCAACTGAAGCCCGCTATAATACAAGCAACTTCCAAAGTTATGCAAAGTGTTTGATAAAACGGCTTATAAACTGACGAAGATCCAATATTCTGTGGAAAGCTTATATTTTTCCCCGTAGACTGGTGTATATCCCAAAGAAGTTGGTACATAAATAAAATATTTACGGCTATTTTCTTTTCTGAATCGAGCAACATTTGTCTTGGAAATGATGCCGAAAATGACGTCATTGTCACGTGGTATTGCCACACTGGAATTGGCAAGTCAGATAACCTCTGAAAAGAAGGCCAATCTAATGTTTGGCATTCATTTCAAAATGGCATCAAGTCAGACTATTTCAATGTAAATAATAAATGACTTTTATTTGCTTGATTTGTGATAAATGTTAGTCAAAATTTATGAGAAATAAAGTGAATAATTATTTTCAGAAACAAGGTAAAAAATTACAAAGAGGTGGTAAAGATGTCTGGTCAGACTTTAAAGTTAAGGTAAGAAAATTATGATAATTATTTGCTAGTGTCTAAGAAAGAAAGATGTAACCTTATGTTTAATATTAGTATATTTTATTGTAAAATATCGTTTAAGAGGTTTTACTGCTGAATAGTTGTAATTCACACCAGGAAAGGATTCCATTCCACGTTTGCCATGTGGGTTTTCATTAGACATTGCGATGTGTATAATATTTATGTTCGATATTTGATTGGCATTTTTATAGACCTATAACTTGTGAACCCTTAGAAGGGATCAAGATCACTGAGTGTATAAATAGATTCTTCTATTTTTGTAATATTCACATTTGCATCCACTTGTTGATATATTGATATATTTTTAATCCTGTTAAATATGTGTATCACTTATTCTGTTTTTACACAGTACAATATAACTGATATTGTTTATTAGTGACCAGCTTATATTTGCAATACTGTACTAACTATGCTGTAAAATAATGCCATTTCATGATAATATGTACATTTTGTACATTAAAGTCAGGGAGTGGTGTATTAATGATAATATATGCATACATATATGTAGTAACTATGTTAGATTTTGTATAAAGAAGCAAGTGGAAAGGTACCAGGATACCTCTTATATATTGTTTATTTATTTTAATTATATATATTAAAATATGTCTTACATTCTGTACAAGAAAGTAAAGGAATAGAATGTTGTCTTAAATATGATATGATATATATTTATATATATATAAAATGTATATACAACACATATATAGCTTTTATGGTAAATATTGTTTGTATGGTAGGCGGGGCCAGTTATGAAGGAAGCCAAAGGCATGATGGATATCATGACTCATAGGGTATATTTAATTATCCTTCTTCACTTATTTTCAGTACAACTTTAGTTTTGGACATGTTTTTTTAAAAAAAAATTGCAATGCCCAAAGACAGAAATTGTCTTTGAAAAATTATGCAAACTTCTAAAGTATTACAATCATCAAGTTTGTATCATATTTAGTCTGCTGGTAATCAAAATTATCTAAAAAAAGATACTTGTTTGGCAGATTTTGATTGGTCTGTTACAAAAAATAATGATAGCCAATCAGAAACAATTTTATGTTCATCTGTTTCAAAATGGTTGGCTGTTCTTATTGAGGTATCTAAGGAGTTATTTGATTGGCTAGTTAAAATATTGGTGACATTTGTAACAGCCAATCAGAACAGTTCTTTTCTGTTTTTATGTTAGAAATTTCTGATTGGCTGTAATTTGAATTTTTGTCAACCAATCAGAAATGCTGAAAACTTACTTGATGAAAATTGTAAAAAAAATGTTTTCATTTTTAGCTCACCTGTCACAAAGTGACAGGGTGAGCTTTTGTGATCGCTTTTCGTCCGGCGTCCGTCCGTCCGTCCGTCGTCCGTCCGTCGTCCGTCCGTAAACTTTTGCTTTAAATGACATCTCCTCATAAACCACTGAGCCAATTTCATCCAAACTTCACAGGAATGTTCCTTTGGTGGTCACCTTTAAAAATTGTTCAAAGAATTTAATTCCATGCAGAACTCTGGTTGCCATGGCAACCGAAAGAAAAATCTTTAAATATCTTCTTTTAAACAACCCTAAGAGCTAGAGCTTAGATATTTGGCATGAAACATCTTCTAATGAGTGTCTACCAAGTTTGTTCAAATAAAAGCCCTGGGGTCAAAATTGGCCCCGCCCCGGGGGGTCATTGATTTTCCCTATATACATATAGTAAAAACTTAAAAAATCTTCTTTTAAAGAACTGTAAGAGCTAGAGCTAAGATATTTGGCATGGAACATCTTCTAGTGAGTGTCTACCAAGTTTGTTCAAATAAAAGCCCTGGGGTCAAAATTGGCCCCGCCCCGGGGGGTCATTGATTTTCCCTATATGCATATAGTAAAAACTTAAAAAATCTTCTTTTAAAGAACTGTAAGAGCTAGAGCTTAGATATTTGGCATGAAACATCTTCTAGTGAATGTCTACCAAGTTTGTTCAAATAAAAGCCCTGGGGTCAAAATTGGCCCCGCCCCCAGGGGGTCATTGATTTTCCCTATATGCATATAGTAAAAACTTAAAAAATCTTCTGTTAAAGAACCCAAAGAGCTAGAGCTAAGATATTTGGCATGAAACATCTTCTAGTGAATGTCTACCAAGTTTGTTCAAATCAAAGCCCTGGGGTCAAAATTGGCCCCGCCCTGGGGGGTCATTGATTTTCCCTATATGCATATAGTAAAAACTTAAAAAATCTTCTTTTAAAGAACCGTAAGAGCTAGAGCTTAGATATTTGGCATAAAACATCTTCTAGTGAATGTCTACCAAGTTTGTTCAAATAAAAGCCCTGGGGTCCAAATTGGCCCCGCCCCAGGGGGTCATTGATTTTCCCTATATGCATATAGTAAAAACTTAAAAAATCTTCTTTTAAAGAACCCAAAGAGCTAGAGCTAAGATATTTGGCATGAAACATCTTCTAGTGAATGTCTACCAAGGTAGTTCAAATAAAAGCCCTGGGGTGAAAATTGGCCCGGCCCCAGGGGGGGGGTCATTGATTTTCCCTATATGCATATAGTAAAAACTTAAAAAATCTTCTTTTAAAGAACCGTAAGAGCTAGAGCTTAGATATTTGGCATGAAACATCTTCTAGTGAATGTCTACCAAGTTTGTTCAAATAAAAGCCCTGGGGTCAAAATTGGCCCCGCCCCAGGGGGTCATTGATTTTCCTTATATGCATATAGTAAAAACTTAAAAAATCTTCTTTTAAAGAACCCAAAGAGCTAGAGCTAAGATATTTAGCATGAGACATGTTCTAATGGGTGTCTACCAAGTATGTTCAAATAAAAGCCCTGGGGTCAAAATTGCCCCGCCCCGGGGGGTCATTGATTTTCCCTATATACATATAGTAAAAACTTAAAAAATCTTCTTTTAAAGAACTGTAAGAGCTAGAGCTAAGATATTTGGCTTATTAGCAAAAACTTGAAAATCTTCTTTGAAAAAACCCAAATAACTAGAGTTTAGATATTAAGCATGAAACATCTTTAAGTAAATATCTACAAAGTTTGTTCAAATAAAAGCCCAGGGGTCAAAACTGGCCCTGCCCGAGGGGTGTCATTGTTTTTAACTATATGTGTATAGTAAAAACTTAAAAATCTTCTTTTAAAAAACCCAATGAGCTAGAACTTAGATGTTTTGCATGAAACATCTTCTTATGGGTATCTACCAAGTCTGTTCAAATAAAAGCCCTTGGGTAAAAATTGGGCCGAGGGGGGGGGGCTATATACAGGTGAGCGACCTCAGGGCCATCATGGCCCTCTTGTTTTTTATTGTTTTGAAAAACATTTTTTTTTAATTTGATAAGTATTTAATATCAATGGATTCCCGTGAAATGAAATGAAGCAAGAGTTGTACATTTTGAAAAAAATGAAGAAGGGAACTGTTTGCTTTAAGACTTGCTTATGAAACTGGTGCATATGACAATACTCTGTATTGGTTTTCATCTAGGCTAAATTGAATGATGCATGTTCTTTAAAAATTCTGAAACTTTTCAAACTTTTCAGTGTTGTAACTTAATGGAATAATATTGTTTTGTAAACATTATGAAAGATTTTATATAAATATACATTGTAATTATTGTATGGCAAATTCTGTACTCCTCAGTGTTCTATATGTGCTTGTTTTTGTGAAACTATTTTATGGATTGAACATTTGTTATAAAGGAATGATGCAGGTGTCACATTGAGGTATTCATGATCATAAAACATGATTGTATTATGAACAAATTCTAAACTTTCATTATTTACATATTAAAATGATAAAGGAGCTCCACTGAGGTCAAAAAGCCATAAAACATACAATTTGAAATAGTAAAGGACTTAAATTGGAAATATCTTCAAAATGTAATAAAGAAATATCATTGGTATGAAATGGAAAATTTAAATTTTTATACAATTTTTCGGAATTTAATGGAAAGTTTAATTTTGTGTGTACAATTCTTAGCTTGGTTTGAGTGGAGACTATTTTAATGCTTCTTATTTTTGTGTCCTTTTGCTCAATTAACATACTTTTATTGGAAATACGGGATGAGATAATGGTCTGAAATTTTGCACACAAGATATTTCTCCAGACTTACATTGAATAGTACAGATGTCCCTTTTTGTTAAAAAAAAAAAAACTTCAGTGGAGTCCCTTTAAACTGTAATTAGGGGCTTGCAATACTATGGTAGTTTGCATTTACCTCTGCTGTCCATGAAGAGGCTCAAACCCAAAACTGAGACTGCAGTATTTTTTAAGTTTGTCATGTTGAGGGACCTTTTAGTTTCATCTTTAACATGTTTACATATATTTAATTACTGTCTACTTAACTCTATGATTATAATTTACTCCAGTCTCCATTCATAAAACTTAATCTTGTTATGTTCTAACTTCTAACTTTTCAGTAGGGTATATGATATTTGTGTTTCTCCAGTTTTCCCAGTATTAGTAACAGTTCAATAACATATGAGAAAGTTTGCCAAAGAAAGTTGCATGTTAGTTTTTTGGTCTTATCAATTTTGAATACATTGTATATGTAATTCAGAATAGAAATTTGAAGTTTGTTCAATCATTAGTATAGAGCCAGTGGTCGGACTTCATGGTAGTGCAGGCTGGACTGGTTCTATACTGGTGGCAAAGGCTGATCAATTTTGGTTGAAGCAGGATAAGGGTTAAATCCTAACACTGCTCAATTTATAGAACTGGCTTATCTTTCTTTGTATTTTAATCTTTGTGTTAGGTATTATGATATTTGAGCCACATCATGACAAAACCAACATAATGGGTTTGCGACCAGCATAGATCCAGACCAGCCTGCACATCCGCGCAGTCTGGTCAGGATCCATGCTGTTCGCTTACACACCCTATAACAAGTAGAGAAACTGATAGCGAACAGCATGGATCCTGATCAGACTGCGCGGATGCGCAGAATGGTCTGGATCCATGCTGACCGCAAACCCATTATGTTGGTTTTGTCGTGACGCGGCTCATTTAATAAATGCTTATGGTAGAAATTTTTTTTATCTGGTGATATTGATAAGGTGTGTCGGCTGCTCTACTTTTTTTGACATTTGTACAATAGGTCCCGTTGTGGTAGCAGCTATGGAGTACAGCTTGCTTCAGCTTTTTTTAGCAAATAGTCAATAAAAGTATATATATTGAAGTATGATGAGGTGTTTTCTTCATCAACACAGATGCGTAAGGTTGCCAATCATTGATTAGATGCTTGTACTGTGACTTTAAAACAGCAAACCCTTACGGAATGCACTTATAAGTCACTTATAGGCTATTTTATATGTAGATTATACTTCACTTAGTCAATTCACCTATAAGTCAAGTATATGTATTTTAAATGCAAATTAGATGTAAGTGCAGTATATGTCTGGCATTTTGACATATAAGTGAAGTATAAGTTATATATAAGTCACATATATGTGACATGTAAGTCAAAGATATGCTCAACTTATAAGTAACATATAAGTGACTTATATGTTACATATAAGTGACTTATATGTTACATATTAGTGACTTAATATAAGTCACTTAATAAGTAACATATAAGTCACATGTAAGTCGCATATATGTTGCTTGATGTCAAAAAAGCTTGAAATAAAAATAAAAAGTTTAGTAATTTAATTTCAAAATGTTTATTAATTTATATTCATAGTCATATAAATGAGCAAAATACAAAATTCAACATACATATCCTTCAGTTCAATCATCTTACATTCACTTTAACAAAAACAATATTCATTTGTAACAGCAAGTTTTTTGTTTTTTACTGGTTTTCTTGGAATCAAACACTTTATTTATACAATTATTTTTGCTGGAAGTCTGTCGGTGAGGAACTGTTTTCAAATCATAAATTTGATCAAATGTTTTCTGATTATTCAAACTACTATTTCTTTTATTGATGTCTGTTTCAGTGCTCTTGATTCTGTTTTTTCCTCGGAGAACTTCATGTGGCTGTGTTCACCTTTAAAGATAAAATTCATAATTAATTAAAAAAGATGTGGAAAAAAATTCCGACCATTGTAAATGCAGTTATTATTTCATATTTGTATATCATCAAACTATATTAAAGCTATTTATGCTTATGCATATACAAAATACTAAGTTACACAGTATCTCATTTTTGTGCAGAAGTCAACAGTGTTGTTTAAGAATTGCTAAAAGTCTCTATAAGAATTGATTAACAGCACTATTTGCAACAACATTTATTATGCTCTTTTCTGTAAAAGATTTAGAGCAGTAAGTATAGAGATAAAAAAAAACATACCTTTTTCAGGCTCAAATACTGCATATCATTATTCACCTGGCATCTCAAAGTAAAGAACTGGTCCCCACATAGCCTGCAATGTATGTAAAATGTAATATCAGAAATCTCCATTGAAAACAACAATAAAATGTTAAATGATTATGATGACCTTGTCTTATTCAGCTGCATAAAACTACTGATTGTACTATTAGTTCTAATAATTCAATTAATTTGACTATTAAAAATCTAATTTAAATCAATTACAAGTATTAGTAAATCTAAAATAAAAAACAGGCCTTGATCTTCTCAAGTTACAAATTTTAGTTTGCTGCCATCTTACTTTGATTGTTTAATATATAAACCTGTATCAATTCTGCATAAATGTAACTCAAAGGTATTTACCTGATTTTTGTTGTATATCTTCTTGTCCAAGGTGATTCTTCTTGTCATTCTTATTTTACCATAACTATACTTAAACATCTTAAACAAAACAATATCTCTAAATTTCCTAAAACATCAAGTAGATTCTCTGTGATTTCCACCAGCTTGCTAACCTAAATGTTTCAGACTTACAACTGTGTACCTGGGCAGGTCCAATGTTATGTGCAACAGGGTAAATCCAAAAAAATCAAAGCACTCATCAGTTCTATCTTACAATCATTGAATGTGAAAAAAAATCAAATAACTAATAGATATGATTGTAAAGTTTAAAAATCATTATACATTTTTGAAAAAGAAAATGCAATGTCATTTTTTACAAATTCAGGATAGGAACTGTTATCTTTCCCCAAAATAATCACATGGAACAGTCTGATTTGTAGGAATGACCAGTCAAAAAATTAGTCATGCACATATGGTGGCAAAAGGCAGGTGGCCAGTTTTATCAGACCTCTGATCTATGTGGTGTATCAGTGGATGTAGAAAATATAAGCAATCTTCAGGCATATTGGTTCCTTGATTTTATATAGATTAAAAGGGCAATATAAACTGTTTATTTCAAGCACTTTTTTTTAATGTTTAAATATCTAAAATACACTAGGCCTAAATGTCTTAAAAATAACACTTGTGTATTAAAAAAAAAAAATACACCTCTTTTTTCTTGTTAGAATATCTTACTTCAGCGAAATTAGGTCTGTAAGAAGTACAGTAGGTAAAAACATATAGATTTCAATGTCTGTTTCAAGTTAGAAAAAAAACAAGAGTAGAATTATGCTTGGGTGACTTTTATGTGAAATATTTTTCCTTGTGAAAAGAAATGACATGGGGAATTTCATTTCTGTCCATGGTAGCCTAGAAATCACTGATTGAATGCCATTTCTGTCCAAATTCCGCACAGAATCTGTGCCAAAATTTTTTTACAGGTAATATACTTAATTGATAATCATTTTTTTCTATTATCTTATTTAAAAACCCCCCAGCTGTGTTTAAAAATTAATAAGCAACATTTAAAAAAAAAAACTTAATTGTTTGTGATTAAAGGTCTAAGATTATAGTATTTTAAATTCTGAGTATTTTTGATACCCATTGTGTTAAAGCAAAGAATTACAAATCAACTTCAATAAATTTTACCAATTTTCTCATGTTTTTGTACTTAGTAATTTTTTCAGCTTTGCACAGTAATAAAAAGTCTCGCAAAAGTTCTAAGTTTTCACTTATATCTAACATAGAAACTGGTTACTTCAAACTTCACCAGTATAAGGCACTTATAGGTGACTTGTATGTGACTTATATGTTGGGGAAAAAATGGCCAAAAGTGACTTATATGTAGCATATACCATAACTGACTTAGACAGGTTTTTCGGTGATTTATAAGTGACTTATATGTAACTTATAGTTCTCTTATAGGTCAAGTATAAGTTGCATATAAGAAACATATAAGTCACTTAAAGTCATTTTGGTAAGGGAAATAACATATCAAAAACAAAATATATATATATACTGAAGAAATGAAATAAAAATTCCTTAAATGTTTTGTAATATAGTAACTTAGGGTTATTGTGTTCAAGTTACAATGTTGAGTACCTATTGATTATAGATATTCAATGTAGAGAAGAAAATTGTATATGATAGCATAGACGTTATGATATATACTTTAGCATGAATATTGAATGATTTTAACTTTAACATTACTTTGCAAATATGAATGAGTTTTCAGCCTTTTTTACCATTGCATGATGACCCAATAGAAATATGTTATAGAAATCAACAAAAAGAATTGCTAAGCATTGATGTTGATAATAATAGTGTCTTAAAATTTCAGCAGTTCTACAAATTTAATGGAATAATTTTTTGATATATTTTTTTACATAGTTATACATGTTATAGTGAGCATAGTTTTACTTGATATTGCTTTAGTAGGCCTCTGTGGCTTAAGTTGTTAAGGTGGATGTATTCTTACCACTTGTCCCTCAATGCTGTTTGTTCATTGTTAACTTCATCAACGCTACTGTTACCAAGTTATCCACCTAGAATACAGAAGTTTGGTGGTTTTACTCAGGTGTGTGTGTCTCTCCTGCCTTAAAGAATTTAAAAGGAGGTAATCATCAAAAAATGACCTTTAAATTGTCAGTGTCTCTTTACCAGGAACAGGAATTAATTAGAAAACTGCCCATAATTATATACTTTTAATGCTCTGAAAACTGACATAACTGCAAGGTTTACTTTACAGCTGTTGTTCAGCAATGGCTTGGTGTTGACTGTGTCATATTTATGTTGTAATTGTGATCAATATGTTCATGTATATCTAATTCTTAGTTAACTTTATATGTAAAATGCACTGAATTGCTTTGAAAATGCACTTTCTGGGATTTGCTAAGATGGCATAATATAGCCATTAAGTCTTCAACTAGTGTTGGTGACAATATTTTACATGGCAAACTATAGCTATATTAAGTCCTCCACAGGAGTTAGCAACAGTATTTTACAATAGTATGATGTAAGGTTCTTCATTAAATAAATATTCTGTAATAAACAATATAAGTGTTTTTCCCAAAATATAAGATGTAAGAAAACTGAACAGGCGCATTTTCAAAGTTGTTTCTGTAAATTATATTATAAAGTTTATAGTAACAAATGTCTTATATTACTCACTCACTAGGCGGGCCCAGCTGTGACGAATGCCGTGGAGTCAGTAAGTCACATGTCATGTATTGTCCAGCATGCACTTAATGACCTGTCATGACAATTTTTGTCCCTTGTAAAAGCATTTCCCTTGACCATTGATTTCAGGAAGACTGGTACCCAGTGCAAATTGTAATGTCTTTATCCATGGCACAATTTTACAAAAATTGAAGAACATTACAAAAATTGAAAAAAAACATATAACCAGTCACAAACCATAGCATCTGATTGGTTCGTTTTGAATGCAGATTTAATGCTGACCAATGGCAGGGTCTCATTTCAAGACTGGTTATCATTTTTCATATTGGCATGCAAGTGATTGGTAAGGACACAGTTTGCTCATTGGTGTACCAGTCTTATGTTTATAAATTAAAAATAAACTTTCAATGCATTTGTTAAAAATGAACTTTATTTTGTTGTACTGTTTATGAATTTCCAGAGTGCTCAGATGAAAACTTTTTAAGTTGAGCTGGTCTCGTGCTTTTTTTTTATTTGTAGAAATAAAGATTGATATTTTATAATTCAGTTAACTAGTGGTCATAGTTTTTGCGCATGAATATTTTAATGTCGTACACAAAGAATGTTTCAGGTACTATTGCAAGTGCAACATATTCTAGAATATTAAAAAAATTTGTTATTAGGGAGGGGGAAAAAATCTTTTTGCAGAAACGTAAGGACACTGATTGGCACATGCACAGGACACATCTCATTTTATACCTTAGTTATACTAAAGGGAAATAGAAATATTAATGATATTCTAAGTGTATTTTGTAACCGTACTGTTATTCTGCTATTACTCAATTTCCTTCACAGTTATCTCCCTTTGCAATCAAAAGACTATATTACCTACCACAAATAAAAAGCATCAAATTAATGTTAGTTGATATTAAAACAAATTATGGTCATTAAGTTAAACAAATTTGGAAATAAATATCACTGAAGACAGTAAGTTGAGTTATAAAAATCTGAGAAATCTCATCAGATGTATCTGTAACAAATTATGTCCTTAAGGAATAATCCCTTTTTCCCATGGCACTAAACATAATTCCTGTCATTTTTTACATGTCCAGTTATTATGGATATTATGGTAAATTTTAATGTTACCATAATATACATGATTAGAAGGCATAATTTTATATTTCATCAATCAAGAATTTTAATGGACTAACCAGCTGTTTATTCAATTACATGTAATATGAAATGCTAAATTAATATATTATGATAGAATGTAATGCTATAACAGATGGGTTTGGCAATATTGAATCTGTATTCTAAAATAAATGAATGACAAACTTACTGGGAATGTTAATTGAGAAAGGTAAAGAATGGGTAAATATTGGGGCATTTGTTATTTTAAGGGTGTTGTTTGTTGTTGTATATGATGTAGTGGTGAGGTAATGGAGTTTATCTGTTGTTTATGCCTATTATATAGACTAAAACATTGTTTTATTGTCTGATTAGTCATGTTTCATAAGTATGTACAAAGATTTAATCCAGAAGATACAAGTATTATAGAATATGAGCATCTCTAACAATAATCTGGGTGTTTAAATGTCACCAGGAAATATTACTTGATCATGTTTTTGAAGCTAAAATTATTTTTAAGATGGTTAAACAAATGTGCTTGTGGTTCATCTTGGATGCCTGCTAAATGTGCATGAAAAAATAACACAACAAAATGCAATGCACATAAAGGTGCCCTTATAATGCCCGAGGTGTTTCAAAAAAAGCTTGAAAGTTGCCATAAGACATAAAAAGGGTCAGTGCGACTCAAATACCTAACTAGATAAAAAGAAATATAAGCTTTTAACTGCTGAAATTTGTGCATTGGATTTGCCCTGCTTTGAGTTTGAAACAGTATATATTCAAAGTTTAAGGGATGTCAATATCGAAATACAAAACAAAATACCAGTAGATACTAACAGTTATAATAGAGCAGAGTCAGACTGCAGCCTCCGGGCCTGGCTCTATACTGATGGCAAAGACTGATCATGTTTAAAGGGGCATTTATTAATTTCTTCATTTAATAAACTGAAAATCAAAGTAAATCTGTATAGAATGAATTTTAATAGAAAGAAAAAAATATACATGCATCAAATTAAATGCTAAAAAAAAACGATCTTTGATATATGATATACAATGACATGTTCCTTTAGAGATATGGTCCTGTATATTGTGAAATATATCACAGATTATTTATTTGGAAATAAAATATATATCCTACAAAAACATGTACATTTAGTCTGGAAAATCCACCATATTTCTTAAATATCAATGATTATTATACTCTATACATGACTTATCATTATGTTTCACTGAAATTTATGTTAAAAATTATTATAGAAAAAAAAAAGATGAATTTATGGTAAATCTGTTACAAATACAAAAATTGTTTGTGACTTTGAACCCTTTTTATACAGCTTGCTCTGTAAAAATATTTACCGATAAAGGCAGTAGTTTACATGCCCACCTTAGAATTTTAAATTGCCTGTGGTTGTTTTGTGGGAATAAAGCAGTAAGCAATAAAGTTGTCCAGGGCACTGCCAGGTTTTGTAATTCTGGCATTTATTATGACTATGATTGTTTAGAATTGATTGGTGCATTAAGAATTAACACTGCATGAAGTACTAAATTATGGTTAAGTCCGAGGTTGGGTTTTATAGAGAAAATAGTAAAGTTTAAGTATTGTAATTATGAAGTATTGTATATTCATTATGTCTTTTTTATGAGCATTTGATTTAGATTAGTTAAGCTAGAAATTGTAAAAATGAAATGAGAATTTTTTTTCTACATTGTTAAAAATGTAGTATTTTGTGTTTCTTTATTTTATCAACTGGTTTTAGCTACAACTTATTATACCCCCAAAAACGAAGTTTGGGGGGGTATATAGGAGTCACCCGGTGGTCGGTCGGTTGGTCGGTCGGTCGGTCGGTCGGTCGGTCCAGACGTCCGTTGCATTTTCCTTGTCCGGAGCATAACTTGAAAACTAATGGTTGGAATTCAATATAACTACATACAATGGTCAAGCACATTGAGAGGAAGTGCAGTGCACAAGAACCATAACTCTATCTTGACTAATTACAGAGTTATTGCCCTTTGTTACTTTTCCTTGTCCGGGGCATAACTTGAAAACTACTGGTTGGAATTCAAAACAACTTCATACAATTGTCAAACACAATAAGGGGAAGTGCAGTGCACAAGAACCATAACTCTATCTAAAGTAATTACAGAGTTATTGCCCTTTGTTGCTTTTCCATTGCTTTTTTTTTGTCCGTTGCATTTTCCTTGTCCGGAGCATAACTTGAAGACTAATGGTTGGAATTCAATATAACTACATACAATGGTCAAGCACATTGAGAGGAAGTGCAGTGCGTAAGAAACATAACTCTATCTTGACTAATTACAGTGTAATTGCCCTTTGTTACTTTTCCTTGTCCGTGGCATAACTTGAAAACTACTGGTTGGAATTCAAAACAACTTCATACAATTGTCAAACACAATAAGGGGAAGTGCAGTGCACAAGAACCATAACTCTATCTAAAGTAATTACAGAGTTATTGCCCTTTGTTGCTTTTCAATTGCCTTCTTTTTTTGTCCGGAGCATAACTTGAAGACTAATGGTTGGAATTCAATATAACTACATTCAATGGTCAAGCACATTGAGAGGAAGTGCAGTGCATAAGAATCATAACTCTATCTAAAGTAATTACAGAGTTATTGCCCTTTATTACTTTTCCATTGCTTTCTTTTGTCCGGACCATAACTTGAAGACTAATTGTTGGAATTCATTATAACTTCATACAATGGTCCAGCACATTGAGAGGAAGTGCAGTGCACAAGAAGCATAACTCCATTTTGACTTATTACAGAGTTACTGCCCTTTGTTTCTTTTCCTTATCCAGAGCATGACTTTAAAACTACTGGTTGGAATTCAAAACAACTTCATACAATGATCAAGCACAATAAGGGGAAGTGCAGTGCACAAGAACCATAACTCCATCTTGACTAATTACAGAGTTATTGCCCTTTGTTACTTTTCCATTGCTTTCTTTTGTCCGGACCATAACTTGAAGACTTATTGTTGGAATTCATTATAACTTCATACAATGGTCAAGCACATTGAGAGGAAGTGCAGTGCATAAGAACCATAACTCCATCTTGACTAATTACAGAGTTACTGCCCTTTGTTACTTTTCCTTGTCCAGAGCATGACTTGAAAACTACTGGTTGGAATTCAAAACAACTTCGTACAATGGTCAAGCACAATAAGGGGAAGTGCAGTGCACAAGAACCATAACTCCATCTTGACTAATTACAGAGTTATTACCCTTTGTTACTTTTTCTTGTCCAGAGCATAACTTGAAAACTACTGTTTGGAATTCAGTACAACTTCATACAGTTGTCAAGGACATTCAAAGGAAGTGCAGTGCACAAGATCCATAACTCCATTTTGACAAAATACAGAGTTACTGCCCTTTGATACTTTTCCTTGTCCGGAGCATAACTTAAAACATACTGGTTGGAATTCAAAACAACTTCATACAATGGTCAAGTACAATAAGAGGAAGTGCAGTGCATAAGAACTATAACTCTATCTTCAGTATTTATAGAGTTATTGCCCTTTGTTCTTTTTCTTTGTCTTTCTGGACTTATTACAGAGTAATTCAATTAAGCTTCATCAATGGCCAACCACATTGAAAGGAAATGCAACATACATGAACCACAATTATCTTTAATTGCCCACAACCATAACTCTATGTTTCAATTCTTTTACAAGGTATTCTCTTACTAGTAACATCCTCATTTCCGAAGCAGACTTGTGGGGGTATTAATCACATTTAGTGATAGTTCTAGTTTGAACTAAAGAATCTTTCTGTTATCATAATTACCCATCTAAGCCTGCTGGTGGGGACAGAATCTACCCCTTCCAACAGTGCATATCAAAATGATGGTCTGAACTGTTTGATATTATTCAATAAGTATTTATTATGAATTTTATATACATAAACCGTTAACCTGCAGCATTTCTTAAATGGTTTTGTCCAGTTTTAGTTTCTAGAACAGTCCATTATAAATTTTGGGGATGTCAAGATAAAAAATTTAAGTCAGCCATCAGTAAATGGCCAGGTCAGACTGCTCAGATATGCAGACTGGCCTGGATATATATCTATGGTTGCAAAGGCTTTATGATTTCAGCCTTGCTCTATACTGGAGGCAATGGCTTATCAGTTTTAGGCAGGGAAAATGTTAAATAACAGACACACGTTCTTCCAACTCTACAGATATAATGTGCATGTATAATCATAGGAAAATGAAAATATGATATTGTATAGATTTTGAAACCTATAGATAGAATATTTCATACATCTTTTAAAAAAAATTTACCTTCCTTTGTTCTTTCAGATGAAGACTCAAGGAAAAAAAGCTTATTCCAAGGCACGAACCAAGATCAATGACTTGAAAAAGGTTTGTTACAGCTCAAGGGTCTTCTTGTTTTTCTCTTATTGCATCATATATGGAGTGTTTGGCTTTAATATTGTGTTTCTTGCATCATTCTAACACATATTATGATTTAATTTTCGCTTTATTTGATGGTACAACATTATATTTAGCGTTTGTAGGAGCTTAAGCCAAATAGATAAGTTTGTTTCAGTTTTCTGTAATATGATTTATAAGTAATGAGTTTATTGTTTTATGATTTATTCAGGGTTGCCATTCAGTTAATAGATATTATGAGAATAGATTTACCTTTTTGTTAACTGATAAAAGAAATTTTCATTTGTAGAAACAAATTCCCAAATAGTAAATGGCCTGTTTTATTTAATAAATATCTGATAATTGTCATGTCTAGGGTAGCATTGCAAGTGACTTTAGTTTTTCAATTACCAAAAGCGCAAAACAAAATGTCATCAACAAATTTTAAATGAATTTTAGGCAATTCATGAATTTTAGTCAAGTTTTGCAATTAATCACAGTTTCATTACTAAGTCTTTAGAAATATTTTTAAAGGATGACTATTTCAATTTTAGTAGAATTTCGTAAGGTTTTGGCTCCATATCATAGATTTGGTGGTCTTTTGTGGAAAATTGTCATTTCCTTACATAGATTAAGAAGAATTTTTTTTTAAGCAAAAGAGACAAAAGAATTTATAAACATTCAAAGTTATCAATCAAATGAATTGTCATAAATTTAGGTGAAGAGATAATAATTATGTTTTCTAATATATACATCATGAGGACACAGAGGTGAATCTACTTGTAAGGGAGATAATACAGGAATATTTATAAGCAAATATGAAATGCTATCTGGTCAATATCTATTACAATCAATGTATTTGATATAAAAAAAAAATGAAAATTTTAGGATCAAGAAAAAACCGTAAGTTTATGTTTATCAAGAAATATTATACCTTTTGCACTGTCATCATATATTTAGCCCACCATTCATTATTATATGATGGTATATACTTTACCCATATATCAGCTTTCTGTCACAAAAAAAATAAGGAAAAAAATCTGCACCTTTACTTAAAAATATCCAGTAGATTAATTTGGTTAAGATTATAAATTTAGATTTTAGGTTTGATGTAAGATTTACGTAATTAAGTTTCGACATAGATACTGCAGTAAAATAAGAATTTACTTTCGTATTGAATACATGTAATGAAATAAGAATTTAGCATTGACATAGAATGGAGTAACTAAAGTGAGATAGAACTTTAATATCAATTAGACTAGAGCACTTGCTTGAAATAAGTTTGAAATTCAAGGTTAGTTAGTGATATTTTCAATTTATAGCACTTAAGCCATGTGTATATGTAAAATTGAACAGTAAAAAAAATGTGTTAGAATCTTGGTGATTTCTGCAGAAAATGTAGCTTGGCTGAACATTAAAACATACTATTCAAGCAAAATATTAATATAATAATAATGTTACTAAAAATAGAATGCTTACAGAAATTCTGAATGTTTTTGTTTTGTATTTAAATTATATTTATGTTTGCATTTTCTTTATTAATATTGAATATATTGATGTTGTTTTGTGGAAGTCTTTTTATATAAAATTATATTTTGTTGAATTTTCATGATAATTAATGTGAAATCATGCAGTCCTGTTTTAGCTCGGATTAACTCAGAACAACATATGGGCTATTTTATCAGCCTATTCCTGGTTTGGTGTGAAACTATTATGGAATGTATAAAAAGAAAATGTAAGGTGTCAAAAGAGTCTGAGTGCTAGGAAAGATGAAATTGTTTTGCTGTATTTTTAGATAAAAAAATAACTGTATGAAAAGTTAATAACTGGTAAAAAAAGTTTAATACACAGTCAAAAACAGGTTAATTAACCTAATAAAAACTGGTTAACTGGTAAAAACTGGTTAACTGGTAAAAATAAGTTAATTACTGGTAAAAATTGGTAAACTGGTAAAATTAGGTTAATAACTGGTAAAAACAGGACAAGTGATTTCACATATCATGGTATGCATGTATGCATTTTGCAAGTATATTCTGTATTAACATTGTTCAGTAATTATATACTACTGAAATGTCGGTTGTTCTACTCAGGTACCCGATTTTGCCTGAAATAATGCTCGAAGGGGTACCGAAGATCCTCCTCAAATCCACCAGTGAAGCAGGAACGTTGCCATATAAGAAGTTAAAAGTGTCAGTGCAACTTTAAGTCCAACCAAAAAAAAAATCTCTTTTCCAGCCATTATTCAGAGTTTTTGCAACAAACCGACCTACCGGGGTGTGAATATAGAGCTTTTAATGCTTTTTTAATTATCAGTGAAACCATAGTATATTTTGCTTACCTTAATTTGCAAAGTTAAATTTTCCTCCTGAATTTTTACTCTTATCATTATACCCCTGTCTTTTTATTTGCAGTTGTTTTGAAATCAGATTTTGCTTTCGGTTTATTTTCTTTTTTTGCACCGAACCCTTTTCTCCTTATTTTACCCACAATACCCTCTTTACAGGACGACGCTTCACCGAAACCACCAAAGTCGGTTCGTGCAGGAGTTAAAACAAAATCTTTTTCTAAAGAAAAACCGGCCATCATTTTAAGGGATCGCCCATCTACTATTGTGGGCACCCCATTAAAGGCACTGAGAGTAAGTAAGCAATTCTCACAATAATTTTATTCTTACGCTTCACATTAAAAGTTGGGGAGTGTTCGTTTTCTAAGTAAGAGTCGATAAGATAATAATTTTGTGGATTACAAATAACTGAGTTGTTTTGAATGGCATGAGTGTATATAAGTGTAACAAGCATTTTTGACAATAATAAATGTTTATGTGATTGTGTTATATAATGGGCATGTGAAATTTGATTTTAAACATATACTAATCAATGTGTCCTTAGTTTTGTACTTTAATGTTGTATTGTTGTTGAATGCACAGTGAAAAATAGGTATTCATTTCTAAGTTGATTTTGTTTAACAGTCGACTTGTACTGAATTGAATTCTAAACTATGTCATTTGAAAATTTGATATATTTCAGTATAGAAATGACAGCAGTAAATATAAGACTTTCTCTGTAACCACTCTAAAAGATATGACTGATTAACTGCTGAATTTCTTACTTCCAAATTTGGAACTGTCCAATATGTTTTTGGGTACATCAGGCTGAAAACTGAAAGCCAGTCAACCAGTGTATATAGCCTGGTCAGACTGCACAGATATGCGGGCTGTGGTGGCTTTATACTTGTGGCAAAGGGGGCTTATCAGTTTTGGTTCCATTTGGTTATAATACATGTACAAGGAGTTTTCAGCTGATGGCCCATAGGTCTGAAATTATCACACCATTTACCACAGCAAATGCTGGAAAGGTTAACCACTCATTATTCTATACTGCTAAATTGACCCACATCAAAGTTCAAATTTTCTTTTCTTATTATGGATATGATAATTTTTGCTTTCAATAAAGGTTTACTTGGTTGATGTTTTTGTTTTTTTATAATTAAAGCATTGCTGTACTAATATTAACAGAATCTTTAGATTATAAATGCTGTGCATATATAATTATAATATTTGCGTCAAAATTAATTGTTTTGCTAACAGACAGCCTCTTTAACAAAAAGTATCTGACCAAAACTGATCAAATTACCGAGTCAAATTTTCATTAATACTATAATTTTCTTTTCTTGCAAATATTTGCATTAAGCTTTTATGGATATTTGCATTTATTAAGAATTAGACTTATTTCATAAATTTTACACTATCAGGATTATAACTCCCTCAGTTATGGGAATACAAAAATTGAGTTCCTGCCAACAGTTATAGAGCCAGGTCAGACTGCATGGATGTGCAAGCTAGCCAGATCTATACTGGTGGCAAAGGCTTATCACTTTCAGTCCTAGCCATTTAAGGTTTCAGAAAATTATTACAGTGGCTTTTGCTCTTTTTTCAAGTCAAGTCATTCTCAAATTTCCATTTAAATATTATTTATATAATGATAATTTTGTAATTTATTTTATACATCATGTAAGTTGAAAGAATGAACAAGAAAACTTTTATACTATGCAATAGGACTATATTGCTGATGGAAAATTTTGTTTGTTTCATCTGTAGCCCCCTCGACCAGGTATGAGTCCCATCACTGACACACCAGACAGCAGAGTGAAACCTCAGTTTGTTATCCGACAACCGTCAACAGATAGGTAACTTGTTAATTTAAATTTTTCCATCGTCTTTATTAGTCAGTCTGACAGAAGTTCAAGTCTTACTAAATAAGCTGCATGTTTCCAGATGAGTCATAATATTTCAATAAAATCAAACATGTGAAAACTGTACTAAGATTTTTAGAAATGTAGAAAAACTCATGATTTGAGTAATAATTTACATGTTATGTGCGATTAATGACTGATTTTGCAGTATTTATCATCATATTTCTACTGCGTGACTAATGCAGTAAGGGCTATTTTTGCATATTTTTACATTGATTGAAAGTGGCATTTGCAATATGTGAATTACCTTCTTTGTTTACTTTATAATATTTTACTTTAAAAGGCATTTTCAAAATTTGCATTAAAATTAGCAGTAAGCATGAATCTGGTGGCATTTACATTGTAAATCTGAGTTTCACCCGTACTGAATTACCTCCCATATACATCTTATAAGAATATTTTTAGCCAACCAATCATTTTATCTATTAGTATTATAGAAAGGCATGATGTAAATTTTTTGTACAAAAACATCACTTAACAAAAACAATATTTCGAGGGAACTTCAGATTTTGTCAATTTTGATATATACAAACATTGTTTTAAGGTTGTTTACTTGAAAAATTTTAGGGCAGTCATTTTTTGTACTAGGGTAATATCTTGAAATGGCAAAATTATGCATGCAACAGGTTTCCAACAGATAACAATCGAAACTGATTAACTTTTAAATACCTAGCCGTTTATTTCATGATTAAGCAATCACTGTAGTTACTAGTATTGAATGTATTTTAGAATTGAATTGAGCCACGCCATGACATAACCAACATAGTTGGGTTTGCGACCAGCATGAATCAAGACCAGCCTGCGCATCCGCGCAGTCTGATCAGGATCCATGCTGTTCGCTTACAAACCCTATAACAAGTAGAGAAACTGATAGCGAACAGCATGGATCCTGATCAGACTGCGCGGATGCGCAGGCTGGTCTGGATTTATGCTGGTCGCAAACCCAACTATGTTGGTTTTGTCATGGCACGACTCAATTGTTTTTTAATATGCCATTTGTCAGAATATATGTCAGAATAAGTTGTTTGCCCTCAGTCAGACTTCACTGTTTCTACAGTAACATATCTACGGGTTATTGTGATCACAAATAAAATTATTTGAAAAAAACTCCAAATGATTGAAATAATGTAGAAGAATAAAAGACTACACCTTGCAAATTTTTTTTTTTTTCAGGGCACATCGGCATATGACACATATTGACGACAAGCGTGTAAGTTCCGACGATAGTGACCTAATTTACACGCGCATGAGTATGAACCTGATGGGCGACCCAGATATTCAAAATGCAATGTTTAAATCGGCCAGTGCAGAAAATCTGCCAAAAACGAACCCAAAATTACAGGTAGAGTGTTTTTGCGATAAATGTTGACTAAAAATAGAAATTGTTCAATTTATTCTCCGACTAAGAATACAGAAGTGTGTCTGATTTCCGTGAATTTGCTGTGTTATCATTTCATTTTTAGCTCACCTGTCACAAAGTGACAGGGTGAGCTTTTGTGATCGCTTTTCGTCCGGCGTCCGTCCGTCCGTCGTCCGTCCGTCTGTCTGTAAACTTTTACTATAAATGACATCTTCTCATAAACCACTAAGCCAATTTCATCCAAACTTCACAGGAATGTTCCTTTGGTGGTCACCTTTAAAAATTGTTCAAAGAATTTAATTCCATGCAGAACTCTGGTTGCCATGGCAACCAAAAGAAAAAACTTTAAATATCTTCTTTTGAAAAACCCTAAGAGCTAGAGCTTAGATATTTTACATGAAACATCTTCTAGTGAGTGTCTACCAAGATTGTTCAAATAAAAGCCCTGGGGTCAAAATTGGCCCCGCCCCAGGGGGTCATTGATTTTCCCTATATGTATATGGTAAAAACTTAAAAAATCTTCTTTTTAAGAACTCAAAGAGCTAGAGCTAAGATATTTGGCATGAAACATGTTCTAATGGGTGTCTACCAAGTTTGTTCAAAAAAAAGCCCTGGGGTCAAAATTGGCCCCGCCCCAGGGGGTCATTGATTTTCCCTTTATGTATATAGTAAAAACTTAAAAAATCTTCTTTTAAAGAACCCAAAGAGCTAGAGCTAAGATATTTAGCATGAAACATCTTCTAATGAGTGTCTACCAAGTTTGTTCAAATAAAAGCCCTGGGGTCAAAATTGGCCCCGCCCCAGGGGGTCATTGATTTTCCCTATATGCATATAGTAAAAACTTAAAAAATCTTCTTTTAAAGAACCCAAAGAGCTAGAGCTAAGATATTTAACATGAAACATCTTCTAATGAGTGTCTACCAAGTTTGTTCAAATTAAAGCCCTGGGGTCAAAATTGGCCCCGCCCCAGGGGGTCATTGATTTTCCCTATATGCATATAGTAAAAACTTAAAAAATCTCCTTTTAAAGAACCCAAAGAGCTAGAGCTTAGATATTTGACATGAAACATCTTCTAGTGAGTGTCTACCAAGATTGTTCAAATAAAAACCCTGGGGTCAAAATTGGCCCCGCCCCAGGGGGTCATTGATTTTCTCTATATGCATATAGTAAAAACTTTAAAAATCTTTTTTTTTAAAGAACCCAAAGAGCTAGAGCTAAGATATTTAGCATGAAACATGTTCTAATGGGTGTCTACCAAGTTTGTTCAAATAAAAGCCCTGGGGTCAAAATTGGCCCCGCCCCAGGGGGTCATTGATTTTCCCTTTATGCATATAGTAAAAATTTAAAAATCTTCTTTTAAAGAACTCATGGAGCTAGAGCTAAGATATTTAGCATGAAACATGTTCTAATGGTAGTCTACCAATTTTGTTCAAATAAAAGCACTGGGGTCAAAATTGCATCACCCCAGGGGGTCAATGATTTTCCCTATATGTATATAGTAAAAACTTAAAAAATCTTCTTTTAAAGAACCAAAAGAGCTAGAGCTAAGATATTTAGCATGAAACATGTTCTAATGGGTGTCTACCAAGTTTGTTCAAATAAAAGCCCTGGGGTCAAAATTGGCCCCGCCCCAGGGGGTCATTGATTTTCCCTATATGTATATGGTAAAAACTTAAAAAATCTTCTTTTTAAGAACTCAAAGAGCTAGAGCTAAGATATTTAGCATGAAACATGTTCTAATGGGTGTCTACCAAGTTTGTTCAAATAAAAGCCCTGGGGTCAAAATTGGCCCCGCCCCAGGGGGTCATTGATTTTCCCTATATGTATATAGTAAAAACTTAAAAAATCTTCTTTAAAGAACTCAAAGAGCTAGAGCTAAGATATTTAGCATGAAACATGTTCTAATGGGTGTCTACCAAGTTTGTTCAAATAATAGTCCTGGGGTCAAAATTGGCCCCGCCCCGGGGGTCATTGATTTCCCTTATATATGTATATAGCAAAAACTTAAAAAGTATTCTTTGAAAAAATCTAAATAGCTAGAGTTAAGATATTAAGCATGAAACATCTTCTAGTGAGTGTCTACAAAGTTTGTTCAAATAAAAGCCCTTGGGTCAAAATTGGCCCTGCCCCGGGGGGTCATTGATTTTCCTTATATGTGTATAGGAAAAACTTAAAAAACATCTTTGAAAAAACCCAAATAGCTAGAGTTTAGATATTAAGCATGAAATATGTTCTAGTAAGTGTCTACAAAGTTTGTTCAAATAAAAGCCCTGGGGTCAAAACTGGCCCCGCCCCAGGGATGTCATTGTTTTTAACTATATGTGTATAGTAAAACCTTAAAAAATCTTCTTTAAAAAAACACAATGAGCTACAGCTTAGATGTTTAGCATGAAACATCTTCTTATGGGTGTCTACCAAGTTTGTTCAAATAAAAGCCCTTGGTTTAAATTGGCCCTGCCAGGGGTAGGGGAGGGCAGATCATTGTTTTTCATTATAAGTGTGTACATCATGAAACGTCTTCTTATAGGTGTCTTCCAAGTTTGTTCAAATAAAAGCACTGGGGTTTAAACTGGCCCCGCTCCGGGGCCTACATACAGGTGAGCGACCTTAGGGCCATCATGGCCCTCTTGTTATTTTTTTGTACTGGAAATGCACAATACATTGTTATTTACTAAGTTCTCTACGTCCTCTATTCAAAGAAAGGCAGAGCTATTCAGATGTCACTTTTTGGCAGATTTAACATCAGTGTAAACTTTTTGGTTTTCTGTTAAGCATTTTGGTTAAGATTTCATTGATGGTTTATAACATTAAATACGAACAATATTATTACTGGTTTAACTATCCAGCACTGAGAAAAGTAGAGCGACCTGCTCCTCAAACAGCTCTTGTGCGTACATAATATCTTGTATTAAATGCTTTCTGTAAGTTTAGTTCATTATCAAATTTAGGTTTCTTGTAAATTTGCAAGCAGACTTACAGACTTCATTTATTGAAGTTTTGTATTTTGCAAATTGAAAAGGTTCATTTAATTCATTACTTTTTTGAATCTGTATTGAAAATTGGATAATTAATTCATAGAATTGATTAAAAATAAATAAGAACAAAGGGAGACTATTAAGGTTGAAGTGTTCAGAATGTTCAATGGGAGTTACTTACCTTTAACTTGTTCATTATTTAGACTTTCAATTTCATTAATTAAGTCTGTTCAATGAATATGCATATACCTTGTGGGATGAATAAAGTACTTGTTAATTTAATTAGTTATCCTATATAACATGATAAAGTCAATACTAAAGATATGTCTCCTTGTAACTGAGGCACACATTCAGTTGTATAAGCTGATTAATTAACTTGGGGGTGATTTCATTCTTGTCGTAATTGGGCACATATATGAGCCGCGTCACGACAAAATCAACATAGTGCGTTTGCAACCAGCATGGATCCAGACCAGCCTGCGCATCCGCACAGTCTGATCAGGATCCATGCTGTTTGCTTACCAACTCTATTACAAATAGAGAAACTGATAGCGAACGGCATGGATCCTGATCAGACTCCGCAGGCTGGTCTGGATCCATGCTGGTCGCAAACGCATTATGTTTGCTTTGTCGTGACGAGTCTCAATTATAATATTTACATGCTTATTTCATGCTAATCAACCCATACCCTGCTTAATTTATGTAAAGGACATGCCCAGCTTTGAATTTGGGACTGGAATGTTAAGTGATTTCAAAACTGAACAACCTACAAAATGTTAGGTCAGGCCATACAGATATTCAGGCTGATCCTCATCTATACTGGTAGCATAGGCTTGGTCACCAACTTACTATGGAATTTTGTGTCCATGTGGCTGATGTGTGGCCTTTATGTTGAATCATCACAATTGCAGCTTTATGTTTATCCCTGTGCGATTGTAAGAGGGGACTATATGGCTCGAATTACTGGAGTCTATGAATCTCTTATCTCCAGCAGGTGTGATGGTTTTGACCCCTAGTGTCACTTTATGTTTGTAACACCTGAGGTTAGCCAAAATCATCATTCCTGATTCAGTGCCATATGATCTAAATTTTGTGTTGGTGCATCAAAAAACCAAATCAAATTAAAAAAAACAAATGGATTTTTGCCCTAAGGATGAATGAAAAAGTATTGTTTCATTTTCATTATGGCCCCCACTACTACATATAGATTTGCTCTTGTTTGTCCTTTGTTCACCCTGTCCATCTATAGACTGACAATACAGTGGGATGTTGAGGCATCCATGGCCTATGGACACATTTCTAGTTAACAATGATATACCTGGGTTTCATGAGTTTTATTAAAAACTCTCTTTCCAAGATCATTCTGTTGTTAGCCATAAGTGAAGAATGTGTTGACCTTTCAGCAGCTGAGAGGTATAAGAAAAATAACGAGGGAAACAATGATGGGGTGGTGGGAGGTGAGGAAATTTCTTTCAAGCATTAAACGATAATGACCTCATCACACATGTTATTTACCTGAATCATTGTAAGCAAAACTTGTAGTAATTGATGAAACAGAAGTTTATAAAATTTCTGCCTTTTTTCATGACAACGTAAGAATAAAGGTGCTTTTTCACTGTTATGTATTAAATATAAGTGAAAGCATCTCCGTTATTATTTTTCCATAAATATGATTCATTTTTCCTTTTTACCAATTTCAGGATATGGTTTGTATTTTCTATCAAGTTCTATTTTATATTTTACAGTTTTAAATAATTAAGGTATAATATAACTTGTTTACTGTCCTTTCTTTGGCTGAGAAGTGAAATCTTTTTGTTTTCTTTTGAAAAATCTGATTTCATATAATCATGGGTGCAAGAAAGAGGAACTTTACTATGCAGCTTTCCTTTAATGGTCACCAGTTTTGAAGATAAAGTGGTTAAGGAATATTTTTTGGTGGGTAAAGATGGGATAAAAGTTTTGAAAAAGACTTGTCATTTTTGAACTGTTCATCTTTATTTTAAAAGGCTATATAGAAATAGGCAGTTCTTGGCATATAGATAAGTCAAAATTTTTCAAGAAAATCAGTATTGAGAAAAATGCACTAAACTTTTAAGAAAGATAAAAACATTTAAGATCCAAGTTATATTTTACATGTTATGTGCAGTTTAAGACTGTTTTTGCTGTATTTTATCACCATATTAATTTATTATTTGTACTGCGGACAGTAAGGACTGTTTTTTGCATATCTTGACCACTTTTGGTTAATTTTCGTGGATTGTAAGTGTTGATTACAATATGTAACTTATTTTATTTGTTCACCTCACAATATTTTAATCTTAAAAACATTCAAAATTTTCATGAATATTAACATGAATCTGGAGGCGTGCTGCTTTAAATTCATGCTAAGTTTCTTGAAAATTTTGAAAATATATTAAGAAGTAAAATATTGTGAAGTGAACAATTAAAATTATTTTCAAAAAGCACTTACAACCCATGTAAATTGCCAAAAAAAAAAAGGTCAAAATATGCAAAAATAGCCCTTACTGCATTAGTAACACGCGTAGAAATATGGTGAAAATGACTGCAAAATTGGTCATAAATCGAACATGATATGGAAATTATTACATTTACCTTGAATCCTTTCTTAAAATCTCAGTACTTTTTTCTTACGTTTGATTTTTTTGAAATACATCTTGAGGCATGCAGCTTTAAATATTGATAACTAATGTACTAGCTATGTAAAAAGTTGTTCAGATGATAAATAATTGATTAACATTTACTCTGCTAAATTACTGAAATGGACTTGTCCATTATTCAATCTGGACAATACCATTCATCATTTATAGGGAAAGTTTTTCAAAATATGAACTGACTGAATAGCAAACAGTTGCAGACCATGATCAGACAAAGAACACAGATCATAATTGTGCCAGTTAATCTTGTTCTGCACTGCTGGCGTGGGTAGATTTTGTAGCTGTTGGCAGGGTAAGGGTTAATAGATGAATAGGTTTGAACTGGTGACCTAAATAAAGGTGTAACACTGCTGGGCTTCAAATATTATGCTTTTAACATACAAGAAACTGCTTCCCACATAAAAATATTCTGTCTTTTGGTCTTGTTAACGAATTACATTATATAATTATATTTATGTTTTACCCCCAATGCCTTTTCTTTTCTATTTGTAGGCATATATTTTAAATGTTTGTTTTTTCCTCTAATGTACAAATGATTGTTGTTTTTAGCTCAACTATTCGAAGAATAGGGAGAGCTATTATACTCAACCAGGTGTCAGCGTCACACTTTGGTTAAGTGTTTGCGTGCAAGTTGGTATTTCCAAAACTACTGATAGGAATAGATTTAAACTTCACACACTTCAGAGAGCATAAATAGGAGGTCCCTGCTATAATTAATGTGGATTCTGCCAGAATTGTGGCCCTTTTTTTTCAACTTTAAAATTCAACATTATATCCAGGCTCTTGCTTTTTAGCTCACCTGTCACAAAGTGACAGGGTGAGCTTTTGTGATCGCTTTACGTCCGGCGTCTGGCCGGCGTCCGTCCGTCCGTAAACTTTTACTTTAAATGACATCTCCTCATAAACCACTAAGCCAATTTCATCCAAACTTCAAAGGTATGTTCCTTTGGTGGTCACCTTTAAATACTGTTCAAAGAATTTAATTCCATGCAGAACTCTGGTTGCCATGGCAACCGAAAGAAAAAACTTTAAATATCTTCTTTTAAAAAACCCAAAGAGCTAGAGCTTAGATATTTGGCATGAAACATCTTCTAGACAGACTTCGAGGGCTTAGAGCGAAACTAGCCTATCTTTATATAGAAATAGAAGCAGATAGACTAGTTTCACTCTAAACCCTCGTAGTGAGTGTCTACAAAGTTTGTTCAAATAAAACTTTTAAAAGCCCTGGGGTCAAAATTGGTCCTGCCCAAGGGGGTCATTGATTTTCCCTATGCATATAGTAAAAACTTAAAAAATCTTCTTTTAAAGAACCCAAAGAGCTAGAGCTTTGATATTTAGCATGAAACATCTTCTAATGAGTGTCTATCAAGTTTGTTCAAATAAAAGCCCTGGGGTCAAAATTGGCCCCGCCTTAGGGGGTCATTGATTTTCCCTATATGCATATAGTAAAAACTTAAAAAATCTTCTTTTAAAGAACCCAAAGAGCTAGAGCTTAGATATTTAGCATGAAACATCTTCTAATGAGTGTCTATCAAGTTTGTTCAAATAAAAGCCCTGGGGTCAAAATTGGCCCCGCCTTAGGGGGTCATTGATTTTCCCTATATGCATATAGTAAAAACTTAAAAAATCTTCTTTTAAAGAACCCAAAGAGCTAGAGCTAAGATATTTAGCATGAAACATGTTCTAATGGGTGACTACAAAGTTTGTTCAAATAAAAGCCCTGGGGTCAAAATTGGCCCCGCCCCGGGGGTCATTGATTTTAACTATAAGTGTATAGTAAAAACTTAAAAAATCTTCTTTTAAGAAACCCAATGAGTTAGAGGTTAGATGTTTAGCATGAAACATCTTCTTGTGGGTGTCTACCAAGTTTGTTCAAATAAAAGGCCCTTAAGTTAAAATTTGGCCCTGCCTGGGGGTGGGGGGAGGGGAGGGCCAGGGACAAAGGGTCATGTGGTTTTCATTCAATTATATGTTCGTTAAGTGAAAAACTAAACATCATGAAACATCTTCTAATTGGTGTCTTCCAAGTTTGTTCAAATAAAAGCCCTGGGGTTTAAACTGGCCCCGCTCCGTGGGCCTATATACAGGTGAGCGACCTCAGGGCCATCATGGCCCTCTTGTTTTATCAATCACTGAGAATAGCCGAGCATGCTGTCCTACTGACAGTTCTCGTTTTTAACTGCTACCATATTTAAATACACAATGTAATCTTTCTTTGTGGGTTTTTTTTATCAAACATGTACAATAGATGTATTTAATTTCGTATCATTAAAACAGTTTAAAAAGTTGTTTAAGTACATATGTTAAGTTTTGTAAAAAAAATAATCAGTTATTTAATGAAGTTATTTATTGAAATTATAAATAAATCTTTAAGAGAATGGAAACAATAGGTGAATTGATATATTTGAATGCTTTGTTATGCTTATTGTTATACATGTACTTTGGTATTATAGATCTACATATTTCTGGTAATTTATAACTATATTGAGAGTGCCTGGTTCAATGCTCGAGCAAGGGGAAATTTCTCTGTGACAAATGATCTCTGTCATTGAATTTAATGGTCATTTTTCCCTCACAGCTGATTTTGAAGGTTAAAGGTTAAACCTTTAAGTTACCCTGCTGAATTTGTAATGGATTTGCCCTACTTTGACTTTGGAACAGACCATTTAATGTTTTAGGGATTTCAGTATCAAAATACAAATATACCGTGGTTGTTCACAGTATCAAGTCTGGTCTGATATGGCTGTACAGATGTGAAAGCTGGCCTTTCTCTATACTGGAAGGCAAGAGCTGATAATTTTAGGCATCACCAGGTTATGGGTTAGTGGCATGTATTGCTGAAATTTATATTTTTTCCTCCATGTTAAGGAGTTAGGGCCATATATACATGTGTAGGGAAATTATGTGGATTGTAAGTGCCTTATGGCAGTTTCATTTACTTGTGGTATTTTATGAGATAATATTTTTACTATTGAAAAAAGTCAAATAAAGTCTCATAAATCATGTTAGAACACAACTTGAGGCCTGCAACTTTAACTATTCCTTAGTTCATACTTGGTCTTTCAAATAGAAATTTAAAAGACCCTGGTTCATACAATGTGTCTTTATAACTACAGTAGAACTTCTATGAGTCGAACTTCGATTAGTCGATTTTCTCGATGTGTCGAAAAATGAAAGTCCCGATTCTTGCCCCTATATATTCCTTATAAAAACCTTTGCATGAGTCGAGATTTTATGTGTCGAATTTTTCGATGTGTCGAAGTTTTTTCGTGGTCCATATAAAGTAAATCTAGTGTAATTTACCACAAATAAGTCGAAGTTGTTCAATTATTTTGACACCTTCGATCTCGAGACATTTTTCACACCTTACCTGGCTGCGCGCTGCGAAGACGATTTCCAATCAACTTGTGTGACAGGTGTTAATTACACAGCCGTGTGTTCAAACAGCCTTTGTTTGCGATAAAATGTGTGATAAAATGCTTTAATCGTTACTATTTTAATTGCCATAGTGGTATTTGAAAGTAAACGGTAAGAACTACTTTCATTTGTAAGCATCCGTGACCCGGTGTCGCGTGAGAATAACACGCGTAATATTTACTATAAGCTGGTTTAGTTATCGCTCTTTCGTATTGTTACGCCTTTTGTAACTATATTGTATACGTATAATTAGTCAGAATAATGATGGAAAATATAAAATGGGTTTTGTTATAGATCTTATAATTAGGAATAGTCACGGGTCGAAATTTTGTTATGGAATTGAGAGCAATTCATGAGTCGAAGTCCCGATGTGTCGAAGTTTTTACGCAAGTCCCTTCAACTTCGACTTACCGAAGTTCTACTGTATTTGTATAACTAAGTTTTTTTTCTCACATGAACGTTGTAAGTTAATAGTCAAAAACTTTCATATCTTTTATTTCAGTCCAGTGACAGCAGTGGAACTATTACGTCAACATCATCGTTTGAGAATGAACCTGATCGTGGAAGTTTTTCATATATGGACGATGGCGGGGATGGATCAAGGCACAAGGGGGACAACTCAGCCATTTCCTACACTAATTTGATGAACGATGATGATAGTGGGATTGTAATGAGGACCGATTCACAATCTTCGCTAGACCGGACTCGGTTCGAGTCGGTTGCAAAGAATGAAAAAACAACTCTGACCCATAGTATTAATGTTTCGTTAGATTCTAAACCCCCACCAAGACCCGCTCCCTTAAATTCCGAAACTGGTTTACCTCCTCCGAGACCTGCTCCTAGAAAAAGTGTAAGTCCAAATATAGCATCAGTTGAAGATCATGTGATCAGGTCATCTGGTTTAAGTCGTGAACGGCCTAAACCGGCACCTCGGAAGCAGTCGTTTGATCGTAACTTGCCAAAACCTTGTGGGGACACATTAATTGACTTTGGGAATAAAACGGCTGGACAGGATGGTTTGAATTTATCTGGTGATTTTGATAGTTTAAATATGGGCCCAGCTGGTGATTATGTTTTATTAAGGGAACCATTGGCTTCAAAGATGGACGATAGTTCTTTTAATAGAAGAAGTAGTGTAACAAGAACACCAGCGATTAAACTGGGACAGAACGAAACTCCGAAGCGGCCCAGTGTGCGACGAGAACCGTCACCCATTACACCAGAAAAATCACCGCAGACCGGTTTTTGTGTTAGATTTTTTATCCTTTATTGATTTGTAGAAACCCCCTTTAAGCAAAAAATGTGTCACAGTAGTGTAAAAGTTTTAACAAACTGACGATGAAAGGAAATTTTTTATTAAAAGACTTTAAAATAGGGGGGGTTTGGGGGCGGGGGTTTTTAAAGGGGGGGAAAACCAATTTTTCCCAAAAAAAAACTTTAAACCAGTTTAGGTTTTTTAAGGGTTTCAGTCAGGGCCCAAAACCCCCCCCAAGACAGCCAAAATTTAACCCCCAAAAACCCAAAGTTTCTACACCCCCAGCCGTACATTTTCAAATCCCCAAAACTACTTAAGGGGTTAGTACTCCCATCTAATACTAAAAAACCCCCCAAGGGGTACCCCCAAAACCCAAAAAACAAGCAATACAGTCGGAGGCAGGGGTTTTTAAAGGGAAATTAAAAACAAAGGGAACCCGTTTTACTTCAAAACAAAAAAACCAAATCTGAATCCATTTGCAGATTTAATTGTTTAGACCAGTCTTTTTTCCCAAAAAAACACTCCCCTCATCCAGGGGTTTTCAAAGCGGGAAACATCAAATTTTACTACTTTAAATTTAATCTAAATATTTTCCTAATTTTTTTTTCCCTTTTTTCAAATTGTAAGTTTTATTATCAAAATAATTTCTGATATTTTTTTTAAATCAAAATGTATTAAAATTTTTAAAACAGATTTGTAAATCAAAATTTTAAATACCCTTTAAAAAAGGCACATTTTTTAAAAAAAAGGCCCTTTTTTCCCTTTGAATGGTTTTTGAAATTTTTGGGGAAATAAAAAAGATTCTTTTTTCTATCTTTTGATGAATTTAAGAGAAATTTTTTTTTTTTTCATTTCAGTAATAACAAATTCAGAAACTTTCAATACAATTTTTTTCTATGATTATTTTTATTAAAACAATAAAAATGATAAGGCAAGCATTGTGTTAAACTTTTGTTTAATGTTATAGATATTTTTTGTTTGTTTTTTAATATTTTGAATTTAGAAATATTTTATTAGTGTGACCAGTCACAAAGTTTTGTTTCTTACAGCCATATGTTGATAAAAACAGAACCTATAGACTACCTGTTTGAGAGGAGTGAAAATTTTGCTGGTTTTTTTTTTCAGTTGATGTCTTTATATAAATGTTAAGAACTTAAGGAAAATGATGAAAATTTGAATTGTCTTTTGACGCAGAAGTTCTGTTTATGGTCTTTATATAGAGGTATTCTTTATCAGAGGTTTTACAGTGCCAGTATGCATTTGTTTCATACACTTTGTTACATTATATAATAATTGATATATACAAAAATATAGGTTAGTAACTGGTCTTGTGTCATTTATTGGAGATTAAGGTAATTTAGCAGAGTGCTTTCTGTATGCTGAATATGGGTCCAAGTAAATAAAAATTCAGATTGAATACCAGTCTGGGAATTGAGCTTTACGATTGGTTAATTTCAAAAATGTGGTTATTGTAAAGCAATCAAATGCTTTGATTTTTGGACTGGTTAACAATCTGACAAAAAACAACATTTCTTTCCATTGCTAGGTATGTAAATAGGTGCTGTTAGTGTACATTTCTAGAACAATGCATTTGTGATATACTGGAAGGGTGCAATATTCTTTTATTACTACTTTGAAGAAAAGTTTTTGATGTGATTTCTATTTTCCCTTTTGTTTTTACAAATGTTTCACATCTGAGTTCTTGAACATTTGCTTTGTTTCATGTAAATTGTATATTTTTAATCATTGTGTCACTTAAAATTTATTTTCATCTGGTAATTTGATGTATACACATTTTTGTTATTTAAGAATTTTGTGGTGAAAAAGGTTCTTTCGTGTAAAATTTGTTTTTTGCCACCGCAGCATCTGCGATGCGGTGGCATATAGTGATTCACCTGTGTGTGTGTTTGTTTGTGTGTGTGTGTGTGTGTTATATAGATTATATAGTGAACTTAAAAAATCTTCTTGTGAAAAACCACTTGTCCAATTTCAACCAAACTTGGCAGGATTGATCCTTGGGTGAAGGGCTTCCAAAGTTGTTCAAAGAATTTCATTCCATGCAGAAATCTGGTTGCCATGGCAACCAATAAGAATTATAAGAATAAATTTAAAAAATCTTCTTGTAAAGACCCAAAAGGCCTAGAGCTTAGATATTTTGCATAAGGCATTGTCTGGTAGACCTCTACCAAGATTGTTCAAATTATAGCCCTGGGGTCAAAATCGGCCCCGCCCCGGGGGTCATTGATTTTCACTATATGTACATATATAGTAAAAACTTAAAATAACTTCTTGTAAAGACCCAAAAGGCCTAGAGCTTAGATATTTTGCATAAGGCATTGTCTGGTAGACCTCTACCAAGATTATTCAAATTATAACCCTGGGGTCAAAATCGGCCCCGCCCCGGGGGTCATTGATTTTCACTATATGTACATATAGTAAAAACTTAAAATAACTTCTTGTAAAGACCCAAAAGGCCTAGAGCTTAGATATTTTGCATTAGGCATTGTCTGATAGACCCCTACTCAGATTGTTCAAATTATAGCCCTGGGGTCAAAATCGTCCCTGCCCCGGGGGTCATTGGTTTTCCTTATATGTATATTAGTAAAACTTTATAGTAATTATTTATAGAAACAATTATTTCTTCTAGCAAATGCTAGAGGTTAGATATTTTTGCATGAAACATTGTGAAGTGAACTTCTAGCAAGATTGTTTCAATTATAGCCCTGGGGTCAAAATTGCCCCTGCCCCGGGGTCATTGATTTTCAATATATACTATAGTAAAAAGTAAAAAAATCTTATTGTCTTAAGGTACAAGGCTTAGAGCTTGAATATTTGTTAAATGATATCATCTATAGGTACTCTACCAAAGTTGTTCAAATTTTGCCTCTTGTGTCAAAATTAGCCCCGCCCCATGGGCCATAGGTTTTCCTTATATATCATACATGTGACATCCCGGCGGGATTTTAAAAAATCCCGATATTTCAACACTGATCCCGATTCCCGATATTACAGCTTGAATTCCCGATATTTAAAAAAAAATCAACATAAAAAAAATCAAACACAGCACCTGTATCTAAAATGTAAACCGTGCCTCCGGGCATTGATTGTTATCTGTCCATATCCTAAATTATAGCGGATTAAATGTTGAGTCGCTAATTGACAGCAAGGTGACGTAATAAACAGTTCCAATACCCAGTTATTCTCTCATGTTTAACTTATCACGTGTCGTGTGTCAGTCAATTGACCTCTTGTAAATTGGCAGTAGGTATTACACGCTACGTCATCAAAACTACCCTGTAAATTTACATGTATGAATTCGGCTCAACCTTTGATTTTCTTTGATTAGTGCCGCACTGATAAAGATAAAAGGTGAGCAGAATCATTTAAAGTGGATCATTCAAAACCTGTTTGAGATGTCTAATTAACCTATTTTTAGTGAGTGGGTAATTTTTTTGTTTTGTTTAGGAATTACACTATCATCGAGGCAAAAATGTGGATTTAATTAACGGAACGATTCTTGCATTTATTTTGAGTCTTCTACTTATGTTACGTTAGTCTTATGTTCATGAATAGTTGTTGCACGTTTTCAAATAGCTTGTGTTTAATTATTGAATGACTGAAAAGACATATAATTCTTCAAACTGAAAATAATGAAATGTGAAAGTGTGACTGTTTTAGAAATAGCCTGTATGACTACACTTATTTATTTATCTATTTATTTTTTTTTTTTTGGTGAAATAAACTAATATTGATCAACAAAAAAATTAAAAAAAGTATAATCATTTAATGATTTTGAGGGTAATATAGATTCTTTGAACCAAATGTGCCAAACACACATTGAAATTCGAGTCGATAAAAAAATCCAGTTTTGAGCCTCAAAATCCAGCTGAAAATCCAGATTTGGCCCATTTCATTTGTCACATGTATGATATATATATAGTAAAAACTTAAAAAATCATCTTCTCTAAATTTACAAAGGCTAGAGTTAAGATATTTTGCATGAAACATTATGTAGTGAACCTCTAGCAAGATTGTACACATTATAGCCCTGGGGTCAAAATTGGCCCCACCCCCAGGAGTCATTGATTTTCACTATGTACATATAGTAAAAAAAAAAAAGAAATATTTTTGTCTGAAGGTACAAGGCATAGAGCTTTGATGTTTGCTCTATAATATGTTCTATGAAAAATTTTGCCTTGCCCAAGGGGACAGTGACCTACTTTCTTGTCCTTTGATGTACAGCAATGAAATTTTGACCATGTGCACAGTTTTAGTTGTAAAATTGAACTTTGATATCAGGTGAACTAGATTTTGATGATGTGACCTACTTTCTTGTCCTTTGATGTACAGCTATGAAATTTGAACCATGTGTACAGATTAAGATGTTAAGTGAACTTTGATTTCAGCTGACCTAGATTTTGACAAAGTGTCTTACTATGTTGTCCTTTGATGTAGTCATGAAATTTAGGCTGTGTGAAATATGACCTTCACCACCAAATTCACTAGACTCAAGTGCATTGATATATTCCTACTCTGATCTTTTATTGAGTTAACAACAGATTTAACCACTAATCTGATAATAAGAATTAGATAGGTCAGGGATCTATGCATTATGACAATCTTCAAAATTGTATAGAAACAAAGAAAATCTGTTCCGACACTACTATTTAGTGTTGTATTAATGCGGTGGCATAGCATTTTTCTCAAATGCAATCTTGTTTATTCATTACAATTTCATGTCAAAAGCTGTGACTTCACTCCATTATTTTTTGTGCAGATATTTTAGGGTAAAGTTAACATGACATTGATAAGAAATTATGGTTTAAGAACCACTTTCTGACCATAGATGTTCAGGACAGCATAGTCTGCAATATTAACTGGTCTAATGTTACCAGTATACAGCTAGATCATCTTGCCTGCCCTCCATGCAGTCTGTCCTGTCCCTGTAGTAGACCAATAACTGTAAAATTTGAGCATATTTAATTATTTATACCCTCCCAATTAAAAGAGCAGGACAAAAAAATCATACAATTTTACTTAAGTAAGGGGTACTTTGGAAAACATTTTTTTTGTGTGTTGTAAAACAGATATGTTACTGTGTATGTTTTTGAAGTACATGTGTAATGTTTGTGCCATGGAAACCTATTATGATGTATTATGAATATACATGATTGTATGTCTTGGGAGAAAAAAGAAGCAAAAGCTCAAGTAATGAATAGCATGGAATGATTTTTTTTTTTTGGGGGGGGGGGGGTTACTTTTTTAGCTCTTTTTTTTTTCCATTTTAATTTAGAGAAATTTCACAGTAAGTAAAATAATTGCTGCTACAATATACATGATATATACTGTTTCAACGCTCTTGTTAAATAATAATAATTAAATTATGTATTCGCTGAATATAAAGGTTGGGGTAACAGTTTTTTGTTAAGAATAAGCAGTACATGTATTTTGCTTTTCTGACTCTTATAAAAAGTATTTAAAGGTACATGATGACAACATTATGACGAATTGTTCATAAATATAATTATAGAATCACTATATGTTTAAATATCCAACACTTAACGTGCCGGAGCCTGCAGTGATAAGGCCCTTAACCACCAGTATAGAGCCGTGCCAGCAGTTTGACCAGGCTCTATACTTTTTGTATTTTGATATTGAAAACAAATTCCATTTAAAACTTTGAATGGCGTGTTTCAAATTCAAAACTAGGCGCATCCATAACAAAATCCATAGCAAAAATGCAGCAAGTTAAGGGTTTAAAATTTTATATTTTCAGGAGGCATGTCCCTTTAGACATACTGAAACTTCAGTACAGTAATAGGTTAACTTCTTATATAATTAAAAAGGAGTTAACCCCTTGTTGCACTGAGGTGACGATAAATGAAATTTGCTTTTTATATGTAGATAAGATACACTATATTTGATCATGTTGTTATATTTAACATTCCAAAATTACCTTTACAGTCTTATTTATTGTTTACACAGTTTATCATAGTTGATCTTTAAAAGCACAGTAAGCCTTAGAAAATGATTTTTTTTTTCTCTTAACGAAAAGGCAATCTCTTATGATGTTTCTTGTGATGTTTACATATTGGATTTAATGCATGTAGGTGGAAAAAGCAGCATTGAATGTGAAACAATTTGCCATTAAAGTAGCGAAACTGGTAATTTGTCTTCCGTATACAATGCGAAGTCACTTTAACTATACTCATGGCCAAAAGACAGGAGAATGGTTTATCTATATAGCAAATGATTACCGTTCATGTAGTTGTTAAGGAAAACAAAAGGTTTTGAGAAAATAAAGATAATATTCACAGGTTTTCTCTCATTTTGGAATGAAATAGGCCTTTAAATGTGTAAAAAGTCTACTGTTTGTATAGACACTCTATGAGCTCAATTACCTATTTAAATATATTGTGAACATGCACTTAAATGAATTTAAATAAGACTTTTCAATCTCATTTAGATCCTCATACTTTACATGTTGTCTTAATTAAGTGATAAGATTCTGTTGTGAACACTATTTGAATGGTTTTGGTTTTACATAACAGACTGAAGCAGCTGAAGCTGGTTGTAAAATGAAATGTAGACGTGTTAGTATGATTTTTTTTTCAGATTTTTGTGTCGCCTCTACGGAGTAGTGGCGACATATAGGGATCACTTCTCCGTCGTCTGTCTGTCCGTCTGTCCGTCTGTCTGTCTGTCTGTCTGTCCGTCTGTCCGTCCGTCCGTCACAAAACTTGTCCGGACTACTCCTCATAAACTACTGGTGCAATTTCATCCAAACTTTACAGGAATGATCAGTACCAAGTCTAGTTGTGCATATTGTCAGGATTTTCCGGTTCAATGACTTTTGTCAGAGTTATGGCCCTTTAATAATTTTTAATTTTAAAGTTTGTCCGGACTACTTCTCTTATACCACTAATGCAATTTCAATGAAACTTTACAGGATTGATCTGTAGCTCAAGTCCTTGCGCATATTGCACGGGTTTTCCGGTTGAATGATTTTTGGCCGAGTTATGGCCCTTTGATAAAAAGGTTTCTTTTTCTGTGTGTTGCCAGATACACAAAAGCTTGTCCGGACTACTCCTCATAAACTACTGGTGCAATTTCATCCAAACTTTACAGGAATGATCAGTACCAAGTGTAGTTGTGCATATTGTCAGCATTTTCCGGTTCAATGATTTTTGTTTGAGTTATGGCCCTTTAATAATTTTTATTTTTAAAGTTTGTCCAGACTACTTCTCTTATACCACTTATGCAATTTCAATGAAACTTTACAGGATTGATCTGTAGCTCAAGTCCTTGCACATATTGCACGGGTTTTCCGGTTGAATGATTTTTGGCCGAGTTATGGCCCTTTGATAAAAAGGTGTTTTTTTTCTGTGTGTTGCCAGATACGCAAAAGCTTGTCCGGACTACTCCTCATAAACTACTGGTGCAATTTTATCCAAACTTTACAGGAATGATCAGTACAAAGTGATTAGTCTAGTTGTGCACTGTCCGTCTGTCTGTCCGTCTGTCACAAAATTTGTCCCAACATGAAATTGGCCATCATGAGGCGACACATGTGATTACTGATTGCTCTTGTCCTTTTTCTTTTCTTTTTTTTTTTTTTGTAAAAAATCAATAATGAAATTTGACCTCTATGTATGAACATTTTCCTTTAATGACTTTAATTGCTTTTATCTTTATCGTCAGTTTTCCTGAGAGAAGATGGATTTTTTTTGTCTACAAGGGTGAACATGTCCCAAGAATAAAAAAATATTAGATTTTAAAATTATCCATCGATATATAGTGCTATTTTTGTCATTTCTTATTCAATCTGTTGTAGAATTTCTTAGTTAACAGTGATAATTCATTAGCACAATGATAATTTATTATCATGAACAAATTATCACTGATTAGTGATAATAAATTATCACAGTAATTTATTATCACTGATAATTTTATTATTACTAACCAGTGATAATTTGTTATCACTTGTTAGTGTTAATGTGTTATCACTTGATATCACTGACCAGTGATAATTGTTATCACTTACCAGTGAAAATTTGTTATCACTTACCAGTGATTATTTGTTTTCACTGACAAGTGATAATTTGTTATCACTGACCTGTGATAATTTGTTATCACTTACCAGTGATAATTTGTTATCACTTACCAGTGATAATTTTTTTTATCACTGGTCAGTTATTATTTGTTATCACTGACCAGTGATTATTTATTATCACTGACTGATTATTTTTCTTACCAGTTATACATTTAGTTTGATCTTAAAACAGTATAAGTGTTTTAAGCATTACCACCCTAAATATCTTAAATGGACATGTCCATCATTCAATCTGAAGAAAACCATTCATCATTTTTAATTAAAATTTTAAAATAAGAATGGACTGGTTAACAACAAGAGCAGGCCATGATCAGACAGATTGGATATGCCGGCTGACCTTGGTCTGCATTGGTCACATGGGTAAACAGGGTCTTTCAAATCTATTTTGAAAGACCCTTGGTATAATCACGGACTTTTTTGGGTTAATTGAATCTACCCATGTGACCATTATCGACCATAAGTTGCAGTCTGATCATGGTTTGCACTGTTCACACTAGTAACTAGTAACATCTGAAAAAATGACGGCTTTACAAAAGAGACATCTACGTAAAAAATGTTACATTCAATCAAATTTGAGTTCTACAAACCTCTCAAAAGGGTTTTTTTTATCCCGAAACCATTTGCCCTTGATTCAGTCAGTAAAAATCTTCGAACTTTTCACTAAAATTGATGATTAGATTTGTCCAGATGAAAGGATGGCCAAGTTCATTTAAGATAATAACGGTGGTACACAAGGGTTAAATGAAAAAATCACTTTTTACATTTGGAAACGAATGTTATTAGAATAGGAGATTTCATATTGTTATTTGCTTATTTAATAATGATATCATTATTGATTTTATGAATATTTTGTTCTGCTAGGCCTAATGCATAATTAAATTTTAATGAAAGACATAACCCAACTTTGTGTGTTTTCTTTTATGATTTACATACTTCCAGGTCTGATTTTAAGGTGCATTTAAAATACTCTCTTTTTTTTGCTGTTGTATGGTATCGAAAGGGGTTTGGGGTGGGTTCCGTCCGTATACTCGAAAAAAACCCAGAGGAATTTGGGGATTACGGGCATCTAATTATCTAATTGTCCATCTATTATAGATATGATGCATAACAAGCATTGTCTTTTTGTTGGATTTTTCGTCGTACTTTCCAGCTTTACTGGTGGAGGAAAACATTCTGTGCCCCACCGTGCATTATTTCAAGCACGAGCGGTCACCGACGTTACATGTACGTAAGCTGGCTGGATAGCTTCCTCATACGAATGAATCCTGGCGGGATTCCAAACCACAGCCGCGGAGGGCATGTGATTTGAAGTCAATGCCCCTACCCTGTCCCTCTGTAAAATGTACAGTGTATAAGAACTTTGATTAGTGTTAGAAAATATTACGTTATGATGAGTACTTCATCTATGCATCTATTCAATGACATCTTTTTTATTCCCATCGGACATAATATACAATTTTATATTACGTTTAAATGTGATTTGATTTCAACACATTAAAACAGTGACTGCGTTGTAACATCAACATGTGACATTAAAAAAATCAACTACAAAAATAGCAAAATAGTCTAAAAATTTCTCTGGCGACCATCCATAACCGATCGTTTCTCAGCACGATGTTGAAGGCTTTGTGACAATAGCCTGTCCCTTTTATTGTTGTTGCAAATAAAACTGTGCTCAGTACATGATACTCCGACAGACCGTATTAAAATGCAAAACTTCAGTCAGCTTTATCGGTGCATAGTATCTTTAAACAGGTCGATAATAGCTATGCTGGTATAAAACCTGTACGCAATTTTAAACGAAGATGAAAAAGATAATACTAACATTAAACACACCGTACTGAAAGGCGCTGACTGTAGCAAAATTGCTTACGAAATTGAAAATACAGGGAAGTTTAAAGGGGGATACATTTCGTTTTTTTTTTATGACGGGTCTGGAGATATTTTTTCGAGATCTGTTTGATACAGTGTGATGTTGGTCTGGACAAGTAGCATGTGTTTAAAATTTTCAGATCATTCGCTCAGTCCGTTTTTTTCCCAGATATTTATTTAAATTTTGAAACATGAAAATTGTTCAAACACTTTTTGCTCAAAAGCACAAAAATACGTTTTTAAACATAAATATATGACACTATTTCTTGATTATCTTTTGTATATCTTCCCGTTTTCTCTGCTCTGTTGATCTATGTAAGAAATTCCCATTTTATAATCGCACGTCATCACTTGTATGGAAAAATAGAACGCTTAAAGATATACTATTTAAAAATATTGATGATTGCTACACAAGTTCTTTGTTAAAATAAAATAAGCATGTTGTGACTCCACACAAAGTAAATTTGTTATGTTTTAAATCCTACACACTGTAAATGGACATACTATGAATATATGGTGAGCACAGAATGCGCTGAATTTGTTTGTTGTGAGATTATAAATTGTATAATGCCACCAATGCTGTTTCCAGTGTTAAAACTGAACTAAATTGGCTATAAAGCTTATTGCAACACTGATATTCAATTCAATGTTTATTTGGAACTTACATTTTGAACTTTTAATTACAATTACAACAACAACAACAAAACAGAAAAAACGTGAGTTTGATGACCCAAACAAATAAAAACTGGCACTTTTTTTTTAAGAAAGAACCATCTTTACTCAACCCGTAATAAGGAAAGTAGATTGACATACATAGTTCATTTATTCTTTTACTGAAGTTAAACATATTCAATACGAATTTTACAGATTTCAATAAATTTCTGCAAGAAAAATATTTTACTCACAGAAAAGCATAGTACATGTGTATCTCTTTAAAAAAAAGTCACTTTTCGTATTCGTTTCTATTTCATTGAATAATTTTGTGTGTAACGTTTCTAACTTTTCCTTCCTTAAATCCGTCCGTCCGTTCGTTGACGCCCTTTCCGGACAAACATCCCATTGCCCCGGTCACATAACTACGGTCTAATCGTTTACGGATTACTACGGAAATGTGAAGTTCCGTAGTCCGCTACGGTTCCAGTACGGACACACAACGGTATGAGTACGGAGTCCGACGGATTTACCACCAAAAGCCCCCGGAGAGACACGGATTGTTACGGACCGACACGGTTTGATACGGAGCGACACGAATCAGGACGGACGCACTACTGATACACTTCGGTCTGCTTCGGTATAAGCACGGGTTGGTACGAATAAGTACGGTCTGATACGGAGAAGAACGTATTGATACGGAGAAGAACGAATTGCCACGGATCTATACGGACCTAATACATCCGTCCACAACCTCTTGTTTGCTCATTTTCAAATTGCCTCAAAAGAAAAGAACACATAGAAAACGAATTGCATCGTTCAATGGTTTTGGCGGAGAGGATTCAGCCTAATCGCGTCCGAACCCCGAGACACATCAGGTCCAATTAAAGTGAATTTCTTGAAGGACGCTGGATCCTCAACAAGTTCGGCCATGAGAGCCTCATACTAAACATGAAGCGGTCTTCGTAAAAGCCAATCTCTAGTCCACCATCTCGTCTGTCTTCTCTTACCTGATTAGATATGGACTAGTGATCATTAATGAAAAATGTTGATCAATACTGCTCCTCTTTTAATTTTAAGATTTGCTGTTCATCTTACAATTACATTAATGATCGTGATGTTTATGTTTTTAAAATGTATGTGAAAAGCTTAATTAATCTTATTATCACTCAAGGGCCAGTGTCCGAGGCTTATTAGACAGTTTGTTTTATGTAAATATTTACTCCATTTTCACGATCCAATATTTGTAAAATATGTAACATTAAATGTTATTCTATTTCTTATGAATTGTAGTCAATATTAATATAAATTTACTTCTATGCATGTCATCAAGCAGCTCGACCACTGCCTCCGCATTCTGAGCCATTTCAATATAAAGTTGCAGCCAGTAAATGGCAATTAATATTTATTAAATGTTCCTGCAAATATATATGTCTGTTTTTAACAAGAAGGTAGTATTTATACTCTTGAAAAAGTACATGATACTTAATTCATCCGTACTTAACAGTGGTGGGCCGTACCATTCAGTACCGTTTCGTGTTGTAACGCAATAAACCGTATAAGACCGTGCTAATCCTTGCCTCTCCGTAGTACAACGTATTACGATCGTGGCTTTCCGTGGCAATGCCGTATTAAAACAGTAGCTTATACGTAGGGTAACCGTACAAATACGTATTTCTCCGTACCTAACCGTGGAAATCCTTGACAAGTTGGTGGACTACGAATCAGTACGGACTATTACGGTTTTGCGTACGGACCAGTACGTATCAGTACGGATTAATACGGACTAGTAGAGATACGCTACGGTTGATTTTTCCGCAGCAAATTTTTGTGCATGTTCAAAAATTGTCAAGGATCGCTACGGATATACAAGGACTACTACGATTTATTACGGTTACAATACGGAGAGCTACCGACCAGTACGGGTAGATACGGACGATGCCGGAATTAATCCGTGGCTCTTCCGTGGGCGTATTCCGTGAATATGTGACCGAGGTATATGATATATTACCTGCACCCTGTACCCTGTTCCGGCGTCATATAACCTAAATTGTGTTGGTTCGCCGTAAAACCAAGCAAAACAATGATTTATTATTCAACCTACATATTGTTATTTTATTATTTATTTTTGTGTGTGTGCATAGGATGTCTTCTTTTTCCTCTTCTTTATTTATTTATTTATTTATTTATTATTATTTATTTATATATATATTTTGGGCACCGGAGAGAAGGGGTAGGTAATTATCTTTTAGAATTAAACTGGCTATAACGAGTAACTTTACTTGATGTCCTGAAACATTAAACCCTATTATTACTGCCAGTATGATCTTATAATGAAAGGGTTATATATATCCTTCAGCGACCGTATTTATATACATGTAGCAGTTACAGTAAAACTGTTTTTTAGAGGCAAACTTGTCGGTTTAATTATTCCCCACTTTTTAAATGAATGTACTCAATCTTCAAATCGAAATTTCGACTTCGATATATGTCGGATTGGGCTATTTCATTTGTTATCATTTTCCCGGTGTTTGCCGTGTGTAATGCATCACTAAAAATCGGACACAGTGACATTTGACCATTTTTAATAGCTTTCTGTATTTCAAATGAGTCAAATGTACAGCTATATCACTAAGGCAAGCACCGTTTGCAATTTGAAAATAAATATCTTTGTTCACTTGACTTTTTTTTACTTTATTATGATTTTCTTTCGTGAAAATTACCATGAATCTGGAGGCAATACTCTCACTGGGTTTAATGTCGGTTTAACTCTCTCGTTTTCAGATACATATTCAACAAGTTTAATGAAATGGAATTTCATTTCCATTTAATTAAATCACATCCGTAATGACGCCCCATATAGCGTACATACAATAATACATGGTATAGAGCTTGTTTAATCTGGAAAATAATGCGATATTTAAGTGAAACTTTTTTTTTCGCAAAGGGAGATTAGAATGTAATGTGCATTATTTAGCGACCGAACAATACAATTTTTCTTATTGTATGAACTGCTGCGCCAAAAATAGCGCCACTACGGTTGTAAACACATGTACTGACAACACAATGTTAATTTCCTCATTTTGTAATTAGATACAATTAAGAGTATATTTGTGTAAAGAGTTTTACCAAGTTAACTAACTTCTAAAGGATAATTTGTGCTTCGTAAGTATATCTTAAATTAATTCATTATTCACGTTAAAGGCGGTTTTTGAAATGTAATTTAGATGTAATATAACCTCGGTGTTGTTTCACTCTATGTCGCGTGTATAAGGAAAATGTACCTTAACATGTATAGTTGACATACAGGGCTTCGTGAGCCAATGCAAGAGAAGGGGTTTCAAGGGGCGGTTGCCCCTGGTCTGCGGTTTGTGGGCTAAGCCACCGAAGCAAATGGTGGATTTTCGTTGATTTTCATAATCAGAACTGTCATATTCGCTGGTATCATAACTGTATTTTGTTGATGTTAATGTTCATTAATTTCTATTCGTCCTTCGGTCAAACTAGAAAGATGTGCCGAACGTTGACACCGGCGTTAATAAATGCACTTTACAACATATTATCTTTATATAAAACTTGAGAATGCTTTGCAAACTTTCACAAAGTAATTTTAAGTTGGTATTAACAAACCGGACGATGTTAAATCTGTAGAAATTTATAAACATGTACTTCAGAGTATTTTAGTGAATCACCACATTCACATGCACGCCTACTCTCCTTATTTAATTAAAATTGAAGTTGGTGGTTATTTGCTACAATCTTATCACAATTAAGTATAATAAATATATTCAAGCCACGTTTTTAGAACAATGTTTGCTGCATCTGTTGCGATAAAAAAATATCATTTTAAATGTAGTACATGAATAATTAAAATTATCTTTTTCAAAAAATTTAAATTTTCCCATTTTGAACTTTTGCTGCAACGTTTTTAAATCACAAGTAACCCGGCATCCTTTTCAACCCCCCCCCCTTTTCCCCCCCCAAAAAGGGGTCCCATTTGGGGATTTTTTTTTTAAAGAAAAAAAAAAATGGGCTACCATTTTTTTTTAAACGAAAAAAATATAACCGTTTTAAAATGGAGAAACACCCACGGGGGTACGGGCTTTTTTATTGTTCACAAACTACTTTTTGAAAAATAAAAATCAAAAGTCAGAAATTCTTTAGCAATTCCCATTTCTGCCCTTTACATTAATTACTGTTAACTGGTTTAAAGTAAGTTGTCACTCTGACAAATTATCTTATAAATTTATAGGGAAAATATGCAAAAAATTTACTTAAAACAAAAGGAACCATTTTTAAAATACCGTTTTCTTTAAAAAAAAAGGGTAATACTTTTAAAAGTAAATTTTCCCTTTTTATACATTACATTTTTTAAAATTATAATTATTAAGTTTTTGTGTTAATTTTCGTAATGTTCAGGTTTTTAATTGTTAAATCAAAAACTGGGGATTTTACTTGGGGGATTTTTTTCTCTATTTATTTGCACGGGGCGTAGAAGAGGCAGTGTTTGAAAATTTTAAAGGGAAAACGAAATGAAATCCCCGTTTGTGCATTGGAAATGTAAATTTTTTAAAATTAATCAAATCTTTTTGTTTTTTTCATTTAAATTTTTTTTTAATTTTGTCTCGTTCCTTTTTTTGAACAGCCAAAAATAAAAATAATTTACTTGCGTCTAATTTCGATCAGTTTTATGATTTTCTTCCAATGACCGGTAGTTAAATAATTCACGTGACCCAAGAAAATTGCTGTACAAATCTGTCGAAATTTACCGGGAACGTTCAATTTCTAAAAAGGGTGGGACAGTCTTATATATTTGAGGCAGATTTTATACTTTATCCTTAACGTTTTTCAGTATCTCCTGCTGTTGGTCATCAAATTTAATATATATGAGCCGTGTCACGACAAAACCAACATAGTGGGTTTGCGACCAGCATGAAATAAGACCAGCCTGCGCATCCGCGCAGTCTGATCAGGATCCATGCTGTTCGCTGACTTACTCTATTACAAGTAGATGAACTGATAGCGAACGGCATGGATCCTGATCAGACTGCGCGGATGCGCAGGCTGGTCTGGATCCATGCTGGTCGCAAACGCACTACATTGGTTTTGTCGTGACACGGCTCATATATAGTCACTTCAGCTCTATTTGACAATGAAAAAATGAGCGTACTGTCAAAAATGACAATTCTTGGGATTTCATTTTCATATAGAAACTTATTACCTGACAATAGTAACCCTACTTCCATACGAACAGGGGTATCTATTATTATAACAAGACTATATACATCTCTTTATAAGATTGGCTGAATTTAAGAGTCACGTCCCTTTAAATATTAATGCTGTGTACATCTGTTGTCATACATAGAACTAAACATGTATAATTAACGTGCAACATGATGTTGAAGTTATTAGTAATGCCATACGAGCGTACACTGCATTAGTCTGGTTCCCTGCCTACATCTATATTCCACGCCAGTGTCACGTTTCTGGGACAATACTATATTAATATGCCTTTACGACGTTATATACGTGTGCGAAATAAGAAAATAGAAAATAAAACAAACAAAAACAAAACTAATACACGGTGACCATGAAATGTTCAATATTTTATATATCAAGTTATAGTTTGCAAATATACAATAATTTTTAAGACGTGTTGATTGCAGCTTACTATAAATTTAGAATGTGCAGAACTCTGATAGAAACACTTCATTTACAATTAATTAATTAAATTAAATTAGGTAAATCAATTAATTAAATAAATTGATAATTAAGTAATTTATTAATTAACTTTTTAATTAATTAAATAGATAAATCAATGAATTTAATACATTGATAATTAAATACATAGATAAATAAATGAAATAAAAACAAATAAGATAAATAAATAGATAAATATGATATATAAATAAATAATAAATAATAAATGAATAAATAAAATAAAATGAAATAGGGTTTTGCAAAAATACAAATTTTTGAAAAAGAATGATAAATGGAGAGACCTTCAGGGGGGGGATTTAAAATTTTTTATGAAAAAAATTTTCTGTACTGGTTCATTCTTTGAGTAAATATGTTGCCCCCAGCTGGCAACAGAATTAAAGACTGTTTATTTTTAAAGAAGAGCGGGGCTAATGGTTTTCCTTCATACACGGACATGGTTCGACCCCTATCCGGTCCGATTATTTCTTCAAGACATCAGTACTGTGGTTTCAAAACGGACCAAAAAGAAATTATATTAAGTTGCAAAACTTATTTTGCAACGAGTTTAAATAAATATTTTTTAAACCCAAACATTTTATACTGGAAAAAAGGGAAAAAGATATAAAAAGAAAATTTCCCAAAAGTTTTAAATTTGGAACGTGCCATTTCATTTAAAGGATTTCTGGCTACTGTCAATGAACGGACGGAACTGGTCGAACACAGCTAGATAACTAGGGGGAAAAGCTTGCCCATCGGTTGGTTTTGGTGTGAATATTTTTAAGTTTTTTTTTCTTAAAATTTCCCACAAAAAAATAAACTCCTGTCAAAAACAAAAACAACGAAAAAAAAAACAATTAAAACACAGGCCACAGTATATAGATCTACTGTTATAACGTAAAATAGATTTTCATACATGTACAATAATTGTATTTCAAAAAAAAAAAACATTTATTTCTCCTCAAAGATAGAAAAATTTTTTTAAGAGATGATCATTGTTTTTCGATTAATTTCCCGTGAATGTGGAAAACAAAATATTTTTTATAATTAAAAGTTTTCCCCCCTGGGGTCATTCTACAGCAAGACATATTTGTTTTTCTTGAAAAGAAGGGTGCCCTGTAAAAAAACATACCGCGTGCGAATAAAGGATGATATTTGTTTTGTTTAAATTTAGATGTATTTTATTTATTTAATTTTTTTTGGTATTTCGTCTGCATCTATGAGAATAAAAAAATGCATTAGTGTCATCATAAATTTGTCATTTTTAAACAGGATTTATTAGTTTTAAAAATAAATTAATTCAGACTCGGAGTCTACATACTGTAAATTATATATAATTTCAAACCTTGCAATTTTTAGTTTTTTTATGAGTGTATGTTTTAAATAATAAAAATTTTTAACCGGGTGAAAGGCATAGATAAAGGAAAATTAAATCTATTTTGACTTTTTCCATTGAAATCTTTTGTCTTTGTTTTATTTTTTTAAAGTTAATTCCAAATAAAAAATTAAGGCGTTTGCCAAAAGCATTACACACCCCAGCGCCATCTTTTATGCCGATGAAACCATTTCACTCACAGAATAGTATTTTTCCGTACATGACCATAGACACTTGATGGCAAAATAGTTTTTTAATCGCATTTCTCGAATAAAAATTTGAAAGCAAGCCACCAACCCATTTTACAAATTTAGGTACGTTTTAAAAACAATATAAATCATGCTGAAAAACACTTGAAATGTAAGGATAAATTCATGCACTTGCATTTTGCAAAAAATTAATTTCACGTGCATCCCCAACCTTTCAAAACTCCCCAGAAGAAAATTGTTTCATTCTTTAAAAGGGGAAAAAAAGTTTATAACTTTAAAGTAATGGTTTTGGGAAAAGTAAACTTTTCACCTGAAAAATAGTGCAGAGTGAAAATCCCCCATTAAAAAAAGAGAAATGTAAAAGAAATAGTTTTTGTCTTCCATACAAATATTTTATCGCTATAAAGCAGCACGCCTCCAGATTCATATTAATCTTAATGAAAATTTGAACTGTATTTAAAAGTAAAATATTGTGAGGTGAACAAATAAAGTAATTTACATATTGCAATCGGTACAATCCAACAAAATTACCAAAATGTGATCAACATATGCATAAACAGCCCTTACTGTGTTGGTAATGCAGTAGAAATGTGGTAATAAAATGCTGCAAAATCAGCCCTTAAACTGCACATAACATGTTAAATTCAACTTGGATCTTGAATCATTTTATTTTTCTTGAAATGTTAGTAAATATTTCTCAATATTGATTTTCTTGAATTATTTTTGGCATATTTGGAGGCATGCAGCTTTAAGTTTACTAATTGTCATAAAGAACAAAAAAAAAAATGACTCAATAAAAAAATGTGGAAAATTAAAACGGACAAAAAAAAATGTGGGGTTTTAAAGCTTTTTTTGGGGCAAAAGGGCCTCATACGAGTAGTTCAAAAATCTTTAAGGATCGGTAAATATTAAATCTTTTGGCGATATGGGATAGAAAAAAATCTAAATTCGTAGCCCAAACATGTTCATGCTCGGACTTGTGCAGGACTGTATTTTTTTGTTTGTTTACCTTTTGGCCAAAAAATCGGATATATCTATCGTTATGTAAATTGAAAATGCTCCACGTGCTTATTCGTCACACTTGTGTAGTAAAACTAGATATGTATCATGGAAATCTACGAATAAAAAAGCTTAATAATGTTAGAATGTTTCGTACCGAATCTAGATAAATTGTTTTTCAGTATCCATTTCTATTATTTCATAAATTTATCAGAAATGTTTCTTTAATGTCCATTGTCAACCATCATTTTACGTTAGAAATCCTCCTGAAATAGTATTGTAAAACAAACAAAAAGATTATTCAAACCCCCGCACTGAAACATATTGCAATACACCAATACAAAATAAAAGCCATGATATTCAAAAAACAAAAAAATCACAACGGGAAAAAACAAAAACACCTTTTTTATTGTTTTAAGAAAAAGATGTTTTTAAAAATAAAAAAAACTGAACTGTGTCACAGGATTGATTTCCGATAATCAGACATTTTTTGTCGTGTGTGAAAGACGCTTGTTAAGTCAAGCGTCTAAATGGAAAAAAAAACTCATTTCAATCCATTGAATAAAACCATAATTGTTTTCTAAGGAGTAACCGGATAACGCATAAAATATTCGTCACAAAAAGGATATTAAGAAGTATGGTAACGCACTTTATTTAGCATATAATTTTGTTCTGTTCGAATGTTTTTGCATGTTATTTCCATTAGCTGCAGAAAATGCAATTATATAGATCTGTATTAGTTTTACGTTGAGAATATTAAGTTCAATTGATACAAAACAATAACAAGTACTTCTGTTATTTTTATCTTGTGTATTTGTAATATGTCAAAATTTGAATATATAATTAATTGTATGCAAATTGAAATATAAAACGGAAATTTATAACAACGCTAGGGTCATTTATACAGCATATATTTTTTACTTGATGCGTTCTATTTATACGTCATTTTCGTTGCCAGAAACCATCGGTATGTATTTATTTTCTGTCATTATTTGTTGAACATTTTTGTTATTATGTTTAGCCATAATTTAATCTTAACTTGCTGAATTCATGTTATGTATTTTCCCAGGTTTGAATTTGGATTAATAATATCTGTCATGTGTTGAGGTTCGGGTCGGATCAGAAAATAAATTAAAATCAAAACTTTCTTTAGATATAGAATAAAGAAGGTACGTCATGTCTAAGTCAAACGAAATCACAGAATTTATCAGGTATTATATCATATGTGTAGCAATGAAAATATTGTATGTCATCGTTGGATACCCACGATGATTGTATGTTTATGCTGAATAAACTCTTGAAACTTGTAGATGAAATTTTAAAACGGAATATTCAAATAAAGCACGTCTGTAATAAATTACAAAGAACAAGTTGCTCCCTTAAAGCGTATATCGTACTTTTTATCCGCTGAAATGAAAGAAATGTTTTACAATGCTCATATTTTACATTGTCTTGATCATTGTTGTATTATATTGAGTACTTGTAATAGAACTGAATTTGAAAAAGTGACTTTCAGCGAAGATAATATTGTGTAAACAAGTTAAAACGCCATCTTTACAGCTTTCCCTTAAATTAAACTGGCTAACTTTTGAAAATAGATTCATGTATCAATCTATATCTACACAAGGATTGACCAGATATCCTAGTGTTCTCGAAAAATGAAACATATACACTTACATCAACTACAAATAGAAACATAGCCTAATACATGTAAGATCTATACAAAGTGTGTTAAAGGAACTTTTACAAATAATGTTATGCAAGTATAGACTAATTTACATTTATATATAAAAGAGTCATGTTCGTGAAGTTGGCAGTCTAGCAGTCTGAAGTTGGCAGCATAACAGATTAGCAGCCTGAAGTTGGCAGCCTAACAGCCTTGTAGCCTAACAGCCTTGTAGCCTAACAGCCTGGCATCCTGTACAAACATGACAATTTTTTTTTAAATATTGAACTTTATTGTCTTTTATTTTTTGTTATCATGTTTGTATTTTACTTAGTTTTCTTTAGGCTGTCAGGCTGCTGCTGCCAGGCTGCTAGGCTGCTAATTCAACAAATTTCGAAATGTCAAAAAACAAAACAAAAAAAAAACAATGTTCAATATTTAAAAAAATAAAGATCGCGATACTAAAATAAGACGTGGAATGGTCTAAGTATGTGCTACCGATTTATTTCCGACGGTTTTCATGTTTATATTATCCTTTGCTTTCTTCAGGCTGCTAGGCTGCTAACTTAACAAATGTCTAAGTTTCAAAAAAAAGTTCAATATTTAGAAAAATAAAGATCGCGATTATGAAATAAGACGTAGAATGGTTTTAAGTATGTGCTACCGATTTATTTCCGACGGTTTCATGTTTGTACTATCCTGCTAGTCTGCTAACTTCACAAATTTCGAAGCGTCTACCACATTCCATTATATTTTAAATTCTTTACCTTGATAAAGCAATTCTCCATGGAAATTTAGGTCACTGCACTCTAAATTATTAGCTTGCAGCAGCGTATGAAATTGCAACTTCATTCATAACGGTAAAAATATATCAAGCGATTTATGTGGCACCTCGTGCCAGATGAAATTTCCGGCATGTGTAAAACTTATGGAAACGCAAGAATGGTCCATTCACAGTTGAAGGGAATTCATTTCAATAGAAAAAGAGTAGTGCTTACAACAGTTTAGAGCCTGGTCAGACTGCACGGTATGTGCAGGCCCTTGCTGGCTCTATGCTGATGGCTAAGACAAATCACGTCCGGTTTCAGCAGGTTAAAGGGACTCCACTGAGGTTTTTGACATGACAGGGCATAACATAATTTTTTTCGAGAATAACGTTCCACCTGATGTAGGTCTACACCAAAAGCTTTTGTGCAAAATGTCAGATCATTCACTCATTCCGTTTTGTTTTTTCTCCAGAATAATTATTCTAATTGGTTTAAACATATTTATTTAAGCTCGATTGCGAAACAAGTTCTTGCAACTTATATTAATCACTTTCCATTCTGCTTCCTGGAACCAACCAGTACTGGTGTCATATGAAGAAACATGGTCGTGACCCGAGTAGGGCTCGAACCCATGATCTCTGGGTTGAGAGGCAGACACCTTAACCATTAGGCCACCGCTCCCCAATTATTCTAATTGTGACACATGACGCAAAATTGAAAAGCTTTTCAACGCTTTTCACTCAAATCGGGTTAAAAATAGCACAAAAATACAATTGTCAATTAATTTCTGCGCGCATCTCTTAAAAAATCATTTGCAGATTTTTCAGTTTTAATTGTCCCGTGTGATTTATGTAAGAGATTCAATTTTTATGTTGTGTAGGCTTTGGACCTCAGTGGAGTTACTTTAAAATTTTGAAATATTTAAATTGTTCCTATTTCTAACAGCATATCCCTATAATCAGACGGTACACTTCATTAACAAATTGGTGACTTAATCATATCTGGTTTTAAATGCTTTAACTAAAAACAGGAAAACGATACTTATCTAAGGTTTCTAGCTCGACTATACGAATTATACATGTATATGGAGAGCTGTCTTACACTGGCGTCCGTTTTTAGTTTTTGTGCAGTAAATTTCATTACAACTTTGAGGGATTCTCTAAGCTTGTGTTTATTGTCACCAGCCATGGTTTATAACTTAAATACTTGTTTATTGTCACCAGCCATGGTTTATAACTTAAATACTTGTTTATTGTCACCAGCCATGGTTTATAACTTAATGCCAAAATTGAACTAGGATTTTTTTCTGAAAAAAAAAAAAAAATGTTATATTTTCCTGTTTTTACTATTACTTCACTATTTATTTAGAGATTTATTTCAAACCTTTAAAAAAATTTTGCTTATCATCACCGACATTATTTATGGAGAGTCTTATAGCTCTAGTAGCCATATTTAAACAAATATCTCCCCCGTTAAGCACTTACAATTTTAATAAGATTTTTGTTTATTCTTTTTACATTTTTACTGATTTTTGACATATTTATAGTGATGCAATATATTCATGTCATGATTAAATGATAAAATTTAGCACCTCCCCCTCCCTAATTTCTATTTCTTAACATTTTTGAACAATTTTAAATATTTTACCTGCAACTATAATTACACACATATTTTTCAGGTTGTGGACCAGTCATGAGCAAAAATTTTCTATTGCAATAAACGATTCCAAAGAGGATCACAGTACATATTACATTATGTTACAAATAATTGTTTTCCAAATAGATTCCTTCAGAGATAAAGACTCCTAAAAACGGTTTACTGACCATCAAAGAGCGGCTTTCAAAGTCATACATAGTTCGTGACCTTTTTCGAACAATTAAAAATAAATCGGTATTGAGAATGAATGTTGAACAATTTCTATCAAAGTAAAGACATAACAAGAGGCTGCAAGACTTGTTCTGAGGGGTTCTGATCCTTAAGATGTAGGATCCAGGCAGTCGTCGATCAAGATGGCGAAGTTAAAGAGGTCTAAAACTCTCAATTGTTTCACTCGCTGAGCGTCCGGAGTGTGTCTTCCCTGACACTTTTCTTGGACTCGTCCAGTGCAATTTTAGGATGTTTTGATGATGTCATAAGACTTTTTAAATAGTTCATAGCGTAAAAATCCCAATATATATGGTGGACGAAGAGAAATATATTGTTTATATACAACATACTTGTTTTTATGTTCGTTTATTCCCAATCAAATGTATAAATAAAGAAAATAGAAAAATGACTAAATTTTAAACTAGTACGTTTGTTTTAATTGAACCCTTAACTGATTTGTTTAAATGTACATGTCCAGCTTGCATTGTTTAAACTGTTTATTATCTATTTTGGATATATCACTTGAGATGAAAATTAATGTTCGAGAGCCAACAGTTTAGTGTTTGTTCCTTTGGGACTCCATTTTTAATTACTGTTACCGTTTCCATTTCTTTCAACAAAGAAACGTTATTTGTTCTTTAAAAAGGAATATATTTTCTATAACATTTTTACGGCATTTTTTACGAAATTCTAACGATCGTTAAGGGGGCGCCAACTGTCAATGCTTCATTTTCCAACTTTCTAACCTCCATTTCGAGAGCCAAAAATACATACAAAGTTACCAAAATGGTTTAAGTTTCGGGTAAATATTAGAAAAATACTGATCATTTCCTACACACAAACAAGAAAGAATTTCAATGATAGAGAAATACAAGAAGTTTTCTGTAGCTTCAAAACACCATATCTGTGTCATTAATAAATTTGAACGAGGCCATATTTCGGGACCACGGACGTCTCATAATAATGCAGTGAATAAAACATCCTTACAAGTCTTGTCTATCATGAAAATGTCACCGCGTGCGTATCTGTACAAACTATTATCTTAACATGTCATAGTGTTAAGTTTTGGTAAACAAACTTCTGCGATAATAGTCCATGATAAAAAACCGACAAAAACAAAACAACACAAGTTTAATCTTTGAAATACATGTAAATTTCTTCTTTTTCAGTATGAACAAGAAATATTGTTTCAACGGATCCAGAATGCAGGCTCGTTTACTAGTTGGACTTTCAGTTGTGGTAGTGTTGGCGCTCTTATTCATTGCATATGGAATTAAAGACTGTGAACAAAAAGATCTGCTAGTAAATGTCGCATCAAAGGGGACAAAATATACACATCTGCCGTACAATGTTACCAGAGACTCCCGATTTGACTTCAGAAAGGAAATGGAGAAATTAAACAAAGAGCGGGTGAAAGCAGACGACCCGCGTTTAGTTAACTTGATCAGGAATTATTATATTGAACCGCCCTCCGATAAGCCGTACAAACTGTTAGAGCCGGGAAGAAGGGATGCGTCTTATGGCCAGGCAATGTTTGTGGATGGAACGTTAAGAAATATGGCAAGTAAATATGGGTACATTATTCAGTAGCTATTAGTTGGAAAAAATACATTTTAAGTATGCTGAAGAAGGGTCGATGATTACTCTAAAAAAACCTATTAAATTGGAATTTAATGTTTGTCTTACCCATATTGTAATTTTGATTGATTGATTAGTTGATTGATTAGTTGATTGATTAGTTGATTGATTGATTGATTGATTGACTGATTGACTATTATGTTGTTAAGGATGTTTGTACTGCTGCTTTAAGTACATACGATCATATTGCAAAATTTCATAAATTTTTAAGCAAACGTTTTTTTTTGTTTTATGCCGTATGTACGTATATGTAAATAGTTGGTATGTAACGATTTATAAACATTAAATGTCCCTTATAGACTTCCGTAAGATACAGCTTCTCGTTTTCCTATGTAAAGATTTATAAACATTAAATGTCCCTTACAGGCTTCCGTAAGATACAGCTTCTCGTTTTCCTTACTGTAGCATCTGCACACCAAGTGTTACAGAAAAAAAATATCGAATAATACGACTTTATGTCGCAATTTTAGCATCACATGTATAATGAACGACCGCTAGAAGTGGCCAGAAAAAGCATAAACACATAAAATATGTCCGTTTTACATAACAAGTAAACAAATCCGTTCAATATCGGTTTTATACATGTATGATCTTTCACGGATTAAATCACCAATTTATTCATTTATCCTTTAGTGTTGATGGTTCAGAGATTATGTAATATAAAACGCTTTCGTTTTACAAGCGACTTGACATGAGTCATTAGAGTTCAATATAGCACGTGTACTGGATGATTTATCGCGCTATGCGCGCGCTATGCGCGTTCATTTGCTGCTTACGGTATCTTAGCCAAATTAAAATACATTGTGTGGACCGTCACGGACCGCAAATATTATAAATCCACCATTCAATTAACAGTATTGAACTGAAGTATCAATCGATATTTTGTCACACATGCTTGAGTATTACTTCAGTCTATTAAATAATTTAATCAATTATCATTTTTCTTTCGTTGACAGGAAGGTGGATTCTTTGTTGACAGCGGGGCACACGATGGAGAAATACAGTCGAACACGCTGTTCTTTGAGAGAATCCGTGGTTGGACTGGGATATTAATAGAGCCTCAACCACAAATATATAAGCAGTTAAAAGACAAGCATAGAAAATCGTTTACATTGAACGCTTGTGTTAGCGTCGTTCCATATCCATCTACGGTAAGGTCTAATGCACTTCCCACTGAGACTATTGACGTTGTGGTCTGCTTTATTAAAAGGACCGACTAAAATCCTCTCCGACGCTTTTTTGAGAAAATTATGACAAAATAAATCCGCAATAATGCATATATGTATATGCATAATCGAATTCCCTTTGATAATTTGTAAGAAATATAGAAATAGAATTATATAAAGAAAAAAAAAACGAACTTAAAAAATTTTAATCTTTCATTTAGCGACATTTTGCCGCCGTCTGCAATAAGTGCAAAGCACATTTTGGTTATATGTACATGTGGGTCCTAAATTAAAGTGATTTTTTAAGAGAATTTATTACATTATATAATGATATAAACATTCAATTGGCCGAAAATGTGTCCATAGCTTGGATGAATAAAAAAGTCGTAATAATTTCTACATTTATAAGCGTCATTTATAGAAATGCAGTAGAATAATGAGGCATCCCCTGGTCTTTACAAAATAATTCTGTTTTTTTTTTGCTCTCAATTCCCATATCTCAAATTGTTTTGGTTGTAATAATATTTTATAAACATCATGAAATATTCATACATATCACGTGTAAAGACATGCATGGTTTCACTTCAACAGACTTGACTATTGATTTTGTTAGTGCGCCTCCATGTATAATAATGCTATGCATTTATTTATTTATATCAATGACTCCGTTTTAAAGCAGTTTCTTCTTTTTTTCAATACGTTACACCTAGTTCGAATTATATAGGTATTATGTACATGTTGAATTATTTCTGCACAAGTCACTAATACTTAAAAAAGACGTACATCACTTTTCCAAATTATACTTAAAAGAAAACTTACATCACTGTTTCCAAATTTATACTAATTTTCATCTCTTATTTTTTGCCAATATTATCATTGTTCGATGCTGCACAAGTCATCTACGGTTTATATTCTAGGTTAGCGTGTTCCCTTCTATACATGTATTCTAGAGAGTCAATAAAGACCTCATATGACTTATTAATTGCAATGGGTCCGCCCGCATCCGTCCGATTTCTAAGGTATTTTATATATACAATGTAAGTCAATATATTTTATTCCTGCAGACATTCAAATGAATTAAAGCTTTGAATTACCGTTTTCCAAAGGGCAAATGCCTTTAAAATACAGTATATCATTGTGACAAATTCCCTTGACTTCGAAATTAAGCGTCACAAATAGGACAAATGCTTTTGAAATGTAGAATCTTAATGTAAAAAATGCCTCCAAAATACAGCGTCCAAATTAGAACAAATACATATACTTTTAAAGTCAAACTTCTCAATAGGAAATACTGGACTTCGATAGGACAACTGCCTTAATACAGCTTCTCTATAGGACACATGCCTTCAGATGAAGATAACTTTGAATGCATTTTTCTTTCTTTTATAATTTCAGGTGAAATTTTTACCGACGTCGTTCTATGGAAAAATGGTGGAAAATTTAACGAGTGAAGCCGAATGGAAGAAAAAGGGATTTAAAGAAATAACAGTGCAATGTTTTCCCTTGTATTCAATATTACTTGCTATGAACCAATTAACTGTTGACTATTTTAGTTTAGACGTCGAAGGAGCGGAGGAGGGCATAGTCAATAATATTCCTTTAGACAAGGTTAAAATAAGAGCTATTTCTATAGAATATGACAAAGTGGAAGGCGGAGCAGACAGACTAAGAAAAATAATGGAAAGTAAAGGGTTTAAATTTTTAGTTAAAATGGATTCGATTGCCGCGCATGACTGTATTTTCTATAGATAGAACATTTGGATAATTATAGAAGTAATACAGTATTACTAGGATCTGATGACCAAAGAGTGCTATTAATAGAACAACCGTTTGTTTGTGTGTTGTTGTTGTTGTTGTTGTTGTTGTTGTTGTTGTTATGGGAGAATTAATAATTGCGCGTGTGTAAATTCTGTGTTAATCATGGATCTTAAAATTTCAGCGGAAAAATAATGTTCGTACAATTGAATAAGTGCAATTTTATCATAAAATGATACGAACCTGCATCATCTCAGCACATTTTTAAAGACAAAGAACATATCTGCTTATGAACTTGTTACAGTATTAACACAGCGATACATCACAGGAACTTGAAATTCTGTCAATAACAGCAGTATAGAACGATTAAAAAATCCAAAACCTATATAATAAGCCTTTTTTATAAAGGTTGTCTTCTCATCGGACTTTATTGCTATAAATTTTGACAAAATTACAAGTTCCGGTTGATTCATCCATGGGTAATAAGCACTATTTCATTTAGTAGGGGTTCGGGGGTAGGGGGCGTTTGAGTTAACGTTTACTTTTGAATTATTACACATTCCACAAGGTTTTTTGTTAATGTTGGCGACAGTAGCTAGTGGGTGGTTAAACTTAATGCTGTTGGTTTTGAAGTATGACACCATGTGACATAGTTACTAAAACTGTTGTTTGGCATTTTTGTTGTAATTGTGTGGCACAGTTATTGTCAGAATTGTGTCGGAATGTTATTGTAAGAAATATTTGACACTGTTATTAATGGAAACATTAGACACTGTTATTGGAACCATTAGAAACTGTTATAATATTGTTAGTACTGAGAGACTTTTTTTTAATATTGGAACTGTGTGACACTATAATAGGAACTGTGTGACACCGTTATTGAAAATGTATGACACTGTTGTTAGAACTGTGTGACACTGTTATTGAAACTGTGTGACACTGTTATTGGAACTGTGTGACACTGTTATTGGAACAGTGTGACACTGTTATTGAAATTGTGTCACTTTTATTGAAACTGTGTGTTACTTTTATTGGAACATTCGCATTTGTATCCTAAGAATACAATAAAGTTAACGATTGTAGCAGTTTATACATACAGATAAATCCATCTGGCAAAATCTTCACAATATGTTTTTTCGGATTTTGTTAAAATTGAACGACTGATATACTTACTGATGTACTAAAATAAGATTCTAGATAAAGCAAAACGTATAATAGATAGTATGAATCACGAATCTTCGGTTTATAGGCCCATCATGGTAATTAATTAGTAAATAAATAAGAACAGTGTAAAAGGGGCGTAATCAGAATAGGGGCGTTATCTGATAGACAGATGGGTATGGGGGTAGGCACATTCATTTAAGGTCTTCTCAAGTGTTTTGAGGAATCAATAAACATTTTTCTCTTCTTTTACTATAATAATACAAGATATCGCTTAGACGTATTGTTACACATATTTATTTCCTTTTCGTGTGGAATATTTTAATTTTAATGATCATCATTTGTATATACACCATGTTATTACCATTTACTGTATCTCATACTCCTGTAATATGTATACCTCATTGCCTATTATTTATTTTGTATCACATGGCCAATCGCAACTTTTCGGCCCTTTCCGTCAGTCTTCGGACAAGTAAATAGCCGAAGATGTTCCGATTGGACATCGCTTTGTCTTCATGCACTATGTATAACCATCATGTATTTCTTTACAATTCATTTGTATTATAACATTGTCGAAAATAAATCCCGCTTAAAAGTCAAAAACCTTTTTATTTCATTGATGTGAATGATGAAAATAATTTTGAAATTGTTTTCATATAAAAAACTCGCCCAGGAATTTGTAACAAAGGTCACGAAATGTCAAATAAAAATGCCCTCAGTTTAACAGCTCAATGCATTATAAACACGCTTTATGGCAAGTTCTTGAAATCGTTTAATAAAATGTGGGTTTTTTTTGCAATCAGTTTGACATGTTGCCATTTGCACTTCACGATGTTCCAATACATGTATATAGATGATATTTAAGTTTTTTTCTTCACATACAGGATTTATTTTCATCAAGTGGTATGAAAAAATGCGTGGCGGTAGTCACGAGTGAAATATAATTTTCATGCTACGAAATGAAAATAAATCCTGTGTTTATAGAAACAACGTGAATTTTCTTTTTATTATGCACATTTATCTCTCTTTTTTTGACATTATAATTTGAAAGGCTTCCCCTTAAAATTTGTGTATTGGCTGAATTTAGAAGAAAATAGTCCGACAAGACACCGGTGAAAATACGTAAAATATGTTTCACTGCAGTGAAAAATAAATTTTTACAATGAAAATATGGAAAATGAAATTTGCATTTTATTTCATCAATATTTCACTATATTTCATTTATTTGTATATAATAATAATCATTATTGAATCAGGTCTTAAAATTTAGCCTTGTTTTCATAACCCTATTAAAGATCCATGTAAAACCCGCATTTGTACTCTTTCTAGACTAGTTTTCATTTTCCGAGTCCAAGATACGTATCAAAATCAATATTTTACACATTTTAGTCTTGTTTTCATTTTCCTAGTCCAATAGTTCCATATCAGATCCATCTTGTACTCTTAGTAACTGTATCTTAAATAGAAAACAATTGATTTAAAATGTTGTCTAACTTAATATGTGCTATCTAATAAAAAAATTGGCGGTGTGACATACATATTTCTTTTTTTAAGTACATTGTCGTGTACCATACCGATTTTATTGGACTCGTACACAGCTGCAAATCCTATATTGGCCTCGGCTAGCGCTGCGTCGAATACAATTTTAACAGCTGTGTAAATGTTAAGTAAAATTCAGTTTGGTTAGCGGAGGTATTAGTAATTACTGGTGAGCCTTTTAGATTGACAGGCCGTTGAAAAATGACCAAAATGTTTTGAAATCTATGTCAAACAATTGACATAGAAATTCCTTACATTTCTCACATTATGTACATTCGATCGTTATGTGATGTAGCTTCTAGTATTATGTTTAATTTAAGAAATTTGATTTGTTTAAGCAGTTCACTAAATTTTAAGGTAATACATTTTTGCTTATTCATTTTTTTTAATAAAAAGAAACCATTTGTGTAAAACCATCGTGCGTTCGCTTTTTTATTATTTGATTTTTTTATGGATTTGTTATTAAGAATATTAGTTAACATGATTTATTTTAACGCGATCGTGAAGAAAGCTTGCTGCATATTTGAACCACTCTCGATACTAACAAGTGCTGGTGACAAGTGAGGACACATGGTGTAAAGTGAGGACATATTGTGTGAAGTGGGGACACATGGTGCAAAATGAGGACACTTGGTGTGAAATGAGGACACTTGGTGTAAGTGAGGGAACAAGGTGTGAAGTGAGGACACATTGTGTAAAGTGAGGACACGTGATGTAAAGTGAGGACACAGGGTGTGAAGTGAGGACATATGGTGTAAAGTGAAAACTGAGTAGTATGAAGTGAGGACACATGGTATGAAGTGAGGACACATGGTGTAAAGTGAGGACACATGGTGCAAAATGAGGACACTTAGTGTAAAGTGAGGGAATGTAATGTCTGCTATAACATAGTTACTGGACAAGCATGGGTAGAGAGATTAAACAACGCAGCTGTCTTGTAACTCAATCTATTTACTAATGATACTATATAGAGGTGATGCCAGGTGAATTTAGGCGGGGCTTATCAGCTAGTGGCTAATACTAGCTGACCAATAGCGAGTCAATATATTACATCCGCCTTTTTCTCAGAAGAATAACATGCAAGTAGTTTAAAAAAGTTCATGAACTCAAAATCCTGAAATAAAAAGCATTATAATCATGAACATAATCTAGCATGTCATTGTTAAAATAATAGTGGTCATTTATCTAAGACGCATGAAGTTTCAGAGCAATAAAGTTTAGACATTTTTGTAAACAGTCTCAGAAAATAATGTTACACTGATTAATCTTAATGTTTTCTCTAGCAGTTTGAATGATAGCATTTATTGCTATTTAATTTAAAGTAATCATTTCCTGAAACATGTCATTAATTTTCTTAGTTTAATGGTTAGTCTGTATGGTCAGTTTGTTTTCATTGAGAATGTGTCTGACAGTTTATCTCTGATAAAATGGACGGATTTGAGTGATATGCCTTCTCACAATGTCATTGTCCCGTTTGTCCAATAACAGTGTATATTTCATTATTCCATTTTGAGTCTAATTTTCCTTGATGTTTGTTTAGAATAAGCACTTTCTGTCCAAGTTTATATGTTATAATCCGAGTATTTGCCTGCCTGTCTGCGTATTTCTTCATGTTTTGTTTTTTGTATGAGTCCATTTTTCTTACTTTTGTGTCATTTTTCTTTCTTTCAAAGTGCGGTAGTTTATTCCTAATTGTTCTGTTGAATAATAGGGATGCAGGTGCGGATCCTGTGGATACATGAGTGGTTGTTCGATATGTCATCAAAAATTTGTAGATTTCTGTTCGCCAGTTTTTCTTTCCATTGTTAGCAGTCTTAACGCATTTTGCTATTGTTTTGTTGAAATTTTCTACTAATCCTGCTGCTTGTGGATACTAAGGCGTAACACGTTGGTGTTTTATTCCATTTGCAGTGAAGAAGTTTGTGATTTCTTGAGATACCATGTTTGGTGCATTGTCCGTTTTAATCACTGACGGGTGTCCATGTGTGGCGAATATTTTCTTAAGTCTTTGAATGATACATCTTGAAGTGAATGATTTCATGATTTCAACTTCTGGATAACGAGAGTAGTAATCTATTACTACAAGAATATATTCTCCCCCTGGGAACGGTCCTGTTAAATCCATTCCAACGGTTTGCCAGGGTGTTTCTGGTAATTCGGTTGGTGTGATAGGAAGTTGTCGTGGCGGGTTTGAAACTAACTGGCACTGGAAGCACGTTTTAATCAGCATTTCAATTTCGTTGTCATTGCCAGGCCAATAAACTTTTTCTCTTAGCATTTGCTTTGTTTTTACTATGCCTTGATGTGTTTCATGTGCTATTTGTAATACTTTTGTCCTTAGTCCCTGTGGAATTACAATTCTGTTTCCCCGTAACACAATGTTATTATGTACCGACAGTTCATTGCGTAACTTGTAGAAAATCTTGAAATCTTGATTTTTCGGCCATTTATCATGCTGAATGCACTTGATTAGTTCTTGAATGAATTTGTCCTGAGATGACTCTTTATCAATTTGATCTAAGGTCATAGCCATTGGCACGGCATTTTCGCACACATAATCCATGTAACCTTCTGTGATATTTGATATCTCACATTTTTCTTGACTATATGTTGACCTTGAGAGGATGTCAGCTGGGTTTAATGCTCCTGATTGAAATTCGATGTTGAATTTGTAACTTTGTAGTCTAAGAAGCATTCTTTCTAGTCTAGCTGGAGGTTTGTGTGTTGGCTTGAAAATGTTGACTAGCGGTTTATGGTCTGTAATTACTTTAAAGATTAATCCATACAGATAAGTGTGAAACTTTTCTATCCCCCAAGTTACTGCTAAGCATTCTCTTTCAATTTGACTGTAACGCCTTTCAACATCATTTAGTGTTCTGCTTGCATATGCTACAGGTCTTAAATGTCCATCATTTTGTTTTTGAACCAAAATTGCACCCAAACCATATGGTGAGCCATCGACCATTAGAGTTGTCTCAGCTTCTGGGTTGTAGAAAGCCATGACACTTGCACTTGTTATCAGTGATTTTAATTGTTCAAACGCAGATTGTTGTTCTTTTTCCCAGTCGAATGGAACATTTTTTCTTGTTAGTTTTCTGATAGGTTCCGAAATTGTTGCGAAATTGGGAAGAAATTTCGAGCAGTAGTTAAGCAGTCCTAAGAAAGATTTAACTTCTTTCACATTTTTTGGTGGTGTTGTATTTAGCACTGCCTTTATTTTGTCATCATGTGGCATGATTCCATCAGCTGTGAGGGTGTGACCCATAAATGTAATGGTTGTCTTGCAAAATTCACATTTACTTTTGTTCAGAGTTAGGTTTTTGTCTTAGAACTTTACGCAATGTGGCATCATGTTGTTCTTTTGTTGTGCCATATACCAATATATCATCCGAAATATTTTTGCAGTTCGGTATGTCTTGAAGAGTATGTTGTATTATACGTTGGTAGACTTCTGAAGCACAGGAAATTCCAAACATAAGTCGGCGATAGCGATATATTCCATCGTTTGTGACAAATGTTGTTATTTTTCTTGATTGTGGTTCGAGCTCTATCTGGTGATACCCCATGTTTAGATCTAGTTTAGTGAAGAATTTGGCTCCACTTAGTTCCTCTAGTGTTTCGTCAATGTTCGGCATTGAAAACCGTTCACGTTCAACTGCTGTATTTGCTTGTCTCATGTCTACACAAATTCTTATGTCTCCATTACTTTTCGGAATAATTACCAGGGGTGACACCCATGGTGTAGCACCTTCAACTTTTTCTATGACGTCAGAATCTAGTAGTTGTTTAATTTTTTCTCTGACTGTCGCATTTTGAAAGGTATTCTGCGATTTGGCTGTGCAATGGGCTTAACATCTTTGTTGATATGTAGCTGTAGCTGGAAATCTTTGAGTTTTCCCAATCCTTGAAATCTGTCACTGAACTCCGATAAAATATTATCCATGTTATTTTGATTTGTTTTCACATTGTTTATGCAGAATTTAGGTAATCCTAGATCAACTGCAGTTTGTTGTCCTAATAGTGGTGTACATTCTTTATCAATGATGTGAAATTTTATTTTTGTTTCCTTTTCATTTAATTTCATTTTCATTTCTGCAATTCCAAGAACTTTCAAAGGTATTTTTTGAGCATAAGGGTAGATCTTTGAATGACATTTGTGAAGTGATGTTGATTTTGTTTTCACTTTTTCAAAGGTTGCGCGATCTAGGCAGTTAACACTAGCTCCAGAATCTATGAGCAATTTACATTTAATTCCTTCTATTTCAACTTGCACATATGGTGACTGACATCTTGAATTTATGTTGAATACACATTCGTCTTGTTGTACATTTACATTTTCTTGATGATCATTTACGTAATGCACGTGGCTTTTTTTGAGATTTGCACATGTTTGCATAATGTCCAAGCTTGTTGCATTTACGACACGTAATATTACGAGATTTAAGACATTCGTGACCAGAATGACCTTTACCTCCGCAACGGTAGCAGCTCTTGAATTGTGTCGGTTTTTGTGCTGGTCTGGCTCTTGGCTGGTACTGCTTCCGCTGTCTAGTTGGTTTGTGTTTAACATGATTTACGTCATCTTGATAGGTATAATCTAATTTGTGTTGATTTCTTGTAGACTGTTGTATTTCATTGGCATGCAAGTTTGCAAGTTCTGTTGTGCGGGCAATATGTTGAATTTTTTCTAATGTTAGGTCTTGTTCGCGTAGAAATCTGATCTTTAATTCTTTTGAGGTACAATGTTCTATAATTTGATCGCGAATCATGTCGTCTGCTGTATTTTCTGGAAAATCAAAAGATACTGAGAGTTTTTTTAGTCTTACAATGTAATCGTCTACAGTTTCATCTGAGTGTTGTTTTTCCTGTCTAAATCTATGTCTTTCATATGCTATGTTTTTCCTTGGATTAAAGTAATGAGTTAAATCCCTGACTGTTTGGCTATAAGAATTTTCTTGGCGGATTGATGTCTCATATATGTCTTGTAATTCTTCTCCTCCCAGGTGTAATAGGAGAGCTTTTTTTCTTTCGTCTTTTGTTATTCCGGCTGCATGTATGTAATATTCAAAACGTTTGATGTAATTGTCCCAAGAACTGGATAAGTTGGTAGTTTGTCCAATAACTTTGAAAGGCTGTGGCGTTGGCAGTTCAAAAGATGCCATCTTGAAATAATTTATAGAAATCCTTGATTCTTGAAAATAGCCACAATAACTTTATCACTGAACTTATTATTAACAAGTCCTCTAGAATTAATTAAACTTGTGAAAAGTATTATCCAATCATCCTCGTCGCCAATGTAATGTCTGCTATAACATAGTTACTGGACAAGCATGGGTAGAGAGATTCAACAACGCAGCTGTCTGGTTACTAAATCTATTTACTAATGATACTACATAGAGGTGATGCCAGGTGAATATAGGCGGGGCTTATCAGCTAGTGGCTAATACTAGCTGACCAATAGCGAGTCAATATATTACAGGGAACAAGGTGTGAAGTGAGGACACATTGTGTAAAGTGAGGACACGTGATGTAAAGTGAGGACACAGGGTGTGAAGTGAGGACATATGGTGTAAAGTGAAAACTGAGTAGTATGAAGTGAGGACACATGGTCATGTTCCCAATCTTGGCTCATCTTCACTATATTTGGATTGAGGGGCAGGCACGCTTACCGCTAGTCAACCGCTTCCTTTATTTGTAAACATGTATTTCTGTTATATACTGTTTGTGCACTGAATTTCATTGAATATTCAATTCCTTACGATAACTAAATACACTGTATATGTTAAGGCCGTCAAAATGTCAGAAAAGTGCAATACACCAATGGGTTATTGAGTTATGGTCTATAGCCCTTCATAAACTTCATTTACCGAATATTCTACTTTAAATGTATTGAGCGTTTTCTATTCTTCGGTTGTATAACAATATAGATTTAATTAGATCTAATATAAGTTTGTCTTTTCATTTCGTAACTGGCCCAAAGGCAGTTTCTGTTGTAGATAAACCGTGAATAACGAATGAATGTAAGGATATTTTTTATGAAACATTAAAATCATTTACTTAAAACGCCGTATCGTTTCCATCTACGGATAGATCCAAAAGATATTCTAATGACGCAATTTATATGGCTGATTGGACCACAAAGATAAAAGAATGACGAATGTTGTTGTTTTGTTATCGTTGTAGGATCTCTTGATCAGTTTTTTTTAAATTTTGTATGACACATGGAAAACCAAATGTGCGTTATACTCGTACTTGTTATATAAGTTACATGTAATATAGCTCCGTGATAACAGAGTTAACAGTTAAATGAAATGGCCGCCATCAATGCAATAGTAACTACTCGATCATTTCCGTCAGACTCCGAAAATGGCAGACGGCACACTAGTACGAATACTCAGACCAACTAAAACCCATGGCTGAAAAAAGTAATTAATATGCTTGAGATCGTTTGACCAATTCATTTTGTTTTTATATCGCGTTCAAGTCAACTTATATAATGTAGATTTTAACAAAAGTATTATATTATAAATTGCAAAGCTGTTGATTTTTTTTAAACTTTGTTCATGGCTGTATGCTTTATTAATATGATGTTCAATAAATACCTGTATTTAAATAAGGGAAGGATTACGCTTTTTTCGTTGTTTACAGCAAAGTCACGTGGTTGAATAAAATATCTCAAATCCATTGTTTCCGACATTATTATTGGTTACAGCTAGAGGGTTCCGAATGAACAGTTTTTGTAAGATGCCTGTTGGTTTCACATAGTTCTTCACATTTTTCTTCAAGATAACATAACATTTCCATATTGGAATGATGAATTCTGATTAAGCCAGTCTAAGGCTTGGACGGCAGCGTGCACTTACAGCTGTTGTGCATAAAGAGGTTCAATCGAATATATTATAATAATTAGTTTGCATATGGGCAATCCTCAGTAAAGTTACTGTTCAAAAAACTTATTCCTCTTATTGTAGTTTGAAATATTTATTTCACGCGTTAAGATGTGAATAAATATTTTCAAATTGATTTAAACATAGAGTTGCCCTAGTAACGCTAATTATGTAGCTTACAAAGATACCATACATATCTGAAATATATCACATATATCTCATTCCTTACTCAATATTATATCTAATTTCTTATTCACGTTATCATACAGTTAAATGTTCTACATGTATATAAAGTGTACAGTTGTCCCGTAGTGGTATTTTAAGTTTTCGTCACAAACTTTGTAACAATATCATGCTCATTAAATCAACTTTTTAAATTCAAATTCATTCAGTTTATCTATCAAGTGAGGCCAACTATACCAGATATAGAACGCTAAACTTGCCAAACTATTGGACATAACTCCAACTTGTTCAGAGTCATAGTGCTATTATTTGTTGCAGGCCTTTCGTACATTTTAGAAATCAGATACCGTCATTTCTTAACGAAAAAAAAAAATGAGTAAAAAAGCTATGGTTTTTTTTGTTTGAAATAGAAAATCTAAATCTGAAAAGTTTTAGAGGTGTTTTAAGCAGTTGTCATGATAAAAAAGCACCGATAACGACAAGAATAACAACGGCCGATAATCTCGTAACTCGGATAACATAATTATGCTTATTCATTGGCGACCAAATTATAACTTTTATGTGAAAAATGCACATACTTAAATTTTATCAATAAGGTGTATATGTGTGTGGGGGTGGGGATGGGTGTTGGTGTGTTAAAAAAGAACACAACATCTTAACACGATAAAAGATTATAAGTAAATATACACAACTGTATTTGTATACGATGTTTGCCCAACACTTCGAGTAGTTATATTCTACAAAATAAAATAAATCATACAAACGTATACAAAGCTATACATATTTTTCATACAGTATAGTTTCATTTTACAAGTAATTTTCATAAATTTTATTGTATGGATTTATTAAGAACAGACATACGAAACTATGCCGTAAAGAGGAAGCGGTGAAAGTCATGACGTCATTTCTACGAAAACAAGATTCCATGAAATTCTCACGTGACATGAATAATATAATAATTATCATTAATTTGTTCCTGACCAATGGCTGGTGCTCCCACCTACGGAATGCCGTTAGGGCCATTGCCTATTAATGTGCTGATCTGAAACGCGATAGTCGATAGTACGATGGTGAAAACGCGAAATCACGAAACTACGATGGTGAAAACGCGAAAGTACGATTATGAAAACGCGACAGTATGATACTACGATGATGAAAACACGATAAACAATTGTGTTTTCACCATCGTACTGTCGCGTTTTCACCATCGTAGTTTCGTGATTTCGCGTTTTCATCATCGTACTGTCGTGTTTTCATCATCGCACTATCGCGTTTTCACCATAGTACTATCGCGTTTTCATCATCGTACTGTCGTGTTTTCATCATCGTACTATCGCGTTTTCACCATCGTACTGTCGTGTTTTCATCATCGTACTATCGCGTTTTCATCATCGTACTATCGCGTTTTCATCATCGTACTATCGTGTTTTCACCATCGTAGTTTCGTGATTTCGTGTTTTCACCATCGTACTATCGACTATCGCGTTTCAGATTAACACATTCATAAGCGATGGCCCTAACAGCATTCCGGAATGCCGTTAGGGCCATCGCCTATGAATGGTTTGATCGGAAACGCGATACTCGACAGTACGATGATGAAAACGCGAAATCACGAAACTACGATGGTGAAAACGCGACAGTACGATGGTGAAAACACGGTATTATCGCGTTTTCATCATCGTACTATCGCGTTTTCATCATCGTACTTTCGTGATTTCGCGTTTGAAATCACCACCGTATTATCGACTGTCGCGTTTCAGATCAACACATTCATAGGCGATGGCCCTAACGGCACTCCGTACCCACCGTGACTGAATCGTTACATTCCAAATATGTCTCTCAATATTTAAAGGGACTCCAGTCAGGTTTTTTGACATGAAGGGACTGAAAATTATTTTTCGAGATTATTACTCACTTTCATGAAGTTCTTTACCAACAGATTATAAACTCGAACCCAATTTTCCAGATTAGCCATTCTTATTGTGAATAATTTCCCAAAATTAAAAGCGTTGAAACGTTTTTATTCAAATCGGACTAAGAATTGTAAAAACATACGATTTTCAATGTATTTCTGAGTATATCATATTTTTTTTTTAAACTTTTTTACATATTTCTTTTTAAGTGTCCCAGTTGATTTATGTGAGGAACTTAATGTTTTTCTTACTTTTGGACCTCAGTGGAGTTTCTTTAATGTGCATCATATGTATTGAGCCCTGTTCAAAAAGACGTGTTGAATGATTCATAATCAAAAAATAATATATGTTGTTTGGACAACCCTCGTTTAGAGGATTCCATCAAGTATACTTATAAAAGTACCAAAAAGTAACATGACAAAAAAGACTCATATAAAACGTAATTAAAACTATGATATTACATTTATTAGATGTAGTTTAAATATTAAACTGTAGCCAATTTGAAACTATTTAAACACGAATATCATCTAACTTGCACATCGCGTTGACAGATTTTAAATTTTTTTCTCAGATGACTACGAGCAAATAAAAACAAATCTCATGCTCCCCATATGCTTCCGTAACTCTCATGGCCGTGTAAAATTATGTACATGATCAGAATTATCAAAATTGTCAAAGGTAGTTTAACGACAGCGACCGATGACAGAATAAGATATTTTGTAGTACTTAGTAGATGGTTTAACAACATGGCGACGAGAATTTATCTTTGGGAGGCTACCAGATTAAAAGGTTTCGGGCATATTGCTTTGGAACTATCGGATGGGACTTATGTGAGTTGGTGGCCAGAAGAAGAAATGGAAGGCGTTATGGAAGCTATTGCTGGATCTAAAGCTAAGTGGTTCGAAGACTTTCAAAGTGAGTTTAAACTATACGGAAGTCCAAGTAAAACGTTTTACTTGAGTGGTTTAGATGAAGAGAAAATAGAAGCATACTTTAAGCAGCTGCTAAAAGGCTCAACAAAATGGGATTTAATGACGAGAAGTTGTTCGGCTAAAATCTACCAGGCACTATGCGAGGGTTCAGAATGGTTTAAAGCTCGAGCCGGCAAGATAGTAACTCCGACAGCAGTCGCGAAGCTAGCAGAGGCCTATGCTAAAAAAGAAGAAAAGAAGATAGTACCGGGATCATGTTGTTTCTAAAAAATGGTTTTGGCGTGATAAACTTGATGTGGTAGAGGAACAACAGGCCATGTCTTACATCCAAGGATCAAACAGTGTACTTTCTTTAATACAAGTATCTTATAAATTGGCAACATTTAAAATATTGGATGTTTAGAACTGAACTTTGTACGACAAAATATATTTTTATTATTATTATTTAAGCACGGAAAAATACAAGAACTTTGTCCATAATTGGCTGTGTTTAGGTAAATATTATTTTATATCGTCATATCTTTGTAGGGACAGCCTTTATTGGTGTAAATAGTATTTTCTTGAAAGCTAATTTTGAAAAACCAATATGCAAAAATATGTTTCTTAAACCTACGACCGTGATTGATTGCAAAAAACGTATGGCACAATAGGTGCATTTGTAAACAGAATAAATAAGAATAGACAACATTATTGAATACAATAATGATATGTGAAACGGATAATTAAACAACAAAGTAGGGTCAAATAATCATTTTACGTTACGTAAATATGTTTTGATTATATATATATGTTTTTATTTCTTTAAAGTATAGTGATGTCTTTTATTTATTTCATTGTTCTTTTTTTAACCTCACCCCATAGCCTATATCTATTACACCATCCGCCCTCCCCCTCCCACTCATACATAATACATGTATATTACATATAATATCCTTGTTGATAATTTTCAACCAGCAAATCACGGTTTTTATCAATTGAAGAATGAATATTTCGAGTTGCGCATGCTGCTCTTTTACAGTCTTCGTGGATCACATACTTGCCAACAGGCTTTTTATCATACAGCTGGGACAAAGACTGCAACATATACCTTAGTATAAAGTTGCGCAGTACACCTTTCTATGGATATCTACTTGCTCATGATTTTCTTCTTTTAAACATAGTAGTGCATGTATTAATTTCTTCTAAGAACATGCTGTCTTAGATCATCAGCCGATTCATTGGCAGACACTCGGTATCAAAAGTATTTTGTTAAAATGCTGAGTTCTTTTGAAACTTACCTACATGTAAACGTGACAGGTTTCAAAATAAAATCATGAGGGCGGTGTTACGACTACTGCTTAGAATCGAACAAACTCTACCTTCCGAAAGAAAACGTCAATTTGAGAATCCTTCCGTATAGATATTTCTTAGGTTGTTAAGGCAACGCCCCCTTTTCCGGGCGCCTTAATGTATAAAATTTAATAAACTATTATCAAGAATTATAAATACAGCCGTTCAGATTCCTCATATAATGAGCCTTCTAAGTACAAACATGTACCAGGTCATTTACAATATTACACGATGTCACTGTAAGATACGTTGAGTATGTATTTGTATCTGGTGGTAAGCACGGGCGTAAGCGGTGCTTAATCCTCAACACTAAAAAGTGATTGGAAACAATGATCCTAATGGACCAGAAAATATAACAACATAGAAGATGAAAAGTACGGATAAACTTTGAACAGATGCAACACAGCACTAGGCAACAACTCTGAGATAGAAGAAGCTTATGAAAATGGCAAAAACAATTGACAGATGAGTATAAACAATTGACAGATGAGTATTGTGTTTGCGAAAATGGTAAAAACAGATTGGTAGGAATGTTATGAGATCTTCCAGTATTTACTTTATCTTTGTTAAGTTTTTTTACAAGTTAGCAAGAGTTTGCTTGCGGCATAATAAAGTGGCTCTATATAAAACCCGAAGCGTCCGTGGCCGAGTGAATAAGGTCGTTGACTTCAAATAACTTGCCCCTCACCGCTGTGGGTTCGAATCCGACAGGGACTTTGGATTATTACATGCGGGGAAGCTATCCAGCTAGCTTACGGAATGTCGGTGGTTCTACTCAGGTGCCCGTTCGTGCCGGGTCCTCCACTAGTAAAGCTGGAACGTCGCCATATGACCTATAGTTTGTCGGTGTGACGTAAAACGCAACCAAACAAAACAAACAAACAAACTCTAAAAAAACAAACGAAAATCTGAAATGCCAGAACTGATGGTGAATTTAAAGTTGAATTTTAAGTTAAATTTATCAACCTTGAACGACATGTTAGAGTTTGTAACTGAACATGAATGAAAATTGTCAAGACATGTTAAATCATATGTTTGTGAATTTTTGTTTATATAATAACAATTGAAACACATTGAATTTTACCCAGTTTACTTCTTTTGATGCTTATTCAATGACTCTCCAGTACTGACCTTCCAAGCATGATATGTTTGAAGCACCTATTCGTGCACCGGTATTAAACGTCAGACCATGGATGGTCTCAATGATGATGCATAGATAGAACATTGTATACCTTAAAAAGGGATCTTTTTCTTATTCACATATATATTAACATAAGACTGTGTGGCATCAACGTGAGAATATAGTCTGGCATGCATATTTACATGTTACAACGAAGAAGGTTTAAATCAGTCATAATAACGCATAAGTTGATAAAAACGATGAATATGGAAAGATGTACATTGTAATTTTTCTCAATAGCAAAAGAATATACTTCGAAAACAGCGGATACAAAATGAACGATGGAAATATATATGGAGAAGTTAAGATAAAAGAAACTAAAGTTTAATTGACTTTATGTCTGTGATAAAATAAGTATATTAAATTCTCCGGTCCTAACACCTCTAGCTTTATTAGACCTAAAAAGGCTACACTAGGATTGAGCAGCAGTTTATCAAGTCCACCCAGAGCGCAGAATTTTATAGAATTCGTACTGGTACGTTTTCTTTCATTTAATATCGAAAGTAACTACCCTCATCACCATTGCTGTTAGGATTCATAGTCATTTAAATGAAAATAACATCTAAATCTATCATATCAATGAATTTAAAAATGAGAAAAACACTTCCTGGTGAATCTGTATGTTAATACGATCACGATCTTTAGAGTATCGGTAAAATTTCTCGTGTCAAACTAATCGGAAAATCCAAAATAAAATACATTTAACCACATCCGCAAAAAGTACTATTCAAATTAATTTTAAATTATGTTATGTTTACTCTTTAATTTTATATTTGGTTGAGTCCGTTCTATAAGTTTATTTAAGTTTTTCTGTTTTTTTTTTTTTTTTTTTTTTTTTGGTTTGCTGTCCAATTGTATGTCTTCTGTTAACTGACCTTAGGCTTGTTGTATTTTCCGTTGTTGTCGTCTGCCCTTAAATGTTCTGTTGTTGCATTTGCCGTTTAGTTATTCTGTTATCGGTCTACTTTTCCTGTTCTATTCTGTTCTGCGTCTTGTTGCCTGAAGTTTTCTTTTTGTTTGCGCTGTTAAGGACGGTCTGTTATATCTCTTTTATTGAATTCCGATTGATTTGATTGTGTCTTTTTGCCCATATCATTATGTCTCTTGTCGTGTTTTTATTGTCTTTTTTATGTTGTTTACAGTAATGTTTCTTGCCATGTTCTGTGTTTTCGTTACACGTTTTGTAGTCTGTTTTGTATGCAGTGTATAGTAGCCCTGGTTTTGTTGTTTTATGTTATTGTTAAGTCTTTTGATGTCTTTATTTATTAATGTATACTGTTGTAGCGCATTTCGCTATGATTAGCTATTGTACCTCGTTTCCTGTTCCGTTTTGTATCTTGTTTTATTTGTACCGTTGATGTCCTTGTGTCTTGTATTATTACTATGATCCGTTATGTCTCTATTGTTTGTTCCGTTTTGTGTCTTGTTGTCTGCCGGGTGACTTCCATCTTTGTATGTCGTTCCGTTGTTATCTGCCGGTTGACGTTGCTTTTTGTATGTTGTTCCGTCGTTTCCTGCCAGATGACGTCCCTTTTTGTATGTCGTTCCGTCGTTACCTGCCGTCTGCCGGATGTCGTCCCTTTTTGTATGTCGTTCCGTTGTTAGCTGCCGAGTGACGTACCTATTTGTATGTCTTTATGGTCTGTTCCCTAATGTCTCTTTTCCGTTTGAATTGAATACTGGTCGGTTTAGTCTACATCTGTTTTTTTAACCTAGTCTCTGTAAGTTCTATACGTTTATTCTCTAGAGTTCTGTGTTTTGTCAGTCTCGTTGTCATTTCATTCTTTTAGTGGAGAAGCGGGGGATCGAACTCACGACCCCTTGATAGGTAGACAGTGTTACCACTGCACCATAGCGCCCGCTCTGAGTAATAACTGTTTTTGAAAGTCCTATATACATGATTACTTCAATGGCTAACAAAAATGTATCACAATTAAATTTTAACACCTTTACTTAGGTAGCCAACCCACGTTACTTTTAATTTATCGTGAAAAATAATATTACTCGATTTATGATTTATTTTCATAAATAACTTTGCAGTTACATTAAGATATCTTGGAAATTGAGTTGAAGGTACCCGAAATTTTTAGGTATATCAGATGGTGGGATAATCTTCTTGTAGAATTTCCCTGAATTCGAGAATGAATTCCTAAATTTTTAAGAGCTGCTATGGTATCGCAAGCCCACGTACCAATCTCCCGATTTCAGACATTTAAAGCAAATAAACGGGCTATTTAACATAATGAAACGTTTTAAGTTGCATGAGAAACTTGTCATATTAAAATCAATTTGATGAAAAAAGAAAATGATATGATAGATAACACTGCAATATAGAGATCAAAGCGATTATTTGGCGTCCGCGCCGAAGCGCGACGTTCTTTTTGGAAAGAAATCAGATTTTGTGAAAGGGCAGTTGGAACTTCTGGGGCCTTTTCGTCTGTCATAAAAGCCGATCATTTATAATGTAAATATATCGAATACAATATATTTAAACCAACTGGAGAATTTCGCAATGCAAACATATTCAAATGAAATTATCTTATTCGTCAATTAATCTTGATCTTCGTTTTTTCAATAAATCATGTGGGTTATTATGTATGTAACTGCTGTACTTATAAATAGAATGATGACCTTAACATTGTGAAAGTACGAAAGTCTTTTTATAGCAGTAGTTTTAGTTTAACGAAACGGTCATTTGTGTCGCGCTATGGTAATAAATAATGAACTAGAGAATTTTGCAGAAACAATTAATTGCCCTCTTTATAAATCTATAGAAAACATTTAAGTAGGCCATTTTTACGAATTGTTATCTCATAATATTATCATTTTGAAATTGCCTTTTTCGTGGGTCTATCCGGTTTTCTTTTTAACGGCCCTGATTGCACTTATGACATTTTTTTACCGTGAATGTTAAAATTGACCTAGTTCATAACTTTAAATGTCGGTTTTATTTTGACGTTGTGTGACAGTTAACAGGTCTAATAAAACCTATTCGCTGTTCAAGTCTCTTTAGGTAACTGTTCTATATTTTGTTTGAAGGCAATCGATTTTATGGTAGTTTGAGTGGAATGTTCATTTGCCGAATATTGTGACATTTTAACAGAAACTTTCGTCTGCAATTTTGACATGAGTTGTTATGGGTTTATTGATAGGAATGTAAACACACTGGTGGGTCAGATTAAAATAGTAGATTGACCTCCCAATAAAATCAATTAACAGACTTTGTTCCTTTTGACAACTATTTTGTATGTTCCAAAGACTTGGAACAATTCTATCAAATAACCAATATTAATGATATTATCAAAAATACCCTCTATTTAATATAAGTAAACTTATACCATATAGGGGGTATATTTTGGATGTTATAGACCTGTATATTATCGTTAATATTGATAGAATTTCAAGTTCCTGTGGAAAAAAAAAATTCTAATCTCTAGCATGCCTACCAAAGTTCATGATGAACAATGTATTTTGTCTGCCCATTCATAAATGATATACAATTCTGGTAAAAACCAATTACACAATAAAAAGTTTATAAGAATATCTTGTCATCAGATGTCTACTAGTTCATCTTCACTTGCTGCATTTCTTACTTAGACGCCCTTTAATGCTTTGCATCAATGCTTTTCTTGTAAGACACATTAAATAAATAAAAGAATGCGACATATCATTGCGTCAATTAATGTCTTGTACATCTCTGCAGTTATGGAATTTTAAGCCCCAAATGAAGCTATTATATTTTATGCTGTAATGTTACAACAGAATTAACTTTTTCATACACAAATTTGCATTTTATCCGCAAATTCTGTTTAACATGAATGTTTACACTGAACAACTTTATGATATAACACTTTACATTTCCCATTATTTAAATACTTTGTTAATTAACAGACTATTAAAAACTTTCAAAATTGTGTAGTTCCCCTTTTACTGCGAGGCGAAAATAACAGCTATTTTAGGTCAAAGCAAAACCACAACAATGCGTCGACAGATGGAATATGCAATATCTGCTCATCCACGCCCCCTCCAGCGCAATGCCCCGGGAATGGGGTCGGGTGCATTTCATCAAAGGTTTTACGGGGTTATACATCAACATCAATTATTACTTCATTTTATTAAATATTTCTAATCTAAATTTAGTTAAAAAAACTATGTAATTCTATATCATTTGATAATGTAGAAACATATTCACCAATTATCTAACTTAACTACAACGTACAATGCAATATTTTGAATTTTGAAGAGCTTAAATGCCAGTAAGTACTGAGTAGACAAAAATTGCTATTTTCGTCTGATGTTATTTGGTTCTCGTAAGGCGCTGTCAGTATGGCGGGCAAATAAGAGATCATTTTGGCCTGACACTGGTCAATACCGAAGAAAACTTTAAAATTCTTAATTTTCAAGAATCTTTGCCTGTAAATAAAAGCTATATCTGTTACTTTAATATCTGTAACTTACAATAAGTATAGTTCGAAAACGACTTCGATCATACACATTCAAATATTACCGTTTGTATGAAAATATAATATACTTTTCAATGAATTTCTCAAAATATAGTCTATTCTTATACATACAAAGAAGGTCTGCTTAATTTTGTATTTTTGAAGCAGAGGACGAACATGTTTCTTGAAAGTGATGCAGTTTTTTCAAATATAAAATGAGTAAGTGGGTTAATAAAATTTATTATTCAAGCAGAAAACAAATCAAAATGTTTTGTATGAATGATAAAGTCAATTCATTTATATTGTGCAACTTTTAATTATTGGCGAGTCCAGCTGATCGCTTAGTTTTTTTCTGAGAAAAAGCAGGTGCTACTATACATTATCAACACTTCCCTGACATGATATCTCACTTAGCTGATCATTTATGGGAAATTATTTTATCTAGGTTTATTGGTGTACATTGAAATCATATACGTATAACAATGCTGGTGCGACGTAAATTTATGAAAAAAGTAAGTTTAAATAATGGTTGATAGGGAAGAGAAAATCACAATTCATGCATCATTATATTTGTTAACAATGAATACAATCTGAAACATAAATAGTCTTTCGCACGGAAACAATTGTATGGAATATATGCGGTTAACATACTGATAGGAGAAAATCTTCAAGTTTTCCATTTTGAAATTCATACATACATGTACATTTATACATTAACTGATTGTATGGGCTTTTTGGTTTTACACATATAATGTATGTTGGATAAAGACACAGAACAGTCTTTACCCTCCACATATTTGATACTTGAATAGAGAAAAAAAAAACGGAATCCCTTAAGAACGCCCAAAAGGACAAATTTTAAATTCTTTCATGCTCGGGTTTTTAGCCTGTTCATGGACGGGGACAGGAAAGTCAAGTTACCGTCCACGCCCCTAGCACCGGTGTAAGCAGACACACAATTGATGAAATTTGAATTCAGAAACATTCGCAGATGCGTTCATACAGCGGTTCATGGAACCTTCAATGTCTTACTTTCCCGGCATTCCATGAAATGCGGCGTATGGTCCCCAAGCAAAAGAAAGCGTATGCCCTTTACGAGAAAGCAATGAGCGGAATAAAACAATATGGAATTTTAAAAGGGGATCAGAGTTTATGAAGCCTTCATATCATAAATAAGACGTATAAAAGCAGGCAATATATCCTAAGCATGATTTTGACAGTATACAAGTAAGAATACTGGAAGTAATCAAGTAATAAAAGGTCAAATAGCAGAAGCTTAGAATATCAGAAACATGTACAAACAACAATAATGTCGCGCGAAACGATCTTCACGGATCGAAAGTATAATATATTTGATTATATGTACGGTGCAACTTGGCCTCCACACGGCACAAATAGCATTGAACTCTCACATTTAATGTTAGATTATTTCCTTCAATGATAATATTTTGTTAGTATGACCTTATCTTCTGTTAATTTGCTGCTATGAGAGCCTCACTGTACTTTAATGTTTATCTACGGAAACTTCAATGTGTCACCTCTTACGCGATCTTTTGTGAGAAGATTTACGCAAGTGGAAAAAATAAGGAAAAAATTATAGGCATGATATTGTCAGTGTTTCGCAAAAAATAATTCGAATAAACGAGAAAATTCTAGCTAATTGGCCAAATTTTTTGTTGCAAAAAGCTGAAACGTTGCACGTGACGTGTAATATTTTGACGAGAAATTAATAAAAGGTCTTTTTCGGAAAACATATAGACGCAATACGAGATACATTTCACTTTAACGAAAAAAATTATGACGCAATACCTAATACATTACACATTGTCAAAAAACTTTTGATGCATTATACGAATACATTTCATTTGATAAAAAAATGTTTGCACAATGCTTAAAGTGTAGTCCGCTTTTCGTTATATTTTTGTCGACATCGTCTTACCTTTTCACACACGGTGACTGTTATTTCGTAAAATGACTTTTCTTTTTATCAGGCATATTTTGCTATAGGAGGCAGCATATTTATCGAAGTCATGGAGAAAATTTTAACAGTATTGGTATGTTATTATTATCATCATTATTATTATTATAACTATTATCAGTAGCAGTAGTAGTAGTGGCGGCGGTAGTTGTAGCATCAGAGAAGTAGCATTGGCAGTAAAAGCAGCAGCAGCAAAACCAGCTTGTTACTGTAGTAGTAGTAGTTGCAGTCGTAGTAGGTACTTGTGGAGATACACGCTTTAATAGATTCACTTATTCAGCTTTTCATGGTAGCTTAATGTATATTCTGTGGTTTACAGACTCTTTTCGTCCGTGGTCCATCGTCTGTAAAAAAGTTGACGTTAACCCTCTAGCGTTTTCATTTTTGCTTTGATTTTGACTTCATGTAAGCTAGATCAAGCTAGAAAATGGGTTATTTCGGGTGAAATTCAGGGTCTAAGTGACTTTAGAAACAGCAAAAATGGTAAATAATTAGCAATTTGGCACATTTGCCTTTGGTTTACGGAACCTTTGCTATAATAACCACCAATAGGTTTATCTTGGAACCATGTAACTTTGGTCGGGCTTGCTTTTTTACTTTTTTGAGTAACCTGCAATTGAAGAGGTCAAAATGGCTCAAAATATTTATTAGCATGAGTCCTAGGAATATCGGAAAAAGAACAGTTGAGTAGGTTCAATATCGGAGACAAAGGGGCCCCTTAAGGGAGACAAAATATCCATATTTCGGTCACTCTGGTTAGATGCTATTTTCATATCTTAAGTATATTTAGTTAGATATTGTGTCTGGATAAGTACTTCAAATACCAAAAAGCAAGTCCACATGACCTAAAATACCTATTTTGAGCTTTTGGACACTCCTGCAAGTTCATGTATCTACAAATCTTTTGTATAATTGGTAAGAAGAAGTATAAGGAAGAGATCTAGGAATATCGGAACGACCGGGTCAGTGGGGTTAATAACTGGAACATAGGGGCCCCTTTAATGGCTAAAAATACCCATGTTTAGCTTTTGGACACTTGTTTACATTTCCACGTACATAGTTCATAAAAGATAATAGTCGTATCAGGATAAGTTCTCAGAATTAGAAAAAAAGAGGTTCATGTTGCTGTATTTGGTTCAGCTTTGGATGGTGGCTTGGTTACCAGGGTGCCTACGCTTCTTGTGCCGTGGATGGTACATACCTCATTATCTTACAACGCAAAAATGGCTTTGTCCGCAGCTAGAGTTATACCAGGGACAGAGCATTATATAGGTTAGGTAAAGGATTTGTTTTCTATAGTTTTACCCCGATTGAAAAGGCCAGTTTTATTAGCTCATGAGACACATTTTTACGCACAATTTCTCTCAAATCCTCCCTTCTATATAATGTGAGGGATACATTTAGCAACCGGCTACCTCAGCCACCCAGGTGGGATACGAACTTCGATCTGCCTCTTCGTAAGTGAACGCCAATACCACTAGGCCACAGAGACAGACAAACATTCAAATGTGTATAATGAAAATAAATGAAAATGTCACTATTGTTTTGGAATCTAATAAATATCAAAAATTTCTAAGATTTAACAGTTCATGCTTTAATTCTAAATTCAAAATTTAAAAAACTGCAATCTACGAGGACAAAGAGTTAAAATAATAATCAAACAGTTTACCAAAATACTTTCAAAATATGATAAATGCAGTAAATTATGAAACTTGGTGCATTCATTTGAACCATTACGAAAAATTGGAATTGAAATATTGGCTACCAAAGCTAGCAACAGGCCTACTATTGCTAGAACGCTCGTTGAGTGGAAAGGTTTTCTATGCAATTAATTTTCTTCTCTAGTGAAAGTGTTGCAATTTAGCTGACATTGAAAAAAAGGCAAGTTTAACTAGAACTGAAATGCCCCAACTTATCAGTCTGCCATTGTGAAAGACTTTTTGACAGAAGAAAGGTTACAGTTTTACTGCACCCTTTTTATTCACAATATCTTGCCCCTTGCGACATGTTTTTCTCAGTTTCGCAAAATATAATTTAAAAATGAATTAATGTTTCATACAAGATAACATACAATATACACTTTGAAACTTAGAGCCTTATAAGCTTATAGCTTTCTTCACAATCGAACTAAAATAAATTCTGTATAAACCAAGAGCCTTAACTCCTTATCACCGAGGCTAGTTTGTAAGTCTGGTGTTAGTAACAAACCATGTATAACGTTAAGGAATACCTTCAAATCCATATGATATACTTCGGAATCCGACCATTGCTGACTAAAGGTCATCGAATATACAAATGTCTCAGGTCAATATTACAAAAATGTCTGTGTTCAAAATGCGAGAAACAATATAAAACAAAAAGGGAAACGGGATAATCCCCCAGACGCAATGAAAACATAATTGCAGACGTTATCTCGTTACATTATCTCATGTGACTTGATGATTTAAAAATTGGAAACTTAATATTCTTCAGTATTCTTGCATTCTTCTTTGTTTCGTGCTTATGATTTCAGTAAAGAATCACACTCAAAAACAAGCAGCAGGAGAACAGCTAAACTCTGTTTCCATAAGAATTGTAATGATTATGTTGATAAAAGTGATGACAACGATGAAATTGACGATGACAATGACGACGACGATACTTTGTAGCACATGAAGGTTCATAAAATCGTACAAGGCACACATTATTCAATTGTGGTGTAATACTTAAACCAAGTGCAGCATTGTCTTAAAATACGCCGGTCATAAAAGCTTTTGATTGACATGTGGGCATTATAGAGATGAATAGCAATAAGCTGTAATTGTGATATTGACTTTTTCATGTATGAAACAATACATTAAATGGTGGTAAACATTTCTATAAGGTTTCATAAAAATTCTTCCATGCATGTAGGAGATATTACTATTCTCCAGACAAAATCCAATACTTCATCATCTTTAGTGATCTTGACCTTGCATAAATTGACCTAAAATACAAATGCCATAGCGGTATTCATGATAATGACCATTTGTACTACATTCCCTCAATAAATAAAGACTAAATGGTCCATGTACACATCTTCACTTTTTATCTGAACTTTAACCGTTATTTGTCACTTTGCCTTAAGTGCAGGGGCCAATTTTGCTCCTTACACTCTGCGTCACAATAATAAACATCTGTGCCTAGTTTAATTAAAATCCCTCTATATTATCATTAGTTTTTCTCCGGAGAAACATTTTTCAATGACCTCTAAGTGTGACCTTGAACTTTAACCTACAAACCTGATTCATGCGCGCGACACAGCTTCTTTAAGTGGTGAACATTACTATGAAGTTTCATAAAAATCCCTCCATGCGTGTAAGCGATATGCTCTGGAAAGAATTTGGATATTTCATCATCTTCAGTGACCTTGAATTTGCATATATTGACCTTAATTACAAGTGCCACAAATGTTGTCATGATATTGCCTATTTGTGTTACAATCCCTCAATAAATGATGAATAAATGGTCCCTGTACACAATTTCATTTTTTAAAATCTGAACTTTGTTAATAAAAAAAGATTAAATTTCTTTAGACAGGCAGGTCTCCAGTGTGTGATTATAACATGGCTATGTAAGACAAGCCATTACCAGCCAGGCGACGATTATGCCTATCAAATGACTTGGAATGCAGTGAAAGTTGAAAACGGCTGGCAAATTGTACACCCATATTGGATGTGTAATCCTGTTGGCAACCATGGCAACCACAAGCAAGATTACTGGATCGAGAATAATGGAGCTGATGTTGGTGTCAACGTTATCTTTGAAACTTTTCAAGAGCGATACTTCATGCCTAAACCTGAAGAATTCGTCTACGAGTGTCATATAAACCAGAATGGCAACTTCTAAGAAGTAATGCTACTGTAAAAGATGCAAATACGTTCCTCAAAATGCCATTTTTTCTCCCTCCATATATTTCTAGTGGTCTTAAGCTTACAAGTGAAACGTGTGATTTGAAATGTGACAAAAATGGAGTCTGTATAATACAGTTTGATTTTCCGCCTGAAAATGCTGTCAAATATTTTCTACAGTATAAACTTTTAAAAATGGAAAGTCCCTCAGGTTGTAAGGAAGCTGACTTGACATCAAAAATCGTATTCAATTCAAGAACTGTAGATGGTTATAGCTTTGAAATAAGGGCGTCTACAAGTTTGTGATATATTATGGTCCATACCAATATTCCCCACTACGGCTATGTAAATTCAAACTCATGTGCTGTGATTTACCAGAGGAACACACGGTGTTACCATTTGAGTGCTGCCCACTTTTAGTATGGGGTTCGGGTCCATACTCACATGCAGCCGGGTTAGTAATTCCTTCCATATTTTCTGGACGGATTCCTGTACGTGCAAGGTAGGAAACGCGTTTTAAGTCACAAAGACAACCACTTTACCAGCAAACTTAGTAATGCTGATGCAGGGTCTGTCCGATGTGATCATGGAAACAGTGCAGAAAAGAAACTTGTGATGTATATACACGTTGCAAAGTCAAATATCAAGGAAGAAAAAAATGTCTGTACCTATCTTTTGTCAACATTGGTTAAACCAATAGGAATCAGTAAAGTGAGATATTGAGTAAGTCAACTTAAACAGTTTTTGAACATACATAAACATTTACCACGGAGTATTGAAGTAATGAATGAATCGAAATTATATAAAGAATTTTACTTAAGGATATGAATGTGCAAATCGAAATGCCGTGTAGTATAACACCATATGTAGTGAAAGGTTTATTCAACATTGCTAATTTTTTGGAACGTCAAAAAGTTGTAGTGTTTAATGCTAAAAGAGCTGGCTCTTGAACTGATTCACCGTGATTGTTTCATTGTCAAAGACTTGCCCCTGATTGTTTTATTGACAAAGAATTGTTCCTTGAGTGTTTAATTACAGGAGCTTGTATTAAACCAAGTCGTTCAAATCATTATGATTCAAACTTTTCCTGACAATATTCGGAAGCTTTTTATCTGGTTTAAATATTTATATGATAGCACCTGAGCCATCTGCTTTTTCAGAATTCCATTGATTTAGGTCTTCTGGCATGACTTATAACAAGAAACAAAGAAATGTTCTTAAAACTACAATCAAATCAATTTTACATAATACCCTTTAAATAAGTGCCTATCATAACAATGTCAGATGTTACGTTTGCGTAGATGAAAGTTTAAATCGCAGAAACTAACTGTCATTAAATTGTTATACTGGTATTGAATATACTAGTTATATATACAATATGTAGAGTTTGCAAGAATTTGTTGTGTATAACTTGTGTATCACTTGTTAATAGCAGCAAAACGTTTTGAATAAATAGGCAAATATCAATAATGTGAGGGACAAGATTGAGAAGACGTATTTAAGCCCTGATGAAAATATTGGTGAGAAAATAAACACAATCAAAAAGTTTATTGAACAGTATGAAACTCAAGGAATTTTACCATCTATTAAAGAACACATTTTTGTTTTGAAGTTGATAGGAGACTTCCTTTGCTTCAAAAATGGTAATAATTTTCAAATCAAAATCATCTAGTATTTCTAAATAATTTAACTATTTTGATTTTTTGAGCGTATGCGAAAGAGAAGAATGTTAACAGTGGTAAGGACAAATTTTTAAGTTATGTAGGGCTCTCATTTACGAGAAAAGAATACATATGTTATGCTCTCTAATTTTTTATGGAATCCTTTGCATAATTTTGCAATTATGTAAAACCAAATAAACTTGTATCAACAAATATCAGCCTTTTTTAAATAGTGAAAATTTTGTATTTATGTACAATTTCAGAGCTTAGAGAGTGCAAATTGCACCATAGGGATGACAAAACAAAGAGGATTCTGCAAATTACAGAGAAGTTTGTATACAAGAAAGCCTTACAGAAAGAGATTGCTGAAGCCAAAAAAGTGAAAAAAAATAGCATCCTTAGCAGGATACTCTGCTCGAAATGCTTTAAAAGAAGCTTTAACAGAAATAGGAAACATGTCCCAGCCTCCTTAAATTATAACCAACACAGTTAAAGCATTGCTTTATCTGCTAGGGGAAATACCGGAAGTATGTACGAGTTTAAAATCAGCTTAAAGTTGACAAAATAGAAAATAAAATTAAAAAATGTTCTCTTAACCATTGCTAAGAATTGCTAGACATTTATATCTAAAAATGTATATATATCTAATAAATTATCCAGAAGAACTATCATTAAAATATACAAATGTATAGAGACTAGCGTGATTCATTTTATAGTGAATGCTATAAAACTTAGTTATTTGTGTTTTCGCAATTATACACTATTGACTAACATTCCAGTGCGACAAACTAAAGTGAGTGGTGCCTTTTTTCTTTATTGATTTGATCTGTTTTCTACTGAAATATAAGTTTAGATTAAATAGGACTCTAACTGGAAGAATATGAATTTCTTTGTCAAAAAAGACGTTAAGAAATTCTGACGAAAATGCAACAGATGGACTATATTAACGGTATTTCAGGCAACAAAAACAATTTAATCTAAATATGATGACAATGACATTAGGATGGTAAGTCCTTGCGCTCATACACTTTACCTGGGTAGGTTATTCTAATTTAATAAATGATCACATAACTTTAGGTGTCACGTTACAATGAAAGCAGATCGGGAGATTCTTTTTACTTAAAGATTGTTTTCATGAAAACAATTATTCTGATAACCCGGTATAAAAGAACTCTATCTCAAGGTTTAAATACGTACATATACTTCAATATGAAAATGCTGTTTCTGATTTTTTTCTGTTCAAAGAAATATACTTGCACTCTTACTTGATGTACTATTAAGTTAATACAGTATATTATACAATTCTTGAATATAGACAGAAATATAATAGACAGAAGTTATGACACCCCCTAATACGAAACCCTCTGCAATGACAAATAAATATTTTTGGTTAAATATTAAGGAAAATGATATAATTACCCACCTCCCCCCTTATATTTGCTTATACCGATTTGTCATACCATGGATTTTGAGTTACCTTACTATTTCATAATTTTCTTTCTCTTTGTAGGCAAACGGTGTCGCTGAAATCCGGCAAGATAGCATTATACCTGGTAATTAACATACAAGTTTCATCTTGATGCAAGAACTACCGTAGCAGAAGTACACAATGTAAAATTTTATTTGACATAAATTTGAAGAAATAATCTGTCTCGACAATTGTTTTTGGTGAACTCTTGTTTGTCTTTTGCGATTTTTAAAATCATGTTCACCATTGTTTTTTTCACTTATTACTAATTTACTAATAAACATTCTTTTAGTTTGGGACCATACGTTTCTTTTCGTGGGCTTGCGTGAAAGTGTGACACAGAAAGTTCTATTATTACGGCCATAGGACAACATCGATACATGTTTCTAATTTAATTCTAGAAATAGTTTTTTCTGTTTTTGACTTTAAATTCTACTTAAACCGATGCAAGGCCCTGTAAATTTCTTTTATATTAAAATGAACATTTTTTTATATTTTTTCTTATTTTGTATTTTAATGTTTATGTAAACGTCATATTACATTACATTATTTAAACTAAGATTATAACTGGTAAGTAAGTAAGTTTTTTATTATTCTGACATTTGCATCATAAATTACAAAGAACACTTTAAATTTATACGCACACATTTTTAAATTGATAGATGCGAAAATAGTGCACCAATTAGTATTCGTACCAGCCTTGCAAAGAAAAAATAAATGACCGCCCGTCAAAAAGATTTGTCCATCTTTCAATCTAAACATGACCGTTCATTAAAATTTTGGGGAAATAAAAATCTGCAGACTAAACTGCGGACAGTGCAGACTATGATAACTGCCATTTGATCTTGGTCAGCACTAGAAGCATGGGTATGATCTGTTGCCGGTAACGGTTAGTTTCTTACTGGATGCGCTTTATGATACAAAAAACATAAGAAGTGGTGGAGAAAACATCAAATACGCAACTATCATCACAAATATACATAACCGAGTTGAATAAGCTCTTTGATTATTTTATGATATATATATGAAGTTACTTGAATAATATGTAACATATGATTATATGTAATATTGGTAAACATAGAGTTGTAGATTGGACATAAAACACCTGCAATGCATTACATGTATGTCATAGTCATATATATTCATTTGTTATACACAAATACAATGTACGGTATTGAGTAGGATGTCCTCTACCTACATATACCTATTGATGAGGAAAATAAATAACATGGAACAAAAAAGCTCTTTGTTTTTTACTAATTAATGGTTATTAAATCAATTACCTTGACTCAGTCTCTATAAAAAAGTGTTTTTTTTTATAACATGATATTTAGATTGTCCATTCTTTTATCAGAAATTTTAACCCTTTCGCTGCCAGAGGGCTATAATGCTGATAATAATAAAACGCTAGTTTGGTATTGTTTGATTTTATTAATCTGATGACACGGTCAATGCACACAATATATTTATCTTCGGTAGGTTTTCGGTACTGACCGTTATAGCGCAATAGGTTAAGGTACGAGTTTATAATCTAAGTGCCATACTTGTTTAAAGTTCGAGACCGCGTTGGTCCATGTTTTTTTTCCTTATTAATATTTTCATCATAAATGAAGCTATGTATGATTTTTCCTATGTTGTTAGTTTTGGTTTATTATATTTGACTTAAATTTGTAAAGTCTATACTCTTTTTAAATAACATGGTTTAAATTTTCATGTTTAAAATTCATTCGGATTAAAACCAATCAATGTTATTTCATTGCCGTAAAACACCCTACAATAGATTTATTTAAAATTTACTGCAAAAATAAAGAAAAAAGGCTTAAAACAATGTCATCAGTAAGGATCGAACCACAGACCTCTTTATCATTAGGCATTAACTTAACCGGCTGTGCTATTGTGGATTAACGAAAACCTTCACATTAAAATATGATAAACAAGATCGACAAGGAAAGGCGGCATTCAATGAACGCAGCCCCCAACCGTACCAGCAACAAGCGCCAGCAGCAAGGAGCCCAGGAGGACCCCAAAGAAAAACAGGACAGGGCACAAGGCAGAGTACGGGCAGGCAAACCACTACATCAGAATACAATAATTAGTAACTTATAAGGAAATAAAACAAAACAAATAAATGACTCAATATAAGGCCCATAATGTCAAAAGGCACAGGGGAAGGGGACATGAGACACGGGGAAGGGGGGGGGGGAATAAAATAAATAAAAACTAGGGACAAAGGGAAGATACTTACCGTAGACTAGAAACAACAAGAGACACGAGCAAAAGTGTCACCAAAACAGTGTAAAACAACATAGACATACATCTGAGGAACACAGAGGGGCGCCGCCTTGGAACGGTCACCAGCATAATAATGACTACTGGGGAGTTTAAACCGGTTAATGGTGCACCAAACCTCGCTCTTAGCCCCACCATGTTCCTATAAACGAGACAGTGTAAATAAAATGAATCCCCGCCAAGTGAAATTCTAACAGTTGTTATGGTTACAAAAGGTTAAATAAGTAAAACACCAAAATGATCATGTAGAAACATATAAAAGTAACCCCAATGACCATAACAAAAGTACTCGATGTCTTAAAGGAAGACAGAGCAACAAGAAAATCACCTACACAAGGGCCCGACGAAGCAGACAGAAGACAAACATTAAGGCAATTTAGTCCCAAAGGGCTTTAAGAACTGTCCATCATATAGTCTCCCACTTGGCCCGTCAGATGTAATCAAAAGAGGAAAGCGTAGTGTCCAACTGTAAATGGGTTGAACACTAAGCATGCGGTATGTCTTAAAATAGTAGGGTCATAACCCCTTTTAATAAAACGTTTTATAATTTTAGTAACACAACAGAAAAATTACAATGACCTAAGATCTTACAAAGTTTGTAAACAACATTCCCGTAAAAATCAGGCTGGCTAATCCCTTGTCGCAGAAGTGTTTTCAGATCACTATTGAATTTTGAAATTAAATCAAAGCTACGATTGTAAAATTTTGTAAAATATTTACGTAATTTATAATAGCGGTAGCCCTGTTTTAGAAGCTTACCGGTAATGAAAATATTTCGCTCGTTAAAATCCTTTACGTTGCTACAAGCTCTAGCAAATCTAATTAACTGAGATATATAAACCCCGTAAGATGTTGCGTGCGGTACGTCTCCATCCAAATGAGGATAATTTACTATACTAAAATCAAAGTCATCTCTTTTATCATAAATTTTCGTGTGAATCGAATTGTTTTTGATAGTGATATGAAGATCCAAAAATGATGCGACTTTCAAAACATGTCTAATATTCTCCACATTAATTCTCGTAAACTACACGGATCAAAGCGAAGTGAGATCGAATATTTAAATGAGTGCTATAATGTATTCATAATTGACAGGTCAATAAAATCAGACTATAAGGATAGTTCATTCAACTTGTAATGCACACACCACAACATTGACCACCCTACTGTAATAAAAACACTGAATTCCCCTAAAGTATAATGTTAACTATATCAAAATGGATACGGTCCATTTTATTATAAAGTTCCGCGTTCACGTAAATCAAAAATATAAATTTGTTGATGTTATTGTGTCCAAAATATATTACAAATCAAGTTAAATCAAGAAAATAAATATTATCGGCTATCTGAGTACATGAAATTCGATAATTGGTATACTTTCGAGTGTCACTCTTCATAAACAAATTGGTGGTATATAAATCGATCTTAAACTAAAATGGTTTTCCAATATCTTAAAATATATCATGTATATTGCACTGTATATTTAAACGCGTAACTTGATATCAATTGATACGGTATTTGTTAAATAGATAATAAGACATGTTTAAACAAAGTCGTGGACAAATGCCAATGTCGAATTATATGTTGTACAGTAAAATCGATTGGAGGCCACTAAAAAAAGTAGTGTCAATACAATGATAACATGGATGTTAAGATTTACATAAATATTGCAATACACAAAACAAAAATTTAAATACCTTAAAAATGGAGAGAATTAATTCAAGAAATTGACACAGAAATATTGGACAATAGACAAAATGTAAATGTTACGAATTAAATTACAGTGAAAATGGGAGGACATGTTAGCAGAAATGAATTAGAACATGGCGTTAAGGACACAAATGGTGTTCTTGTAGTCGTTGGAATAGATTTTGGAACCAGCAACACCGGATATGCTTTCTCTCTGGTCCGAAATCAAAGCCAAATTCATACAGGAAAGTATAAAAATAAGCTTCAGACAGATCGGGAGCCAACCACAGTGCTACTTAAACCAGATGGTTCTTTTGATTCTTTCGGATTCAAAGCTCTAGAAAACTATTGCAAGTTGTCTAAAAGTGAGCAAAATGAATACTACTTCTTCAGGGCGTTCAAAATGGAACTACATAATAAGCCTTTATTATCGAGGGACACAAAGATAAAGGACATTCACAAGAAAGAGTTGCCTGCCTTCAGGGTGTTTTCATACGTTATCGAATATCTGAAATCCTTAGCACTTTCTGTCATGCGAGAAGAAACAGATTTGAACGAAACTGATATTTTTTGGATGTTATCAATTCCTGCAATTTGGTCACAATCTGCACGTCACTTTATGCGAAAAGCTGCAAAACATGCCGGTATCAATAAAGATAAAATAAGGCTAGTACTGGAGCCAGAAGCTGCATCCATGTATTGCAGAGAAAGGTTAATGATTGCAACAAATTCAGCTTCTATAGATCAACTTCCTGTAGGATATAAATATATCTTAGCTGATTTAGGGGGCGGTACTGTGGATATCTGCGCTCATGAAATTATTGGTGATGGAAAGTTACGAGAACTTTATAGAGCAAGTGGTGGAGACTATGGTGGTAACAAAGTAGATCTAGAATTTTACAAATTCATGATAAAACTCGTGGGTGGACCTGTGTGGACTTTATTTGAGGAAAATCACATGTTGCTATATCTTGATTTCTTAAAGGAATTCGAAACAAAGAAAAAAGCATTTAAAGCAGATGATCAAGTAATAAGCTTAAAATTAGAAAACGCTCTTTTGGAAATCTTAAAATCTGACACAGGTGAAACACTAGACCAAACGTTGTCACAAATTGCATCGCATTATAAGGAAAAGGTAAAATTCAAAATTGTGGACCAGAGGCTTGAGCTCAATGGTGAAATTATGGCAGGCTTCTTTAAGTCTTCCGTAGATGGTATTTTAGCAACGTTGAAGGAGGTGATACAAAAATGTCGAGATGTCAAAACATTGCTCCTTGTTGGTGGATTCGCAGAGTCGCCTTATCTGAGGGAGAAAATAAAGGCCCAAATTGGAAACCTAAACATATTACTTGAACAAGATTCGAGACTTGCTGTTATGAAAGGGGCTGTTTTGTTAGGCTATACTCCCAATCATATCGTTGAAAGAAAGGCAGGGTATACCTACGGCTATTCAGAAGTTCGTGATTTTGATAGACAAACAGATCCCAAGGAACTCAAAGTTAAAGGAGATGACGGGAAAGAGTATTGTGATGCTCATTTTAAAAAGGTTATTGAAAAAGGACAGCTTTTAAAGAATAATGACAAAATTGAAACAAGCGTCAATGAAAATCGGAGGAACCGAGCGTTAAAACATCGCACGATAACAATTGAACTGTGGCAGTCGGAGCATCGTGACCCAAAGTATTGTAGGGAAGAAGAAAAGTGTTCTAGAGTTGCTGAGATAGTGATGTATCCACCGCCAGATGGTTGGCCTGATCGTTTGAAAATAATACGTATATTGGTCATTAAAGAAACAGAGTTTAAGATAACAGTTAAAAATGCAACCACAGGGAAAGAATACAAAACTAAACATACTTTCTGAAGGTCTGAAAAGATCAAGTGATACAGCTAAATGAGCTTATTTACAGTTTGAATACTTTGTTGCATTTTGATTAATAATCCCGAGTATGCATTTGGAAACTATGGATGTGTATATGACGAAACATTGCTGTAAGTTTAGTGCATAGAAACAGTCTTGCTTTATGACAACATCTTGTTGTTTTTTAAACACTTTCTTCTTTCTGTTATAAATAAAATGACGAGGATATTTGATTATAACAACAACTTACATAAATTGCGCTAATGTTGAAAAATATACTGTGTTGAATAAATGCAAATTACTCTCTATGAAATGACTTTATTTTAGGATTTATTTAAGGACTGATTAGTTTCTTTTCTATATAATGGTTTGCAACCAACAAAACTGCCATTCTAGATTTATTTAGGAACAAGAGGAAAAAGAAGTCTTAGCATGCAATTACGAAAGACCGGTAGGGCCATTTCAACTTCATGAATTCCCAATTTCATCTTCATGAATTCACAATTTAAACTTCGTGCATTCCCGTTTTCAAAATACGGAATTCACGAATTCACGATTCAGCTTCATGAATTCACGACTTCAACTTCACGAATTCACGATTTCAACTTCATGAATTCACGATTTTAACTTCACGAATTCACGATTTCAACTGCATGAATTCACGAGTTCAACTTCACGAATTCGAATTCGTGAATTCACGATTTCAACTTCACGAATTCACGATTTCAACTTCATGAATTCACGATTTCAACTTTACGAATTCACGATTTCAACTTCACGAATTCACGATTTCAACTTCATGAATTCCCGATTTCAACTTCACGAATTCAACTTCGTAAATTCACGATTTCAACTTCACGAATTCACGATTTCAACTTCATGAAGTTGAAATCGTGAATTCGTGAAGTTGAAATCGTGAATTCATGAAGTTGAAATCGTGAATTCATGAAGTTGAAAAAGTGAATTCTTAAGTTGAAATCGGGAATTCATGAAGCTGAAATCAGGAATTCATGAAGTTGAAATGTCCCCACCGGTCTTTCGTAGAAACGTATTGCTTACGTCTGTGACATATACAGCATTAAACGGATCGTATGAATTCGGTAAACATCGGTGCGTTTATGAAAAGACAGGTTTGATGAGGTTTTTATATAAAATCGGGAAGTTACCTAACAGGCTAAATATTCACGAGTATATGATTTTCATATTTACATTCAATGCAGTGCCAATGGTGATGTATTGATGGTATGAAAATAAAGTAGCTTTAACATGAAGTTAAGTTAGTTTGAATGAGAGCAAGTGTTTGATATATTCATTGTATAAATAATGAAAATGTTAAATAAATCGTTCCCTGGTTGATTGCAATTGCAATTGTAGGAAAATCAATGCTATTTATAAATAAAGCAAACACTTGTATCGATTTCTTGATAAAACTTTTGACAGCACAATACACCAGGAAAGATCAAGTTTTATCCCAAAAGGCTTAGGTACTAGTAATTCATCTTTATGTGGCTGTCATAGGTAAAAGATTGAAAGAGTCTAAAATTTAAATAATGATAATATTGAATTTCCGATAAGCCGGTGGTATCATCGTTAAACAAAATAGTAGCTGCATATTTTTTTTATTATTTTTAAATATTAGGAAGTGTTTTTTCCCTAACTACGCGCGTTTAATATCAATGGCATCGTTGATAAAAAATCTTCATAGAGTTGACCATATGGAAACAAAAACAACGTGAATGTATTTTTTTAGAACATTAACTGTATAATTTACGATTAAATTGATTTTTCAATTTATGGTTTAAATATTGAGAACACAAAAACTTAAACCGTAAAATATTGTAAACTTGTCTAGTATCTCAGTTAAATAGATAAGTAAGACACAATTGTATTACTAGATCGTGTCAATCTTGTAACTTAATACACTTTTCTTTATCTTTTAGTGCGATCATGATGTGTAAGACGATTGTTTTTTCGTGTTCTATTTGATTAGATGTTTAAACACAAATCAATTCACTTTATTCACAAAGACTAGACTATTTTTTGTTTTTCTTAGTCACTTTTTGTCTAGGCTACAGAAGCTTCAAAGGGTCACCTCTTACGCGATCTTTTGTGAGAAGATTTACGCTATTCGAAAAAATATAAGGCGCGAAGGCATGATATTTTTAATGTTTCTCAAAATATGACTCGAATAAACGAGAAAATTTTCCCTTTTAAAATTCAAACATCAATTGTGTGAACTACATAGAGTAGATCTTTAGCTTTATACACTTTAACACATTATTTTTGCTTGTTGGGTGATTTAAATTCTATTCATCTAGTACTTAAACAGTTTTTGTCCAAATCATTATTCTTGTTACGTAAACATTGTTTAGTGCGAAATAAAGTACGAGATACATGGAAGTTTTGGACAGTATGTTTTGATAAGTAAAAACAAACATTTTGAATATATATATATGCTTTCGTATTAATGCCAAACAGCTTCGTTTGCTCTTTGAAAACCCTAATTACACTATGTATTGATAACCTTAATGTCTTTTTTTGTACAAAGTTGATTTAATTCACGAACTTTTATGTGAAAAAGAAACATGTTTTTTTTAAACATTTTTGGCAATATTTTCTAATACAAAAATATTTAGATTAATGTATATATGCATTTGTTTATGATACATATGAATTCATATATCACAAGTGTACATGATAGTATCACTAGTTAAAATCAATGTTGCTTCTACCACAAACAACATCAATTAAGATATTGTTTGATAAGTATTTGCCACTGATAAAATCATCATACAAGAATGCACTGAATTGTACAATTAATAAATATGTATGTTACGAGTTTTGGGTTAATGTAAAAGCCTAAATGTCATACATGTATTTTATATTAAAAACAATTTTTAAGTACTTTGAAATGCTTTTCGAGTTTTAAATTCATTTCATGATAGTATTTAAATAATAACGTGTAGTTTCTCTATTTTGAAGATAACATTGTTCTTGACTCACTTTGAGAAATAACTATATTATACAAACGTAAATGGTTATTATTAAGACTTTTCAGTGTGAATTGTGGTTGTTGTCAAAGAGACCCTCACAGTCATAACACATTCCTTATTTATGTGAGCTAAGATTTTCTTACTAATGTAAACATGTTTTGAATCCATAATGCATTGGAATAAAGTCATAAGCGGCTGTTTTGTCTTCTGCTTCCAAGACGAAATAAAACTGATTAATAAGGATAAAAAATAATCCATTTTGCAGGTATTAAGTATATCCTTTCATGCGATTTACTGAGAACTTTAAATTGCTACTTAAGTTATTATTACCTCTCACTTTTGCACAGACGTGTATGTTTCCGTTATAAATAAAATCATAAATGAACTATTATGTCCGTCTAATGTTTTATTAAATGTACAACATTCCATAGAATTTTTTTTTGTTTTCTTTTTTACATATTGTATTTCAAAGGTAAAAGGTGAATTTATTCTGTATTTAAAAAACAGAAAATACAAGATAAATCAATCTGAGGGCTAATTAAAACAAAATGCAAATAAATCGAGATGTATTTAAGACAATGTAGAATTGCTGAAAATACTTACAAGCCATGTTAGTACATCTACATTTAAAAGATGTGTCGATGGGAGAAATGTACGGAATGCCGTTAGGGCCATTGCCTATGAATGTGTTGATCTGAAACGCGATAGTCGATAGTACGATGATGAAAACGCGAAATCACGAAACTACGATGGTGAAAATGCGAAAGCACGATGATGTAAACGCGAAAGTACGATGATGAAAACGCGACAGTACGATACTACGATGATGAAAGCGCGATAAACTATCGTGTTTTCACCATCGTACTGTCGCGTTTTCACCATCGTAGTTTCGTGATTTCGCGTTTTCATCATCGTACTGTCGTGTTTTCATCATCGTACTATCGCGTTTTCACCATCGTACTATCGCGTTTTCACCATCGTACTATCGCGTTTTCATCATCGTACTGTCGTGTTTTCATCATCGTACTATCGCGTTTTCACCATCGTACTGTCGTGATTTCATCATCGTACTATCGCGTTTTCATCATCGTACTTTCGCGTTTTCACCATCGTAGTTTCGTGATTTCGTGTTTTCACCATCGTACTATCGACTATCGCGTTTCAGATAAACACATTCATAGGCGATGGCCCTTGCGGCATTCCGGAGTGCCGTTAGGGCCATCGCCTATGAATGGTTTGGTCTGAAACTCGATACTCGACAGTACGATGATGAAAACGCGAAATCACGAAACTACGATGGTGAAAACGCGACAGTACGATGGTGAAAACACGATAGTTTATCGCGTTTTCATCATCGTAGTATCGTACTGTCGCGATTTCATCATCGTACTATCGCGTTTTCATCATCGTGCTTTCGCGTTTTCACCATCGTAGTTTCGTGATTTCGCGTTTTCACCATCGTACTATCGACTATCGCGTTTTAGATCAACACATTTATAGGTGATGGCCCTAACGGCATTCCGTAGAAATGGCATATTCACATGGTAAACAGAAGTCTTTAAGGTCAAGAAACATTTCCTCCCCATATGATAATGTAACAAATATATCAATCTATCAGGTAAAAATATCTGGAATAAAAAATGGTTCCCTCGAAAGCATTAAATACAGCAAAATTACATGAAAACTGCAGACTCGATTTGATTGAGTCAGTACATGAGGGAGATATACAAGTCATAATTTGTTACAAGAATCGATTGTTCAACTTTTGCGAAGTTATAGTAATACAAAGCTATCGTAATACAGAGACCCCAATAATATTGTAATTGTGTAGGATATTTAGCATAATGTCAACAGCAAGAGTATAAATTGATGCTTTATTTAGACAATTTATTATTATACGAACATTGCAACACACCCTTTTTATAAATTAAACACATTTAGAGGTGATATACAATCAACCACAACAAAGAAAATAAAAAGTGGATAAAACCACAGAAAAATGAAAATAAATATAAATAAATATAAATATAAATATTCAACAAGTAATAACATTTTTGACAAACAATAAAGGTTCTGTTAACGCAACCATGACAGTGATAACTCATTATTTCAATTGCAAAATTTACTAACTACTGAAGTGCGCAAGAAAAACTACAAAATCATTTGTCTGCTTCAAATACATTAGCATAAATAGGAGATATAATTAAAGTGCCGAGATCATAATTCACTGTGCCGAATTTATGTTTTAATCTTATTATTTTTTTTAATCTGTCATCGTACTCTGATATACGTTTTGTAATTATGAACTTTTCACAGAGAATACAAACACAAATCACTCATAATAATAAAGTATCAAGTCATGTTGAATATTTTGTGCAAAACGTTTCAGTTTCATGCATGTAAATTTCATACTATTTTAACTATTCATAAAAATGATGACAAGGGCACATATGCCGGTGCTAATGGTGCCCAAAGAGAAAACGTGTTCAACAGATCCATTGATATAGATCGATTTAAATGCAGATCCATCAATGCAAACATGGCAAGAAGTCTTTCCCTCCGATTCTATTAGATTGTATTCAGCATCGCTTAAAGTGCGGTTAGAAATCTTATCAAACACTATATTTTTGCTTGTAATGTTGAACTCACTTCTGTCTAAACGAATATTTTCACAAAAATACAACTTTGTAAGGGTCAAAGGTAATCCTCTTGTGAGTGTATTATGGCCAAGGTAAAGGTTTACATATAATGCTTTGTCTGCAATTGTCGACATCCTTGAAGTGAACGTAAGGGTTGAGTTAAATGAACGAATTGTCCAGTTTTCTTCAACATTATTCTCTACATGGGAGATCAGTTGCTCATTACCATTCGTATGAGATTCCTTAGTCAAACGTAAAAGTAATTCGTTTGTTACACACGAGGAATTCAGTGGTTTGTAATATATATTCGCGATGTTGAATGATTTTAATAAAACAGAATCAATGCTTGTAACGGGTTCGCTCAAGTTTTGAAAGAAATCGAAAATACAAAAAGGTTTGTCAATGACAAGTTGTATTTGTAAAATGAATAAAACGTTGTACCATCTGGACACACCAAAGAAACATTCGCCGTTCTTACCACGAACCTGTCCTATTGGGCAGAAACGGGGTCTACATGCTCCTGAGGTCTGAAATAAATATTAAGGTATTATTTACAAAATCTTTTGTTGAGACATCGTAAAGCATTTTTATAGTTTTCCCTCGTGAAAGAAGTAAAACTCCTTGCTTTTGTATTCGAACCCACAACTGTGAATGTGAAAGTGGAGCGGTGTCTTAAATAAAATGTATTGGTATAAAAAATGAATTTACCTTTTCAATTGTTAAGAAAATAATGAAACAAACGAAGTTTTCAGTACAAAACGTATTCAACAATAGATTAAAAACTAAATGTACATGTATAACGCACATCTTGTGAACAAAACATGCAACTATGTCGTGCCTAAATTGCCTGTTTGCGGAATTCAAACCAGCCTTGAATTTCATGTGAATTAAAAAGCGCAGGGTTTCAAACAAAATAAAGTCATGTTGTGAGAAGTTTTTTCTCTTGTCAGCAACTTTAAAATGTATAACTCTGCGAAGATTTATGGTGCATCTACAATGAAGCACTGATGCAAAAAAAGTGACTGTAACCTTATACATTTTCTATATTTTCCCATTTAAGCAGTTTGTGTTCTTTTAAAAAAGGCCAGGTAACTATTTTATAAAGACTAACTTCTTCATATACTCTCGTTTTAGTATGCAGAAACTGTTTTATTATAACGAGTGTTCCCTTCAGAGTTATAATAAACAAAGATGATAAATGGAGAAGTTCACACCAGCCAAATTAAGGTTTAAGAAATCTCCAACACTCTATGTGTTTGAATCATTTCATCAAAGTTCAATGGGAACACGAAGTGTGTCCTTATCTCTGGTACATTTGTATTATCGGTATATTTAAAATATAAGCGATTTTCATTGCATATTATATCTTATCATATCATATATCATATTATGAATAGACATTAAAAAGAAGTTGATATATACCGATTCAAAAACACCGCCATCTTTTCTTAAACACGCCATCGTCGGCTTAAATGCATATCCTTTCTTTGTTCTTGCATGTCCTACTTTTTGAAGATATTTGTAGTTTATAAGTCCTGATATACTATTTCCCCCAAATGTTTTGAATATGTTTTGTGAATGATCTCTACATTTAAACGGAGATGCCTTTAAATGACCGTTGCAGATGTGACAAAATATATTTGCATACATATTATCTGTTCTGTATGGAGATAAAAACCCACTCGTACATGCATTTTTGACTTCTGTTTTGTTCATCGGTATGGATTCAGGAATGTTAAATACATCCCCTGAGCACGTATCAATTAAGTCATTGAAACAGACACTTGATCTGTGGATAAGGATTCCTCTTGGGGCAAAAAACTGAACATGACATGTATTGACAAACGTTTCAGTTAATTCAAAGTTTTTGCGTTTTGTGTCGCATACCATTGCTCCATTCCAAATAACAACATTTTCATCTTTCACACCGTGTTCTCTAGAGCAGTGAATGTTTTTATAAACGTACCCAGTTATTCTCGATGATACTGGTAAGAGGCTGCCCCAGTTTGCAACTTCAATAAGGCCACATGTCTGGTTTTCTGACGACTCATTATTGTCTAAGATTTTAGAAATCATCCAGAATGACTGTTGTTGAATTTTTCCTGTAACATCACTTGGCTGGGGAGATTTAGGATATAAACATTCATTAACAAGTATCTTATCATTTTCTGCAATAGTCTTAACACTATCCATGTTCAAGGAACCGTGTCCTACAGGATACGCTTGATCTGGAAAACAGCAGTTCTCGTAATCTGTACAAGTCGGTTCGCAAGCACAATCTGTAATGATAAAGCTTGAGACCGTATTTTTTATGTAAAATATACATTGCCAGACAGAGCGTTATAACAAGCATGCGTGTCAATGCATTTATGCATCAGTTGTTTAATGAAATACAACAAAAATCATTTAGATACAGCTTATATAGAAAGATTAAAACTAAGAAACGATTTTGTTACGAACCATTTAAGTAAACATATCTGTATAATATATATGTATAATGAAGACTAAAATTGATGATATTGGCCGGGTTGACATGCTTACACAAGAAAATATAGAATACCTATCCAAAACTTTTCTTATAATTGAGTAGCTTGCTAGTGGCGAGATGAAATAATAAGTAGCAGAGTAGTTTAAATATAATTGGAATTATTATTATTATTGTAAGACTTTGTAGATATAAAATGAATCATAAAATTAATTCATCAACTTGCTTTTATGAAAATTTCATTCTTTATTTAAAAAAAATAAACAAAAAGTTTTCTTTTTTTCGAAGTTTGTTAAGCGCAAAATCTTTCCCTCCCGGTATTCTATATCTATCGAAACTTTACAATCCAAACAATTAGTTCGCCATTTTCAGAAAACCAAAATATCTTATACTTTTGAAGAGTAACATATCTAATCACCTTTGTAAAAATTATACACCCCAGTCACAAAATATAATTAAAAGTAAAACAACAACAAAATCAGCAAAAGAAAATAACCTACTTAAAACAGGTCTAAGATTGCACCATACGGAAACAAAACAAAGAAACAAAATAGTGCGATATTTAAGAATGATATAATGGTTTTATTGCTTTATTTTATGGCAACACTTTTACCAATACAGCAAGTGTTGCTTGCTCCCTGTGTCGTGCTGGCATCAGAGCTGTTTGTTGGGCAAATATTTCTTCCTGGACAAAATAATCTCGCCATGTTGATCACTTTGGTCCGGCTTAAATTACTTTCGCATCTATTTTTCAAGAAATAAATCAAAGCCAAAGCTATAACTTTATAACCAGCTTTCATTTTGTTCTGAAATAAAATCATACAATTATAGGAAAACGGTCATCTTTTACAATGATGGTTAAAATTTCAAAATATTGTTTTTCATTTTTTATGTACAGAAAATAATAACCTGCTGTTTTCTATTTCTTACTATTTCATTTCTTATTTAAAATCTGCTAGACAAAGGTCATGGAGGTTCACATGACGCTTTTCTCCACCAGTAAAGTTAAAGTCAACATATGACATAAACTAGGTAGCTGCGATGCAATAGTCAAATCCAGCATAAAGAAGTGCATGCAAAGCAATTCACAGTAAATATTTCAGGGTAGCCTGTTTAGAAATTTTAATTTCAAATGTTAAAGTAGTGTAACTTGAATGATGCAACTATGGTTTTTATATTTGCTTTCTTGTGATTCGTTTATTGGAGAGTTATTCTAAATGTTAAATATTGTTCTACGCTTTATTTGTTCTCGGAGTTACTTTATGTGTATAAAGCCGTGAACATTTATACTACTCAAAAAATAGATAATATTTAGGCATAGAGAATATAGCATTACATGTTCATCATTATCATCATCTTCGTATGGAATTATTTTGAGTTTATCTAACAATATATTGAATTATTCCTGGACATTTGTCCGAAGAAGAGCGTGAATAAGTGAAAAAGGAAGCAGGACTTCTGAAGACCCGGGTACTGAAAATAGTACAATTATTCTTAAATAATCTATTGATTTGATTAATGAATATATTAAAAGAGATTAAATAAAAGAATAAACCTGAGTTATTTAAGTAACGACTATATATGTATTTCAGTGATATATTTTAATTATATATATGTTAAAGATTTCAATTGATGAATGCATTTAAGTGATTAAAATTATAACTTAAACATTCGTTACTAGTCATTATTTCTTTCCAGTACACCTATGGTCTGTAACATATGCAAATTTAGTTCTTTCGGTTCAGGATAAATGTGTAGCTTTAATAATTGGAACAATTCTGATTAATTAGTACTTTTTATACAGTTATTTACTTTAATATGTAAACAGGACAGACTATAGAGCAATAGAGATACATCACTCTTACGCCGAAATCAGTTAAACTGCCTGCAATTTTCTTATTTTTGAATTGATTTATCATTCTCTAGGATTTCACCTTAACCTCATTTTATTTTGACAATCATTTAATGCTTGCCTATGTATTTATGACTTGGCGTTGCCATCACCAAGCTTATTGTAACAAAAATTAATAATAAAGGCGAAAAATAAGTCGAGTGAAATATAACAATTAAATCAGTGTCCTAGCTGTTTTTTTAAAGTCCTCAAGTCGTGTATGTCTTGATCTATTTCATATATATTTTTTTGTTATCCCCTCAACTGTTTATTATCTTCAGTTTTTGTTAAAAAATCATTGTGTTTCTCTAGTTTACAAGAGGGTTTACTTCCCCCTCAGTTCCTTTAACTTTTATCTCTGAACGTATTCTTTTTTGCTTAAAATCCAATCATTGTTTTTAATTGAGATGACTAGAGACTGATTTTTAATTGCCAGCCAGTTCAGTGCATAATTTCCAAATTATATTGACTGTCCACGCGATTCCGTTCAATATGTTTTCAGTAATAATTTTGTTTTTATTAGAGAATTGTACATCTTAATTAAGTATATCATTTATGTAATCTGAATTGTTGAAAACGTAGAAAGTAAAAACAATGTCAATGCTATATATCTAAGGTTTTCCTATTGATTAGAGTTACTTAATATGAATTCTCAGTTTGATAACGTTGGATATGAAATGGGATGTTTTTGAAAATTTAGAACTAATTTATTTCATTCTGCCTTAGAATTCAACTTTCAGAGTTTTTTTTTTAATTATAAATGCTGCTGGAAAGTAAGCCCTCAACCTCCTCCTAAATCACTGTTCCTTCCAGCCAAACTATCAGGAATAAAAGGAAATACATTTGTATGTAATTAGATCTTATTAGATTTAGTTTTACATTTTAAGATAAAATTCTTTTTTTTTTCATTATTATAGCATAAAATCGGCTATTTTTCCCTCTTTTGCCCATGTTATAACGGGACCAAAACCATGTGTTAACATAGACACGCGCTCTTGTTATAGCCCGGTTTCACCTATGCGCAATACATACAGGGCCCAGTAAACAAACAAACAAAAAATGACAATTTGGCCTGTTTGTCAAAGAGTCATGCGCTCTTGTTATATTGAAATTTATTGATTCGAGGGCCACAGTCGCATATTCAAGTAACTATGCCGGAAAAACGGCGTATAGACATCGGTACTAATCTTGGTTGTCGCCCTTTCTAAGAAACGGACAGTTGTCAATGTAAACAAATCCAGTAGAATCTACCTGCCATTCAGTTTAACACTCCGATTAACTTACAAAACTAGATAACACAAAATCAATATGAGAAAATGTTTTATATTTATGTTAATGTTGATAATTGCTCTTTATATTTCTTTGAGAGAATAATGCTTAGTGCCTGATTTTTTTATAAACCAGTTTGCTTGAAAAAAAAACCGATTCTGATGTCACTGATCTTTTTTCTACCGTCAATCTGAAATCATTCTAAGAATTTCTGAGGGTCATGTTTTGTCTTGGGTAGAAGGTAGAGTAATAAAACGTTGTTTTTTTCTTGAGATAATAAATCTCCAAAGGCCAAGCTTTGTTAAATCAATTAGAATTCAAAATTTCGTTTCGGTTCGAGAATTTTCCAAGTTGTTGGCCCCGGAAAAATAAAACGCATACGTAAAACATGTAGAATTGGATAAATACCGTCCAAGCACAAGAATTTAATGTAATTGTGTTTTGTATAAACTATACATCACGAATCTGTTTGAAAATTTTATGCTATAATAGCGTCAACGCACGTTTATTTCGTGTTATAAAGTCTGCAGAGTCCCTCGGAACTTTTGGAGCCCTCGCCCTACCGGGCTTGGGCACCAACCGTTCCTCGGGACTCTGCAGACGTTATAACACGGAAAAACGTGCGTTAACCCTATAATGTAAATAGGTCGACAGCAAATGTTCGTTTATTCATTACTATAAATAATTGGATTTTTTTTGATAGCATTTTCATATTTGACAACAAACTACAAAACACTTTGATATGGATGTTGCTGGTGTCAGATAAGTGGTCCAATATTATCAGGAATGATCTTAAATAACGAAGACTTTTGCTTTAAAAGATAATTAGTTCAACCTATCGTGTAAAAAATTACACCATCATGCATGGGAATATGTCAAAATTCATGTATTGGAAAAATGTTTGTAAAAAGCCGATAATAAATTGTACTAGAACAAAATATCTCATATTAAGCATCATACCTTATCAAATAAAAATCTATCAAACATTTTTATTTTCAAGAAATATTTGGTTAGAATATTGAAAATATTAAATTGATATTAATATTTGTAATACTACTAGAAAACATGGCAATTGAAGACAAATCCAATTTAACAAGGACATAATCTTATCACGCAGTATATGAATAGGGTGACTTCCTATGTAAATATATACCTTTTTAAACTTAAAAAAGTAATTTTGTCATTAATATTGATTTCTACTACATAACATATTTTCATGAAAATTATAAAGTTATTTAATTATAAATGAATTTAAATAATTAGCATATGAATTTAGGAAACAACATGCGTGAAAAAAGTATAATAATTTACCTTACTTTTTAGATAGTAGCTTCTCCAACTGCTCCGTACTGATAAACCAAATACAACTGGCGTTGTTTTTGCTATTTATATGAGCTAATTTGTAAGCCATACTATCTAATGATATATGTGTTTACGAAACAAAACAATAAGCAATTGTAGCCAATCTTAACCGGCGTATCTGTTCAAAATTCGATTTTGACACTTGACCAATGAAATTATAGGATACAAACTCCTTTATTTAAGAAGGCAGAATGTCATTTGTTAAAAATATGTTACAGGTGGCACTGATATGCTTTTATTGGTATAATTGTGAGCTCAATTGAATAAAAAAAGATAATTATTATTATATAGTGAGTGATTTAGATATTGAAACGCTTTAACCCACATGACTGTTTTTCAAATAAATATCAAATTAAACTACATAAACAATCACGATTAAACAATTCAACTAGATAAATAATCATATAATAACACTTTCAACTTAATGAAATTCAACTAAATAGATGAACTGAAAGTCACGTTCATATTTGATTATTGAAGAAAGCATTTAGTTTTTGTAATTGTTATGGAAACATGACATTTGATTGCTAAGTCCGCACCAGTAAAACTAATATGCCTTTTCAAAAATCATTAGTACATTCGTTTAAAACTACATGTATTTATAAGCGCAATTATGGTAGAAACTTTAAGAGCCCATGAACCACTTCCCTTTCGTATAGAACTTACCTGTACTTGTGCAATAGAAGAAAACATGGTTGTGACCGTATGGCTTGAATTTACGACTCCTGGATTGAGAGGCACACACCTAAACCATTCTTGAATGTACCCTGCAATATACTTCAAGATCCTTTGATTCGAAAATGTCGCTAAACAATATATATTTTTGCAGCAAATCTTATGCTCTTTCAGTAATTACAGGCGCCCTCGTTATTGTGCCGTTGTATGTACACTCACACCAGACAAAGTTTGTATGCTTAACATAAAAATCAACTAGTTTTTAATTTGAAGGGAATGAAAAATATTTTGTCAGTGTAAGTGCCGATATTTGATATACCAGATGTAACATAGTAAGTTCAGTAAAAACTGTTGAATGGAATAATCTCCCCCAGTTAAGTGTGTCACGTTGCTGTTAAAATAAACCATGGACACATGTGTTTCATCTATCTTATACTGGTATGTAAGCCGTACAATATTGTTCTAAACAAACAAAACACTATCGTAGTTTATTTCAGATCAGCTGACATAATATTCACCACTGATGCTTCAATACTGAGCAAAACTCATTAAATATGATAATATACTCATATTAATTTATGTTTTAACTTGAGTGTAAAGTTTCTTGTCCAAGAAAACGACGACTTGCCGCCGACGGGGTTTGGACCAATACGGCTAGCAATAGTTAGATTACTAGTCCAATACGTTTACCATTCGGGCATGCCAATTGAATATGAAAAGCCAAAATGACACTGTATGAAAGACATAACCAATATTTATCTAGTATGCTGGGACGTTAATCCTTTCTATAAAAATCTTTAACCCGGCGATGCTTTGGGTCCAGACCTAAAATGGTAGGTTTTGTCGTTTTGGGCGTTCCTTAGGGGTTCCAATTTCTTCTCTATTTGATCAGGAATTTCACCTAAATGCTTAACAAGACGAATAGATGATATGGACTTAATATCAGTATCATAACACGCATGTTAAAATAGATTCTACTATGCAAAAGATTCAAAGACATTGCTGTCAATTAACCAATCACTTATACGATTCTTGCCATCTGGTAATACTTCTTCATTTTCAGACGTACTATTACCAGCTTCAAGGTACAAAAATTAAAGCGAGAGAGGATACTTCAATTCAAATGATTTATATCATCAATTTTTTACCGTTTGTAGTAAAATAAAATATACTTATGAATGAATTTCTCGAAATAAAATATGTGCTTATTCAGAAAAAGTGGATCTTTAAGTTTTTGTTTTTATTTTAACACAAAATTCTTATTGAGTGTAATTTAATGTATAACTATTCAAAGACGAAATAAATAAGTAGGTAAGAAAGTCTATAATTCAAGTGAAAAATTAATTATTATCTTTTGTAGGAGTAATTAAGTTAACCTATCTGGAATATTTTACTTTTACATTGTTTTTCTTTTCGAGTCCAGATCACCGCTTGATTTTTTTATGAGAACTCAGATGCTGCTAAATATTATCCACAATTCATGACAACATTTCTAACTTAGCTGAGCATTAATGAGCAGATCTTTTATCCAGGTCAATTGGTAAATCTTATACTTATTAGTTGCTCTTTGGATGGAAGAAAAAAGAGAGCAAAAAAGTATATACTTACCAGTGTTGGTAAGTATACAATACCAGCACCAGTGGAAAGTAATCAATTTTTCCACGAAAACTTAAGTGTTTATATTCAGGAAGCATATAGAACAAATCTTGTTTCTAGCTTTCCAGTTTTTCAATTCATGTATACATTAATAAATTATAATCAGAATTTTGTATTTTACATCTTACCACTGTAAGTTTCTGGTTTGGAATTGAATACAAACCCAGGTGTTTGCCGGTTATAATTAACTTTAAAATTAAAAAAAAAGAACCATAACGAAAATAATGTTGTTGTTTGTTTTCGATTATTTTGCGACATACTACTATTTTTTGTTTAAATTGCAGACTGATAAGTTTCAATTAAACTATTTTATTATCATTTTCGCATGGTGACAAAAAATAAAATGACAGCATTGCTTTAAACATGTCATTATTTTTTTCTCAAGTTACAATGCTACAATGCTACAAACATACAGAAAATTAACACAATATTGTAATTGTTGTAATTCTCTCCACTTCTAGCTAGACGTCGGTACAAATGGCATTACAAATTATTTAATAAGAGTTTTACATTCAAGTTTTGTTATGTAAAGGATCAATTTATGTCTGCATTAAAAAAGAAAAAAGAAAAAAAACAAGATTAATCTCAATCTGAGGGCTTATTGGAAAATAATAATAATAATAAAAAAAATCGTGATGTATTTTGAGACAACGGGCAGAATCGTTGAAAATGTTAAAATACCTTTGCAGAATATCTAATCACCTGTATAGACGTGTAGATGGGAGAAATGAAACGGAATTCTTTAAGGCTTAGAAATATAGTGTTGATCCCAAATGACAATCTAATAAAAACAAATTAATTCAGTTAACAATAATCTGGAAAAAGTATGATCCCTCGGGAAGCATAAATCCCAACAAAATAACATGAACATTGCGGTTTCGGTTTGATTGAGTCCGGAAATGAGGGATAATAAAAGATTGAGTCTGGAAATGAGGGATAATGAAAACGTGCAACAACACTCACGTGTTTAAAGTTTTTTTAAAGTTGCTACACGGCATTCTTAAGGGTATAGTCGTGTGACCCAAACATTTTACAGGAACCCCCAGAATATTCCAGTGTGTAGCAAATGGAACACAACGTAATCGGCAAGTGTATTTCTTGCTTAAATAAATGCTTTCATGATTTTATGAAATATGTAAAGCACACGTTTTATTTATAAAACAAATTTACAAGTGATGTAGAGTCAAATACTTACTACATGTATTATGAATTATAGTTATTAATATTTACAGAGGGAAAAATGAAAAAAAAAAAGAAATGGAGAAATTATATAAAAAAAATAAATATATAATGTTGGAACGAAAAAGATAATTTATAGCAAAGTTAAAAGTTCTGTTAAAGCAACATTATTAGTGATGAATCATTATTTCGAAACCAAAACTTACTAACTTTCTGTGAATGGTATTATAGTTAAGCGAATGATTAGCATCAAAACCACCAATCCCGGATAATTACTCTTCAAAAAGAAAAAAAAGTTTGCTAAAAAGTTAGTATTCGGATAACTGAATTTTAAATTTCAGCTACAATTTCGGCGGTGTAACGTTTTACAGCACAATGCACCTAATGATGTGAGGGAAATCCATTAAGACCTAAACACAATAGTGAGAAATAATAAAAATTCATTTATAACTCCCACGTGAAATAAAATTATATTTTTTGTAACGGTGAATGTCCGGCCTTTAAAGCGTTTATTTTCATTTGTGCTAATTTAAGTAAAATTCTACTTCGTACGGAAACGTTTTTATAAATATCAGATAGATTTAGTCATTTTATATATGTTTAACTATATAACTTACGTGAAATTACTGAGTGTCTTCATTTTGATAAATATAAGGGGGGGGGGGGTCAGTATACGTTTTCGTAATTACCGATGATAATTTACATCTTCGTATTTCTTTATTCTTTTTCACATTTTACAAGTTATTTTTCTTTTGATTCAATTCTCGTAAAGAACCCCTGATTACACGACGGTGTGCGTATCAATAACTGTTTTGGTCAGTAAATTCAAAAGATAGACTAAACACATCTGCAATAACTATACAATTAATCTTAGAAAAACTATAATTGTTAAGAAAAATGCAAAATCTTAATTTATCAATAAAGTAATTTTACCGATTCACCAAACCGTCCGACAACAGACTAACAAATACGTCATGCATGGTTGTGACATTTAATATGACAAACATTTACGGTTAGATTTCCTCTCATTCGCCATTTTATTATTTTTTCAAACAAATTTAGCGAATTTGCTAATACGATATAGTCATAATTTTTATTTTCTTTGCAAATTCAAGATGGCGGAACACGATCTCGGAAAATCTCAAGAAAATGTACAATTAGGTCAATCGGTTAGAACGCCAGACTTGTAATCTCGAAATGGTTTGGTCTGATTCCCAGACTGCCTATCTAACATTATTAAACATACTTTTTGGGATGAGAAATAAATCGAGGTCCCGTGCATTAGTTGTATTAAATTGTATGTTTGTAAATTAACAAAATGAATTGCTAGGCTCATTTTACAGCAACCACAAATATTTCCGTCAATGGAGCTATTAGAATCTCTTAACTGGTTACCATTTCTTGACAGATGTAAATACCCCACGGCGGTACTTGTTTTTAAAACTATAAATAACATTGCCCAAAGTCATATGACAGAATTAATGACTTTATCAGACATAAAAATCTAACTCACGAAAAGATGTTGTATTATGGACAAATTATTAATGATTAACAAGCTATGTATCATAAATAACATTCTGAGAGTATTTAAACAACCCACGAACTAAATATGTTAATATTTTCCTAGACATTGATCATTTTATCTATGTGCAGTGTTAAATAAATACGTGTAAAGTGTACGGTGATATCTCTGAATATTTCGGAACTAGATATGCCGCATTAGACCATGTAAAATACATGCTTATATGTAAAGAAAACTCATTAAAGTGAAAAATGCTTTCGTTATTACAATTGAAATAAAGAATCATAAATAATAAATTGAAATCGACCAGAGAATCAGTTTAAAGTTGTTTTTTTTATTAATTACCTTAAACTAGATGATACAAGGTCGAACTTATTTATGAAAAATGAAACGTTCTGTCGAATACAGAAATACATCTAAGGCAGCACAAAATATGCTTGGAAAGATTCATAAGCTTACATTTCGAAATAAATGTGAAAAAGCGATAACAAAAGGATTTCTATATAAAATATTGTAACATATTCTTCAACATGCTTTAAAGCTATATCATTGAAATTTATTTCTTCGCGCTAGGAAGCAGAAATATTGCTTGTAATTGAAATGAAATTTACAATGTTAGAATGTTGTATTCTGCTTCAGGTCACAGCAAATTACAAAATAAAGATGGCGAACGTAAGTACTATGACTTCAGGAATGTATTTGATATATACGTAAAAAGTTTTATAGTAAAGTAAGCTAATCAAAGGTTTCGGCACTCATGTAAAATTTATTATGGCTTCTCTTACATATACATTGTTCGCTACATGTAGATCTTATGTAAAATGTACCTTAAAATGTTGCAAAAGTCCTTTGTTTATTTCATTTACGAGTTTTTCTATATTTATCTAGGGCTAATGTCAGTTTTTTTTTATTTGCTAGCTTTATCGAGGACTTAAATTGCCTTTTATATATTAACGCCAGGGTTAAATAGGATAAATATAAGCTATAACTAGTGCTCCCGCTTCCTTTTACAAGAGCACGTTTTGCTGTATTAAGAGCTCATGTTAAGTTTTTCTAGCGATGATATTTGCTTTGCTTTACCTTTGGCCAATAAAAGCTGTTTCAAGGCTTCATGTAAGTTTTTACCTAGGTCCTATTTTACTTATATTCGATGATCATGGCAGCTTTATACAGACCTATTGTTATTTTTAAATACGACTTATTCAATAGTTTATGTTAGATATACATGTATATGTGGCTCGTTTCATGGGTGTTTATTCTTTTATTCTAAGACGATGATGTTGTTTTATCGTGGACTCACATCAGCGTTATCAGTATCTCAAATTATTTTTTCCATAAAGGCTCATGTAAGAATAATTCTTGGTTCGTGTTACCTTTATTTTTAGGATCAAGTTAATAGCTCATAATACGTAAATCTATCTAGGGTGCACACTTGCTTTATTTAAGGCTACTTGTATCATTATCTGCAGCTCATAATATTTTAGCTTTACCTTGTGTTCAAGAAAGAACATTTATAAATGTATAAAGGAATAACATTTTACTTCGACATCATAAAATCTTAAGATTTTTAAGTACCTCGTGAGCCGCGAGGTAGTTAAATGAATGGTTACCGATTTCTATCCGCCTGGCGCCTGGCATAGTGGTAGAAGTTGGGAGGTACATGGTATGCAAGCAAAAGGTGTCGCATAAGTCAGAAATGGCTGGCCCATTCAGTAGGGGTGACACTATAATAAACAAAACCTTTACCTTTACAGACAATGTTCCATATGTTGTGAATTTACTTTGTATCATCAACAGAGACCCTGACTGAATAATATGCCCATGTCCTTTCAGAAAAAAAACAATACTTTTTAATCAGATGGATACATCATGTAGATTATTACATCAATACCCAGTACCTAACTTCAAACGTCATCTTAGGTAAATAAACAACACATAGTCTATCAGAACGTAATATTTATTATTGATATACTTTCAATATTTGATGAATTTGCTTGGTTTGAATCATTTCAATTTTGAAAAGAATAAGATAACAACAAAACAAACGATCGTAGCACGTACACCTTTATTAAATTTCTTTTTTCCTGGTATGTTTCATCATATTTCTGAAAGAGAAGAAATGCATTATATTAACTGAATCATGGTGTAGAACCATGTCAAAACCTTTACTACCGAAAAAAAAAAATTTTTTTAAATTAAATATTATCTACTTCTTTGAGTTCGGTTTACATTTAATCAACAATATTACTAAGCTGTCAATACAATATGATACACCTAAACAAATAAAGAATCACATTGACAGTGTTCGTTAACATTTATAGAATATAAGACGCTGAACCTTATACATTAACTCCTACAACAAACGTTAGAATGAACAATTTTCTGGTTATTAAAGTAAATGATATTTATTAAACTTTAATGGTTATGTATCCTTCACTAATTGTCAACCGCGAAAGCTCATTTATTTATTAATTTATCAATACTGCAAAACAGTAATCTGAGGTTCCAGGATTTCTATCGTTGGTCTACAAATGATTACGCGTGACACTATAAAGTTGCAGTACTGAAGTAACGCTACAGAATATCTTATTTAAACTAATTGTTATTTAAACACTTGAAAAAACATAATTATTATTATAGCATAAAATCGGCTATTTTTCCCTCTTTTGCCCATGTTATAACGGGACCAAAACCATGTGTTAACATTGTCACGCGCTCTTGTTATAGCCCGGTTTCACCTATGCGCAATACATACAGGGCCCAGTAAACAAACAAACAAAAAATGACGATTTGGCCTGTTTGCCAAAGAGTCATGCGCTCTTGTTATATTGAAATTTATTGATTCGAGATTCAAGTAACTATGCCGGAAAAACGGCGTATAGACATCGGTGCTAATCTTGGTTGTCGCCCTTTCTAAGAAACGGACAGTTGTCAATGTAAACAAATACAAATAGAATCTACCTGTCATTCAGTTTAACACTCCGATTAACTTACAAAACTAGATAACACAAAATTAATATGAGAAAATGTTTTTTATTTATGTTTATGTTGATAAATGCTCTTTATATTTCTTTGAGAGAATAATGCTTAGTGCCTGATTTGTTTGTAAACTTGTTTGCTTGAAAAGAAAAACCGATTCTGTATTTCTGATGTCACCGATCTTTTTCTACCGTCAATCTGAAATCATTCTAAGAATTTCTGAGGGTCATATTTTGTCTTGGGTAGAGGGTAGAGTAATGTAAAGTTTTTTTTCTAGAGATAATAAATCTCAAAAGGCCAAGCTTTGTTAAATCAATTAAAATTCAAAATTTCGTTCGGTTCCGAGAATTTTCCAAATTGTTGGCCCCGGAAAATGAAACGCATACGTAAAACATAGAATTGGATAAATACCGTCCAAGCACAAGAATTTAATGTAATTGTGTTTTGTATAAACTATGCATCACGACTCTGTTTGAAAATTTATGCTATAATAGCGTCAACGCACGTTTATTTCGTGTTATAAAGTCTGCAGAGTCCCTCGGAACTGTTGGAGCCCTCGCCCTACCGGGCTCGGGCACCAACCGTTCCTCGGGACTCTGCAGACGTTATAACACGGAAAAACGTGCGTTAACCCTATATAAAGAATATACGTACAGAGTGAAATTTCGCAAATATATTTATTTGTGTTTTCACAAGGTTTTATATCCCATCTTTCATAAGATGCATAGTAGACGATACAATCTCTAATATCGTTATTTGCATAAAGTCTTAAGCCTACTTTGGAAGAGTCAAATGTTGCACCTGAATATTCCCAGAAAAATGTACCTTCTGTTTTTATGTCGTTTAATCCTATCCAAATATCTGAAAAACAATATTTTATAGTTCCAATGTACAATTTTCTTTCTTAAGATATCAAACTTAAAAGAATGACATTGTACCCCAGGTTTTATGGTGAAACAAGAAGCATTTACAGACTGTAAAATATGATAAACAAGATCAACAAGGAAAGGCGGCGTTCAATGAACGCAACCCCCACATGACCCAGCAACAAGAACCAATGGCAAGGAGCCCAGGGGGACCCCAAACAAAAACAGGACAGGGCAAAGACAGAGCACGGACAGGATAATCATTAAATGATAATTAATTTGTAATGTGTTTGTGTGTAAAATCTCCCGTCAAACAAAACAAGTGCCATATAAAAAGAGGATCATGCATTGACACAGACTGACATTTAAAAAAATTAAAAAAGAGGTTTGTGATTAAAGCTCCACTTTTCTGCTAATTTAGTTGAACACTTATGAAAAATAACAAAAGAGTAATAACCCCGAAACCATAAAAGGATGGGATCCTAATTCCTGTTCATTGCATTTCTCTTCAAGGAGATCTATCTGGCTATATATCCAATTATCATGCTAATGTGTACAGTAAGTCATAAGTCCAGTAAATTTGTGAAAAAATACTTCAGAAAATAAAAAAGCACCAAACTTGGTAGAAATAAACTTTGGGCTATATAAGAAAAAAAGTGAGCATGGGACTCATTTCTGAAAATCCAAAATGGCCGAAAAAATAAAAAAGGACGCCATACATGTTTAAAATTTCAAAAAGGCTTGTTTTTGATAAAACCACATGATAAATCATTACATATTAGCGACTTATTAGTATAAAATAATATGATATCAGTATTGAAACATTGCCTTGTCTTTCTAGATTTATATATTTAAAATATTTCATTATTTCATAAGTTTTCTCGACTCTAGAAATCGGATGAAATTTTAAAAAATGTCAAGCTTTGATTTTACTGTTTTCTAAAGATGTTGGAAAAATCATGTTGAAACGTTCTATGACCTTTCTTATTTATAATGCTCGCTTCACAAGTATATAAAGATTAAACATTGGCAGTTAAAATTAAAGTTCGTAATGTAACGTCAATAATGTTTAGTTCATCTGAGACGTGAACTGGACTGCGACTCCTTATCTGCCATGTGATTAAGAGAAATATAAGCTACCTGGCGTAAGATTCTAGTCTTGTCTTTTGGTATATCAATTGCCTTATCATATCTATGTGAAATCGTATCAATGACTTTAAAAAATAATCTGTTAAAGAAAGAAACGAATAAATGGCAGACATGTACATGGTATACATTTCATATGTAGGCGTTATTATTAATAAAGGCCAATAAAATTCATTTTAAATTATTCTTTTTTCTTCAAAAAAAAAAACACATATGCAAGTACTGTATAAGCATAAAAGGGACTGACTTGATTATATTATACAAACTTTCGGTTCAAAGACTCTGATTTCGACACTTTTCACGAAATAATTTATTTTAACATTACACATTGGTTTTCGATTGATTAACTGCCAATTTAACACAATCTTTCAAGGCTTATCTAGGCGGTAGATCCTTGGCCGTTCATTTTATGTCTAGAGTTACGTATTACTGCTTAAAAATAATATCAACCTTTCTTTGCCTTCTGAAAGTGTCAATATTTGATAAAATGCCCCCTCTGTCACCCTTAAATATATAACCAATTCCATTTCGATGCATCTAAGGGCGCCTGTTTTGACAAATATTTATATGTAGTGGTTGTTTTTATAACTTTTGGTATTAGTTGGATACCATATTTTCTAATATTTTTAATGTCAAAAAAGCTAAACCTTTTCACTGTTTTCTTCTGAGGGCGTCATATGTTTGCAAGAGTCATGATACGTCATCAATTCCGAAGCGGGAAAAGATGGTACAAGTAGGCCTTTCTGTCTATAAAAGATTAGGATTAGGTACCACGGGTATTTCTCTTAATCATGCCATCTACAGATCATGTTTTAATGGGCACAACACAACATCCTGACCAATATGTGATGTGAGAATCAGAGTTAGATTTTGATATTTTAGACAAGACTTCGCGAGACCTCTCAACAAACACCAAATTTCTATTGACAAGCTTAAACAAAGACTTGAATTAAACGTTTTATAATCATCATCCTGATCAGAAATGCTGCATCTAAAATAAAGTATAAAAGCATATTTTGTCTCTTTAGTCTTTATGACAGAATTCAATACCAAAAATATTAAGATATGGTTGAGACTGTATTACAGTTTCGAGGCAACAGCCGGGATAAACATATATTTTTATTGCAACAAGAAGTGTCCTAATAAGCAACTTTCCGAAGATAAAGAGCAAATATCCTAACTTAAACTGAAATATTATGTTTTCCAGGATTATATTAGACATGTCCGGTACACGGTGACAAACATGCAGAGTTCTTTGCCTACCCTATCCTAGTTTAAATATATCGGACTTGTGCAGCTTCGTTCTGCATAACGTCGTCATGTTTAAGCAAATATTAGAAAAATATGTCTGTTTTTAGAAAAAAATGTTATTAAATTATCTTGGGTTTTAATAAAATGTTAAATATCAAATCGTTCGAAAGTGTCCTTTGGAAAAGATTTGATTGCATTGTCAGTTGTAAAAATGCCAAATTGAAGCTATAGATTTTTGAAGATTATTAAATCGAGCAGTCAGATATCCAAAATAAAAGTTTATAGCAAACTTTTGCGACCTTTATTTTCAAACGTCAAAATCAATTCAAACGAACATGTGTAGTTTGTATAAAGAAAACTTATTGGTTAGAACGAAGGGGTCTTTCCAGTGAGATGCATGCGTGCAGGGATGGGTCTCGCGTACACTTCTTCTTTCTGACGTTCAAAACATTATTTCTTATAGTTTGTAAGAAAGTGGAATTGGTTAAATACACAAAATGAACCAAACAACTAAGGAAAGTCGCCATATTGTTTTTTTGTGTTGCTGTGACGTAAACTCAAACCAAATATAAAATAAAAAGCTGGTCCCTTTAAAATGCTATTGTGTTATAACGTTTTACTTACAGTCCACAGAGTTGAGCTGTTCGTGTATAAAGGCATTTTCAGAGGTAGAGGTAATTTCAACAAGGTATCCATCTTTTAACTCGCAATCATTTTGCAGGAGATAAAGCAACTTCATACATTAATGATTAGAAATAAAAACTTCTGTGTCCTATTATATTTTAGTACATAAGTTTGATCCATTTTTGTTTCTCTCTCTATAAAATCATTTTCTGCGAGAGTATTTGCCAAGGAAAATATAATAAAGCAGCTTCAAATGTACAGGACTTGTGACATGTATGTGATATATGCAGTTATCTCTTAACAAAGGTATAAGTATCACTATTAAATTTCGCTGAAAACAAATGTGTCTTTATTCGGAATTGTGACAGAGAGAGAAAAAATGTCATTGCTGATGCCTTATCAAACTGAAATAATTGTTTTTATTGATGTCATTGAAAACAAATCTGCTTCATTTTAAATGTTCTTATTATAATTTTTTGCTTCTTTTAATTCATTACATTTGTCATAAATTGACGTTTAGCCTTGTGATTCATGTGCTACAGGAATTGTGAGTACGTTTCTAGCCCCAGCATTGGATTTTTCATGACAGTTTGCATCACCTTAGTTTTCATCAAACTGATACTAAAGTTAATTCATTAAACTGAACTAAAGATTGTCATTTATCACTAGCTTCATATACTGCATATCTTAAAAACAAAAGTACAGGATTGTTAAGAAACGAAATTCAACTTCCTTGAAATGTTTCACAATTTAAGCTAACCTGTCACAAAGTGACATGCTGAATTAGCTTTTGCGATCGCTTTCCGTCCGTCGTCAGTCCGTCCGGCGTCCGTTAACTTTTACTTTGAACGACATCTCCTCATAAACCGCTAAGCAAATTTTATCAAAGCTTCAACTCTTGGCAACCGAAAGAAAAAAACATTGATTTTCCTTAAATATTTACAGTAAAAACTAAAAAAAAAATCTATTAAAAAAACAATACCAAAGAGCAAGAGCTTAGCTGTTTAGCATGGAACATCTTCTAATAAGTTTCTACAAAGTTTGTTCGAAAAACAAGCCTGGGATCAAAATTGGTCCTGCCCAGGGGTTCTTTGAATCTCTTTACATTTACACATCTTTGCAACAGTTGTTTTCCCTTAGCAGTAGCAACCAGTAATGTTTTACGCATGCACTATTTCAGATACAAATATGAACTTTGTGATATCAGTTTCAGATTAAGATATCATATCTGCTTTTGTTTATAGTTTACAATATTCATTGTTCATTGTCGTAGAGAAATTTTATATTCAGGTGAGCGATTCAGGGCAATCATGGCCCTCTTGTTTAAAGTTTGCAGGAATTGAAATGATTTGCCTTATAGGGGGAATTGTATCATAACTATCTGCAGACACGTTTTGCCCACTTTATAACAATATGAAAAACTATTTCAAATAGTTAACAACGATTGACTTTGTAGTTGTTTTATAAGAAAGAAATATATAGCAAAATATTGGCCAAATATGATCTGATTTTTAAATCTACAGCACAGCTTGATAAATATGAAATAGTCGAAGTAGGTAGTTATCAAAGAATACTGACTTCTCTTATTTTCTGAAGAACTTATTTAAAACGATATCTTCCTAAAGATGTTCAAATAAGAAACACACTTTATCCTTTAAAGTAGTAGAGGAGTCGGTTTAACGTCACGTACTGTGCGTGTGCGACGGATACTATATAAAGAATGACACATCGTTTTAAATTAAGAATAACATCATTATTTTATTATCTCCCGGAAGTATACCCGATCTAGGGCCGGACATTGGGAGTCAGGTTCTCAGTTTTAAACGGAGAGATGATAAAACTTATTAAGCAGTATAAGTAAATAAATGTTTAATTACAGATAAAGAGAAATTTATAAAGAATATATTTTATAATATAATAGATTTTTCCATACACGAATTGAATTATGTAAAAAACGATGCAAAATAACTATCTAAAACATTTTATTATTCCATTTTACATTAAACAACACTTAAAATAGATACAGTTTAACCGAAAATATTGCTTTTCATGACGATGTTAGACGTCTAGCGATAAAATGACTCTTATCATCTCTTATTGTCCATATCATATTTTTCATTACTTACATTTTCATATACATATTCAGTACGAGGTGGAATTATTGGCTTCTATATGAATAATGACACATCATTCTATTTTCAATATAGAAATTAAATTATACGTATGACAAATGCTTTACAAAATCAAATACAAGCGTTTAAATGAACGTATAACCAGAAACGTTATTTGTCTTAAGTTATAGGTATTATTAATTTATCGGTTAAAAATCGAAATAGTTACGTTTGTTATATTCACCGCCCGATGCGTTCATTCTTTTTTGGATACGATTTTGTTAAACAGACACACAATTCTTTTTAAGATTTCTAATTCTATTAAATACATACATGTACACACTATTAAAAGAAAGTATTTTTATTTCATTTATTTCCTACAGTCGATTTAAATAAAAAGCTGTAATATTTTATTGTCCCTTTTTAAGTATGATAAAGCCTTGCCTTTTTCAAAAGTAGTTTGACAACTTACAAAACAAATACCGTAAAAAATGGTTCAAATCATTTAAGCTTATAAAATGTTGCTCAATTTGAACAAATATAATCGCCCGTGGGTATAAATATATCATAGTTTTACAATATGATTCAACATAAACGTTTTTCATAGAGATACCGATTACGAAGGTACAAAGTGGCAAACTATGACCTTAAGTTGAAATGAGAAATCGATTTCATAAAGATTCTAGTCATGCGTCATTCTTTTTATTTCATTCTGGAAGGTCGAGAGGCAAAGATAATCAATTACATAAACTTTCTATATATGTCAATATTTTCATTTTTATTGGCGCCCGCGCCGAAGCGCGGCGCCCTTATGGAATGAAATCAGATTTTGTGAAAGGGCGACAGCAACTTCTCGAGCCTTTTAGTCGGTCATAATAAAAGCCGATCATTCCGATCGGTATGAGGGTGCTTGATTATTAATTAAGAAGGAAATGTCGCGATATCAATAGCGAACTGGAGATTTTCGCAATGCAAACATTTTCAAATGAAATAACCTTTTCCGTCAATAAATCGCGCTCTTCGGGGTTTTTTATTTATCATTTTGTAGTACATAGTGGGTTATCATGGTATGTTATTGTTGTACATGTATCCTAGAATGATCAGTTGATGACCTAAATATTCCGAAAATCTATTTATAGATATATCTATTTATCACTCCTATCGGTAATTCCCGGTCTCTCCCGGTCTATTTTGACCGGGATTTACTACTGACCACACGTTTATTGTCCGGTCTCTCCCGGTTTTGGAGCAGATGTTTGATATCGTTACAATTAAAAAAAACAACAACAACAACAACAATAGCATGTTTCATTTTATCTATTAGTAAAGATGCCGAGGAATTATTCAAAGTTACAAATTAGATTTTATGAATTATTCAATTGATTGATAATTTAAAAAAATGATAAAGAAAAATACAAATGTACATGTACATGGTTTAAGAATAAACAATATTATATATTGAAAGTTAAACCATATTTTACTGACTTTTTCCAGTTAAGTTTTGACTTATAATCGTCGGTCAATATGACAATTGAATTCTTAAAATTTATTTTACAATTTTAATAAAAAAAAAGAGTAGTAAACATAAAAACTCAGTATTAAAATAGCACATAAAACACACAAAAAATGAAGAAAAGAAAACAATATTCATAAAATTTGTATATTTTTTTATTAAAATTAATAGATATTACAATTATTGTATAATAAACAATTGTGCTCAACATGATCAACATGGTAATATAACCAGTGTCATATTTTTACTAAGTGTGAACAGATACCTAAAGAGGGGGTCTTCGCTAATAGCGATAACATAATAAGGGACAATTACAAAAGTGTCGTACGTGTTGATCATGCGCTACACATATGGATTATAAATGATTGTATACACGAATATCCGTTGCTATTAATAACCACGATCATAAATAAATAACAAGTAATATTCTAATCTCTAGCATGCCAATCAAAGTTCATAATGAACAATGTCTTTCGTCCGCTTATTCATAAGTAATATACATTTCTGTTAGTTTATAAGAATATCTTGTCATCATATGTCTACTAGTTCATTTTCACTTGCTGCATTTCTTGCTTGGACGCCCTTTGATGCTTTGCATCAATGCTTTTCTTGTTTACTTTGTTATAGGATTAGTATTAATCGCTTGTTGTCACATCACGTCTTTTTTTGCTAATCAGTTTCTTCATTTGAGACACTATTAAGCGATCATTGCGCTTCTTTTGGTGCACATTTAATTCTTTGACAATGCTTTTCAAATTTTTCCCTGATACCGTTTTTGACGTTGTACGCGCAGTAGGGACCACACACGTAAGATGAACACTGTTGCAGTTGTCCATTATTCTAGAGATATTTCTTGTTAAGTATCTTTTCAAATTCAACGAAGTAGCTTTCCAGGCTAGTTCCAAATTCGTAAGGGTCCGTACTGAGGTCCATTACTCGTATCTGTATTGCAAATAAAAAAATCTTCCTTTTTGTTTACGATTATAAAACAATATGTCATTCTTCATTTAGAATCCATCGCGCACGCGCAGCACATGACGTTAAACCGACTCCTTTACTACTCTTCGAAATGATTATACTGCTCAAATAAAAAAGCGCCTGGGTAATAAAGGTTGTTTCGCATGGTATATACGTTCTTTTTATCCATAAAGGAAGTCAGTGTTTCTATAAAAAATGATGTAGATGGAGTATTTTAAATATAAATTAGTAAGAGGCGTAACATCAGTGGGACGAACTGCTAAACAGTAAATAATATTACTTTGGCATTTTCCCATGTCGTTTTCTTTCTTTCATACAGATAACAACTGTTTTGAAATCCGGTCCATCCTTCAGAACATTCTAAAAGTAAACACATATCAACAAAATAACAAAGACAAATAAAATAGGAGAGCATTATTAAGGTAAGTGAAGAAAGGCAGTGAGATACACAATTGTTATGAGCAGTCTTTAAAACCATATTATCCACTTTACATTTCATTTTAAAAAAAAAACTATATGAATAGTTGATTATATCAATACTAAATTTGTATTACATAAAATACATTTTCATATAACAGCTAAAGTTCTTAAGGCTTTATAAAGGACAATAGATTGTATATTATTAATATACATTTAACTTTAATAGTTAATTAATAAATATTAAGAATAAAATCATGAGGATAAAAATTAACGATAATAGGTTAAATATTCAACGTCATAGTAATGATGACCGTCGAACATGTGACCTATGCAAACACGACTTGAATGTGTCATTTTCAATAAGTGCAATTTAAGCAAAAATATTTAAATTTGCAAACTATACTAACATGTGAAATTTGACAAAATTTTTAAAACTTGCGTTATTAACCATTATTGTGTCATTGAGGGGACTTTTGATTAATTAATATGCTACATATTTTTAAGTTATTCGGAGGAAACATGTATCTTGTTAAAGATCACTGTGACCTTCATCTTTTAACGTCATGACCCAAATTCATTATTGTTTTTATCTGAAGCGTCATCCTATCATGAAGTTGTATGTCCCTGTTCAATATTTTAATTCTTAAACGTTGTCCTAGAGGTACACTAAATAGCTGAATATAAAACTTAAAAAAAAATTTGGGAAGTCACAGGCCAGGTTCGCGAAGCGGGCACTGGCTTTGACTTGCCCGGCTATAGACTTTACGTGTAATTTGAAAAGGAAATCAAACAAAAAATAACATTTCAAAAATATATAGATTTTTAATGTATCAGTGAAATTTTCAATGTCATTTCTAGTTGGGCACTGCCATTTTCAACGTTACTCTATGATTATAGGCGGGTTATTCCAATAACGGAACAATCGGAACTTTTCGGCTTAATATTCGTCTGGGTCTTCCGAGTGAAGACGGAAGTGGTGCATGAACTACTGAATTACACCTTGAAAACGGAAAATATTAAGTTACCTTAACCGACTTCCCTGTTCATAGGCTTTGCCAAGTTCCGTATTAACTTAAGATAATTTATGAATGGTACAATATAAACGTGATAATAAAAATCATATAATCACATAATGTGTACAATAGCTATAAGATAATACGGTGTATGTATTGATTGATCTTTTAAAATATTCTTTACAGTCACACATTAATAACCCATTAACGTACGGGCTTACTTGTAGTACATTGTAGTAAAAAATATACATAACAAATTATTGACGAATAACAAAAAATAAGAATATAAAATTAAAATTGACCTATAGAACAATTTGGTGGTGTTTCCCAACTGCCAGTGTCAAGGCAGCTTATTGTCCCATTTCCATCATATCCTTTATCACAGACAAGAGAAGCGGTTGATCCAAAGGTTGTTGCGGTATAGTGCAAAGTACCATTGGTCACATTTAATGGAGGCCCACAGTCTGAATAATGGTTAAATTTATGAGTTACATTTAAAATTAATATCACGACGTTAAGCAGAAGCGGAAAAGAGGTTTATATTCAACTTCATTGTAATGATTACCTAGAACACTTAGAATGAAAGTATTCCTCAGTATATTTTATTGACAGCGAGTGGAGCAGGTGTGAAATCATTGTCCAGTGAACTAAGAATAGCTTCTAAATATTTTGTTTCCGGAACATTTAATCCTATTTCCATACACTACTCAATATGAAAACGCCATAATTTTACCGTCATTTTGTTCAAAAAATAAACATCATCAGATATAGCTATATACACTTAAATTTGTATTCCATATATACATGTCAAAATATATGCAAGAAAGATCTTAAGGTTTAAAAATGGACTAAACACTTTAAAAAATTTTGAACAAGGACAATTTACTGTTTCTTATTATACCCATGGCCCCATAAAAACCAAATTGTAAGAGCAGACGTACTGACACAGGACGATGAACGGTATAATATCACAATAAATCACAGGAAGAACGTTGTTCTTTGTAAAGCTTCAAATGTGAGCAGAATGTGCTTTTATCGGCTAAAATACAACGTCAATTTTTTGATAGTTGAGTGGGGAACTCACAGTCCATTGATTACTATATTACACATTTGTAAGTAATTGAGAGGAAACATATATCTTGTATAAGATCGTTGTGACATTTAATCTTAAACGTCATGAACAATCTTAATATTTTACCAGTAGCCTTATCCTACCATGAAGTTGAATTGTCCTTAATTTTCCTGTTCCAAATTTTACTTCTTTATCATTGTTCTACCGGTACATTTTTGAATAAATGAATATAATATTTCAATAATAACATAAAACAATTAATGAATGAAAACAATACAAAAGAGAAACAATCATTATATGTGTACAATACCTATAAGATAATACGGTAACATATTTAAAACGCGGTAAAGCTGGCTCCTTAGACCACTTGATTAATGAATATTTCATAGAAGCAGGAGATATTTTAATCCGACATATTGTTGATATTTTCAATAACATTTTTGATAGTGGATATTTTCCGGATCAATGGATGGAGGGATTGATCATACCATTATATAAAAAGGTGACGAAAATCAGGTTAATAATTATCGCGGTATAACTTTAATAAGTTGTATAGCTAAATTGTTTACATCAGTGCTAAATAACAGACTTACTTGTTGGTCCTGTAAATATAATATTAATACGGATGCGCAGTTTGGATTTCGCGCGGGATTTTCTACAACAGACGCTATTTTTGCTCTTCATACTTTAGTGGAAAATATGTTGAATAATGGAAAAAGACTATATGTGGCTATGGTAGATATGAAGAAAATCTTCGATTCTATTAACAGAAATGCTTTATGGTATAAGCTGTATAATTTAGGGATTTCTGGAGAGATGTTCCGTATGCTTAGATCTATGTATACTGAAGTGAGGAGTAAAATCAAACATTGTGAAAAATACTCTGACTTTATCAATATTGCTATAGGCTTGAAACAAGGGGACATAACTTCGCCATTATTCTATGCTCTGTTTATTGAAGACATTGAAATATATTTACAAGAAAATCAAAATGGAATAACGTTAAAAGAAGTTACATTAATGCTTCTTATGTATGCAGACGACATGGCGATTTTAGGCGAAAGTCCGGATGATCTACAAAGAAATTTAGATTTATTGAGTGAGTACTGTAAATTATGGTAATTGAGACATACAGTATTACAAAGCTTGATGGGCATGAAATACAGATTGTGCTGTCAAGAGTGTTAAAGATCCTGTAACACATTTTTGATATTTTAAAATTATAAATATGATGCTCAAATTAAGATTTATCAATATTGTAGTTTCCAAAAAACATTATTTATAAATATATTACCGAATTTAACATTTCATGTAAAAAGGGAGGTAATAAAAATTTATTTTCTATAAAGTTTAAGTCAAATTTTACGATAGGAAATGAATGCATATATTTTAATGATTACATATAATATGCACAAATATTTGCAGTACATATTTTAAATAATCTCCGATGTTTGAAAATTGTTTTATTTGCACAATTATGTACATACATGTATATATAATTTCACTTAATGTGATTTACCACTTTGATCACAACATACAGGATATTTAAAGACAGTTTTCTCTAATTCAACATGGTTACCTAGTTTCAACCTAAGATGTCCAGCAATCAGACAGACCTGTGTATAACAAAGATACTGTAAATGCTATAAATGTAGATTCTGTTTAAAATTTCTCTGAAAGATATTGAAAAAAAAACCAACAACAGCAAAACCAACATCAGCTTTAGAGCCTAGAAGTTAAAGATATTTGATTTTTTTTTGCATTTGAACTAGAATGTGCTCAAGATACTTATCAATCTAAAAATAATGGGGATGATTATGCGTATTTGTTATGTTTTACCAGGGATGAAAACCGATGACATTTCTGATGTTATCTATGTTTAATTTCACACACAGCTACATTAATTCAATTGCTTTCAATAAATTGAATAATATCTATAATAATGATTATTCACTGTAACGATAAAAAAAAAATAATTCGCAATGACGGATTCGATGCACTATAAAAGTGAAATATTGTTTATCAAAGGTTGGCCATGTTTGTACACGCTGTGGTTCATGGAGGGGTTATTCACCATAATATAAGCGCTTTAGGCTAAGGTAAGATCATGACTGATTTTTATCTATATATAAAATATGCTGCTATCACAAACCTGTAGATTTGTTTTTCTAAATAAACGAGATTTAAACTTTAATTACATCGCTTTTATCATTCACCGAATCTATCACTTAAACTTTTGAATTATTGAAAAAAAAAATGAAAAAAAAAATATATATATATTTACACTTTATATCTAATGCGTATATTTTGAGATTATTAATTGCTTTGAATATTAATTTATAGTTGAATACATTTATCATTCCACCATGGAACGGTTTTCGCCCCCTTGACTTGGAGCTGGGAGCCGGGATTGCTAGCTCAGCCCTGTCAATGATGGCTTTTGTTAAATTATTTAAAAAGGAATTTGTATAATCACTCTAGACTTGCCAAGTGATGCTTTTATTAAATATATGGAAAATAGATCAATCTGCCTTCCCATAATTAAATTTAACATTTAAAATTTGTTTGGAGTCTCAATTTTGGTATTATTTATTTTTCATTTATTTAAATAAAATAACAATAGGAAAATGACCAGAGCCCATTGAATCTTCACGATTTCTGGCAGAACAACTTGAAACTTAGTAGGCGGTTAGGTCTTATTACAAAAGCATGCAGATCAAAGGAGTAATGAGTAATGCCTAGGTCACAAATAAAATGGGCGCCGTCCGATTAAACGATTTTTATAAAATCGGCAGATTTTTTGATGTCGTGGACGCCGGGCGATTTTAAATCTGATACCTTGCGTGGTCATGAATGAAACAGTCCTCGGGCGATTTTTGCCGAGTAGATTTTACAGAAAGAATGAACGAATCAGGAGGTCGCCGCCCGATGTCCGCACGGAGCCTGTGCGATTTAAAAGTGAATCGAAATGTTGCCGCGCGGGCGCCGGGCGACAATGACTTTACATTTAATGACATCTTAGATAAATCAGCTAGTTGTAATTATGCCAGCAAAGAAGTCAGCTGCCAAAGCTAAGGGAAAGGCGAAGGAGTTGGTCCGTGTTGTTGACAGCGAGTCACCAACGACCAGTATCGAGGCCGTAGAAGGCGAAAATCAATCAGACATTCGCATGGACATTGAAGAAAAAATTAATGTTTACTAGTATTCAAAAGAAATTCACAAATATATTTTTGAGGCAATTACAACTTCTTCAAGCTGAAATTACAACAAACACAAGCAGCCCGGTCGCCGGATGACAAAACGATGACCGCCTGTACATGAATCGTCCGGGTACCGGGCGATAATCGTTTGACTACTTGTCTCTATTCTGGCACCGGGCGGGGCCCGGCCGATGTCCGCCCGGACGCCTTTTAAATTGGACGCTGTTTTAGTAGAACAAAAAATCGCCCGATCAAAAAAATCATCGCCCGGTCGACGCCCGGCGACCGAACGATGTCCGCTCGATGATATTTATACTCAATGACCCCAAAAATTATCGTCCGGCCGCCGTTAGCTTTTAAGTATTACTTAAAACTCGAAGGCGTCCGCCCGATGAGCAAAATTTTCAGCTGCTGCCGTCCGATACTCACTGCCGCCGGACGGACGCCGGCCGATATTGCGATTTTTTGGAGAAACAGACGCCGCCCGGCGGCATTTTCTTATTTGTGACCTAGGCTTTAATGCAACGGAGATTTTTTTTTTTTTTGCGCAACGAACTTTTTTTTGTAAAACAGGCTTATGCTTATGCTTATGCTTATTCATGAAAATAATTAACATTTAAGGTATAAAACAGATTAAGAGAGTGAAAAAGTAAGTTTGTTTTTAAATGTATCACAAATGTTTGCAAAAGGTTGTTTTGAAGGATTCTGTGACGATTGTTCTCTTTTGCTATTTATTATTACATTTAGTGGTTCTATACCTAAGTTCCCCGGTAAGCGATAAACAAATATGCAATATTGTGTTTAATCAAATAGTTTCATCTGGTATAGATAAGTAAACAATACATTGCTAAGCATTGATCATATTTTACAATTTATTTATAATTTTTATTTGATATTACAGACATATTTTTGCAATTTGTAAAATAACAGGACAGTTCGTCCTCAAAATCATTCGAACGATATGCAATTCGCACCAATATTTTGACGCTTGATTTCATCACCTTCAAGTCAGTATACCAATCATTTTATTTTTAATTGCAATTCAATTTTTTTGCTCCCACCAGACCTTTTCAATCTTTGTCTCAACAGACAAACATTTCAGACATGTCACCACATATTGAATTGATCAAAGGCACCCGGCACAGTGTTGGGATAATGTAAAAAAAGTAATTATAGAAAACAAATATATAGTTTATATATAATATTACATATAAACTATATATTATTTTCTAGAATTACTTTTTACACTATCCCAACACTGTGCCGTTTCCCTATGGAATTTATACAATTTTATCAAAAGTATGCAACTTAATTACTAAACAACGCGCACATACCAAAAAAACATGAAGAAAAATTTATAATTATGCTTCGGATATTCAACTGTAATATAGAGAACAATTGTCAAGGCTGATTTGTACATTACCTGCGACTGTTCACATCATTTCGAGGCGTCTTTGATGGGAAGCATCAACATTTAACTTGTTATGTATTCTGTGTTATGATTATACAATCCATTGCTTACGAAACTTATATGTTATAAATGTTTCATGTACTTTTCAGACAAAATCAGTGCAAATCCTTTGAACGATTCCAAGAAAAGTCATGGAAAATATAGAACAGTACCCAAATTAAGCGATAACATGATATGGAGACAAAATCTGTATTAAATGGCACTTGAACCAATTTGTGAATTTATACACCACATTTCTGTTATGCTCCAACCTTTTGGTACAAACTAAAATAACATCTCTGACCTAAATTTTTCGATACTGCAGGCCTCATGATTTTTAGATTGATGACGACAACCTTATCTACGTTCTTCGTTGTACGATAACTTTAAATATGGTTTTGGTGTGAGAACTAGACCTCGATTAGGTTCAAGATCAAGGTCACGGTCGTCATCTTTCCGAAGCGAATAGCGCTGTAACAAGGTTGCAGTTGCAATGAAAATGTCCATTTCCGCTAAAGTCTCACCGGGGCATTGTCGCCTTCCAGCACCAAATGAAAGTAGATAAATATGCGAGCACATTTCCCTGTCAAGTTTACCGGAATCATCAAGAAGTCTTTCTGGTCTAAAGTTATCAGGATCACCCCAATATGTCTCTTCATAAGCAACTGAATTAAGGTTAAAGATAACAACCGTGTCTTTTTCGATGTCGTATTCTTGCAATTTCGTATCTCTGAGGGTATAATGGGGCAGGGCAAATGGAACTATGGTTGTTTTTCGCATTACTTCAAGAATAGTTGCCATTACGTACGGGAGTTTAGTTTGATTATCCCAAGAGATATTCCTGTAACTTCCTAACTCTTGATCAATCTCTTTCTGTGCACGCTCCTGTACGTCTGGGTATTTAGTCAGATATAAGATGATGAACAGTAACAGGCGATTTGTTGTATCAAACCCGGCACCTTGCAATGTCCAAATTTGAAATTGTAAAAGTGTGGCTGATATATTACCGTCACTATCATTATCAGGTAAATCCTCTGATAGCTCACATAAGGCATCTAGAATATCTCTTGTTTGGTCATTTATGCATGAAGTTTTGTGTTCAGAAATTTTCGATTTTGCGACACAAGCAGTTGCTTTTAACGCTGTTTTAAATTGGTCCACCTATGTGTTCCAAGCATACCTTAACCAAGGCATAACATCAAATAAGTTTTCAGAAGTGACAAAATTACTAAATGTCTCCGAGGATTTCATGATCAATCTCAATTGTGGTGTACTTTCATCTTCTTTTCCTCTGCCGTATAACATCTGATAAATTGCACTTATAACAGCCATCTGAATATCCAAATCTATAGATACGGGCTCATTACATGGATAACTCAATAGTTTTTCTGTTAATTTTTCAGCTTCTTCCCGAAATAGATCATTTAGAGAATATTCACAATTATTTAAGTATTTTCTTATTGCCATAATTGTTCGTTTCCTGTCTTGAACATACGTGGGTGAAACAGTTACACAACGACATACTTTCTATACCATCCAATGCTTCTTTGGAAGCAATTTGGGTTGTTAAGTCGGGTCTACCCGAGAAGACATCGTCCTTTTGCTCCACTGTATCTTTAATAGCTTCATATCCATTAACAATTATCGTTTTCCAACTACCTAAGCGAATACGGAAAATATCCCCGTACTTTTGCTGCCACTGCAAATACTTTATCTCCGGTTTTATATTCTCAGGTGTTCCAGAATAGGAAGTCCCCATGGTCCTGGTGGATACCGTTTTTTACTAGACCATTTTGTCCACCATAACAACACAAGTAATGTTATTAAAGTTAGTATTTTACCACTCAATGTAAGTGATACATCCATTATTTTGTTTGTCTCAATATTTAATCATAAATTTTCCGTTTCGATCAATTTTATTTCACATCAAAAGTGAACGATAAGTGATTTTTAAAAAGTTAATTTTGAACTTCATAGAAATGAATGCCAATAGTAACAATATTTTTCCTTTCTATTTAACCTTAAAATGAATTACAATACACTTATGAATCACTAATGTCGTTAAATATTTTACAAAAAATTAAAATCGTCCTACATAACAGGTATATCAACTTCCACACCATCATACTTTGATAAAAATACGAGGGGTGGCCCATAAATCTCCGGATGTGTCCATTATTCTCGTAATTTTCATCTGTAAAACTCATTCATAAAATGGTAGTTATTGAATGCCGTATAGTACCATTTCAGTACACTTTAAATAACCAGGGTATCGCCCTAATCTAATGCAACATACGTCGATATGTTATTGTACACCAAAGAGAATGATACACTACTCGTGAATCTTTTTTAAAAAGTCTCTGGAACGTCGTGTATAACCCTAATGAAGGTCATACTGAAATGTCGTGCCGTTTGAGCTTTAAATTTTGTGACACGACTATGGGTAGTTGCGAATTTCATTTATTTGAAAGCTTGGTCATCAAAGATTCCGAAAAACGACACTGTCATAAGCTTGTGTCAGCAGTTCGGGAAGTCTCATTCTAAAGGAAATCTCATAAATTAACATAGCAAGTTAGCCATACAAGGGTGTGTTAGTGGCACAGGCATTTTGAAGGCGGTTTTGTCAATTTTGACGATGCTGTTGGTCGTATAGTGTGTTTTGTTAATTTGAACGTATTATAAATACTTTTAAACCTGAGACTTTATTCCGGATATTTCTGGATCATCCCTCGTATGTGAAAAGCTATATTTAGAGTTTAAATGGCTTAATAAACATAATTCATGGTCTACAGTTGTGAAGGGTAAAATCTGCAATCTGATATGTATAAATGCATTACCCTACATTTGCTTTTTAGTGTGCTGTATATGATTATTTTATAACCATAAAAGTAGTTAAGGTTTAAGATGCGATGAAATGGATCGGAGAATTATTATCTATTTTAAAGTTGAAATCCCTCAAATTTTAAATGGACTGCTCCAAATTCGAAGATGGACCCATCCATTAACCAAATTCAGTAGGTTAAGAGTTAATCCGTAAATGGTAGTTATAATTTACACATCGTTACGGTATGAAAATTCAATAGATGGATAGACCAACTTTTCATTTAGTTACACCATACATTTTACTGTACCAAGTTATAGTCTAAATTTTACATAGCAGTTGCATAACATATTGACGGAGATTTTGTTATTATACAAGATCAACACATATATTTCTGAAAACGTTTAGGAAAACTTTGAAAACAGTCCCTAATTTTAGTTAAATTTAGGGATTTTTTAGGCTCTCTAAAGGCCTTAACAGACGGTAGGATTTAGGTGTACAACACTAATTAGAGATAAGATGTACGTTTTTCAAAGCAATACAACACTTGCATTCAGACGGTAATTCTACACTGTAGGAATCATCTGAGGTTTCACTAAAAAGGATCCCTCCCAATTGATCCTTTACATACTTTACTCACTAAATACTTTTTTCGCCATGAGTAATGATTGAAACACCTCCATTTAAATATATATACAATGTATATATATATATTTTTTAATGTAAAGCCTGACCGAGACTCAAACCTGGGACCCTCGGAATACCGTTCTGCGGCTCTACTGACTAAGCTATCCGGCCGCCTACAAAAAACTTTCCCTCCCCTTATTAGAGAACAGTTCAATACCGTCGACATTATCATTTTCGGAATAATTTGGGATTCGAACCTAACACAAATTTGGGTCTCCTGAAGAGTTTTTTTTTCAACATCATTTTTACCCCATCTTACTACTATGATTACCTTTTAGCCCTAATTGTTCTTGAATTTCATTCATTACCCCCATTAGCAGGAGATACTTTGGTAATCTGTTACTTGTCATTGTGGGAGGTCTGTAGAAATCTGTACGAATAGAACATGTCCTATCCCTTACATCTAGACTTAAGGCTTCTGAATTCAAGAAATAGTAGCCTTCACACATGAAGATTTGCCTGTACATCTTAGTTTTAATTGGTGTTGTACTTCAAAATCCTACCGTCTGTTGAGGCCTTAAGTAGAATAGTCAAACACATGTTTAAATGGGTGGGTAGGGTAACATACATTTTTATACATATTGTAGAAACAATAATTTTGCTTGTGTGGATTGCTAGCTGATAATTATTATTTTTTCCTTAACAATAAGATTAATGGGAAATATTTTTATAAGGATGATACTGTAGATAAAGGTTCCTCATTTCTGAAAAAGGCTCTTCTAACATACAAGCTTAAGTTCAGAAAAGTAGCCATAACTCGTTTACCCAACGGTAATGTTCTTTTAAATTTTGCATGGCCTATAGTGTCAATTTTTCAGTTGTTAGGGCGGTTATACATTAAATTGTACCTTAATTATATTACAAACCAAAACCAAATGAATTAACGGGTTATAAGTTTATGCTGGTTACAGTATGTTATATTTAGACTACAGAACATGCATCTGTGTACACATGATTGCAGGAATACACATTTAATCAGCCTAATATCTACATTATAAATTTAACATGCTAGTACAACTGGATTAATTGTAGTATGGTTTTAAAAAGATAATGCGAAGATTAAGTTTTGGAATACATTTTTATGTTGTTATTTTCCTAGCTATATAAATAATAATGAACCAGTTTTAAACATAAACAAGTTAAAGCATAGAAATATGTATTTTGTGTTGATATCTATGTATAAAGGTATTGCATTACATAAACGGGATTTTATTGTGGACTGGTAGTTTTGTGTTTGTCCGTAAAGTGTTGAACATGGTGACGAGAATTTATTTTTGGGATTCTGCTTCTTCTAAAAGTTTTGGGCATATTGCTTTGGAACTATCGGACGGGTCATATGTGAGTTGGTGGCCTAAAGAAGAAATGAAAAACGTCGCGGAAGCCATTGCTGGTACGGAAGCAAAGTGGTTCGATGACTTCCCAAGTGAATTGAAGGTGAATGGGAATCCAAGCAAAACGTTTAATTTGTTCGATTTAAATGAAGAAAACATAAAGAAATATTTCAAAAAACTTCTAGAAGGCTCTAAACGATGGGACTTGGTGAAAAGGAGTTGTTCTAATGTAATATATAACGCTTTATGTGAAGGGTCGGAGTGGTTTAAGGGTAGAGCTGGTGATACAACAACACCTAAAGCCGTCGCGGAACTAGCTGAGGCTTACGGAAATGATAAAACGGATAAAAAGATAAAATTTAGCTCTTTTTGTAAATAAAACTTTAAAGAAGTATCCATTGCTGTGCCGAGATCAGTGTCTGGAGTTTGCAAGAAAGAGCCGTGTTGTTAACTTTCTTTGATCATTATCTTGTGTTTAAGCATCTTTAACAATGAAAGCGATTTGAATGGTAATAATTCAGTATGAAAGTCTTTTCTGTAATTTGTTAACAATATATTATATACATAACATAACCAACCCATGTTCTAAATGTTTATAACAGTGTTGTTTGTTTCATATATGATTTAACAAGTGTTTGTAGAAATTATTTGATAATAATACACGACTAATAAATAGTTTGTCATTCAATCGTTAATCGTTGTGACTTTTGAATGTTGTATAAAGAACTGCACAGATTAAAGTATCGATAAGCTCGTCTTATTTAAGAGACAACCTTGATCGCTATAAATAACTAATCAGTTGTGAATATTGTGTACACGTGATCAAGTTTATAAAACATAATTTGCAAATGTTTGTTATTACAAGTTTAGCCTACCAAAATCCTTCTAGTGCAATACTAAATTTATAAATATGGTTATAAACAGACCCCGTGTTCACAAAGATTTAAGGATCAGGATCAAGATCAGGATCAAATTTGAAAACTTTAATATTCTCCATTGTTTATCTTCATAGATTAAATATCTAATATTAATTTGATAAAACTGGATTTGCCAAAGTATGATTACAGTTGATCCAAATAGTGATACTGATCCTAAAATTGATCCTTATTTTGATCCAAATATTTTTGTATTTGTTATATAATTTATTGATATTTTCCCAAAATAGTTTGGTTTCTTTGCAAATTAGCATTTTTTTCCATTTTGAATATTTACAATTTAATTCAACAAAACACAAATGATTTAAGTAACATTAAACAATGAAAATAAAACCAGGATCACTTGATCCTGATCATGATCTTTTCTTGATGAACACGAGGCCAGGAAACTGGAGTCGAGGTGGAGGAGCCGGAAATAAAATATTGTATCTTTAATATATATGAGCCGCGTCATGACAAAACCAGCATAATGGGTTTGCGATCAGCATGGATCCAGACCAGCCTGCGCATCCGCGCAGTCTGATCAGGATCCATGCTGTTCGTTTACAAACCCTATTACAAGTAGAGAAACTGATAGCGAACAGCATGGATCCTGATCAGACTGCGCAGATGCACAGGCTGGTCTGGATCCATGCTGGTCGCAAACGCATTACGTTGGTTTTGTCGTGACGCGACTCAATTATATAATTTACGATAGCTTTGTTGAGTTCTAAGAAGTAATTTCCTAAGGATAAATGTTGCTGAGAAAGCACCGAACTTATCGCTTGCTTATTTCATTCTGTTAATTTGCTTTGACTTTGAAACAGTCTATAACTTACAGGTCGATTTAACCTGGAAATAGACCATACGAAACAATGTTGATGCCTTGTCCGATTACAAGGGAGAGCACTATGTATTTACATAAAACGAAGAAGCTAGGACGACATTAAACATTTTATATGATACATTGTAGTTAAGATAAATCTATGATGGGGAATAACCTATTTGCTTGTTTAAACTAAACCTTGATTTCTCTTTTCAATAATCACAAATTTACTGTTTTCTGTCGTCTGGTACTAGATACTATGCCATCCTAATATCAAGATGGAGCTCCTATGAAGCCCAAACATTCTGAATGCTTTTGACTTCTAGGTGAAATTTAATTTCGTCACATCCCAGTGAATTTCAATAAACATAATTCTTCCTTTTTATTTACAGGAATTTATGTATAATGAGTAACTTTATTAACGTTATTTGACATCAGTTGGAAATTAAAAGACATATATTTTGGTAATATTAAGATTGAAAAATAATCAATAATTGACAATCAGAATCAATGTCGGAAAGCATACAATGACAACTAAACCTGAAACATTGTCAACGTACATTTCGTACTTTCGGTGACTAAAAATGTCATAATTAGTATGTAACACGAAAAATATATATGGTGTTAAGGACAAACGCATCTTTTCGGCCATTTCCGTCAAACTATGGATAAGAGAGTCGAATACAATAGTAAGAATGCACAGAACGGACACGGTTTATATTATATGTAAGGTTATTTTTATGGGCATTGGTCTTTGAAAGCAATAGATATATGACAACTATCCTTCAACAAAAACAATAGACTAAACTAAAATGCAATCTTCTAGTCAAAGTATAGGTAGTCCTCTCGTTCCATGCTCATTTTGTACCCCAATTTTATAGTTACAGTTCCCTGTGTCACTAGTCATACATGCAATCTGAACAGACTCCTGGTTCCTTCATTTTAGCATTTCGTAATGCTAATATTAATAATAATTAGATACTCTCGAGTCAAGAACTAAGTGGATCTAACAAACAACGAAACTCAAAATACGAATTATAAGGATTCAAATAAAGGTCTTTTTACTTGACGGGACTGGAGTAGCACCTTGCTCTTCTTTTTATTCAAAGCATTTCCTGTTATTTTTTTTATAATATCAGCTACTAGAATTGTTTTTTTTTTAATATGTATCCACATAATCATATGTCAATGAAAAGTGTATAATTTTTTGATATACAGGAAATGACAAGTGGCTTCCAACATTTCCTTGTGTCGAAGCCAAATTAACATAAGTACATACGACTTAAGAAATGAAATATAAGTAGCGCGTTAACCTATTAATAAGTGATGCATAATGTGTTAACTAGTATGTATTTAAAAAATATGTCCTTGAAATACAATGCAGAAAGAGTATACAAACTCATACAATATCATAACAACGACAGGGGTTTCGCTTGGTCTAAATATATGTGTAGGACCATTGGAGTGGATGGGTGAATGTACCTGCTTTTTGCTCGGGTGCTGTTTCAGTATGACATCGGTAGGGGTCGCAAAATTTCAACAAGGTACGATTAAAGCATATTCCAAAGTAACAGAGCATTGTTTCCATATATAAATTATAATACTTAGCGCTTAGCGCATTTTTCACTACTTCCTTCTCACATGCGAAAAGAGATAAAATATGTCAACGTCTTTGATATACACATATTAAAAGTTGAAAATTAATTCTTTTTTTTTTTTAAAGAATAGCGTACATGAGTTTTTATTGACTATAGAGATTTAATGAAAATTGCCTTATAGTGTCATATGATGGTTGTTATGATGTCTTATCCATGTGTTTCAGTAGTTTAAAAATTAAGGAGCGGACAGGAAAATATGGACTCTTAACACTTGACCTTTATCCTTGACCTTGACCTTGGGGTAGTAACCCAATTATTGCGCTCTGCACATCTCTTATAATGGTGATCACTTCTGCCAAGTTATTGCAAAACATTTTCAACGGTTTAAAAGTTATGGAGCGACACGAAAGTGTTACGAACGGAAAGATGGACAGACTGACAGACGGAGGTCAGACCTATAATTCCCTCCCCGCTTTGCGGAAGGGGATTAGATTTTAAAACATTTGAATAATTTTCAATAAGTTAGAGAGGGGACATGAAAAATAGATGTTTTAGCATTTGACCTTTGAGTGTGACCTTGACATTGAGGGTATGACTTGATTGAACGTTGTGCTCTGCACTATGTCATAATGGTGATCAACTTTGTAGCTATTGTAATGTTATTTTATCACTTGTGCCAAGTTATTTCAAAAAATTTATAGCAGCTTAAAGTTAAGAAGCGGACACAAAATGTAAACTTTTTTAACACTTGACCTTTAAGTGTGACCTTGGCTTTGGCGTAGCAACCCAATTATTGTGCTCTGCACATCGTCTCATATTGGTGATCACTTGTGACCAGTTATTTCATTTTTTCAGCGTTTGAAAGGCTATGGAGCAATATGGAATGTAGACATTTTAACACTTGACCTTTAAGTGTGACCTTGACCTTAGGGTAGTAACCTAATTATTGCGCTTTGCACATCGTCTCATAATGGTGACCACTTGTGCCAATTTAATTTATCAACAAACAAAAAAATCAGCGGTTTAAAAGTTATGGAAAATGCACACAATTTTTACGAACGGACAGACAGACAGACAGACGAAGGCCATTCCTATATAATACACCCTCCCCTCTTTGCGGAAGGGGGTTAAAAATATATGTCTCGTAACAGTCATTCTTCCTCTTGAAATATTAAATACTTTGTACAAGCTTTCAAAAATAAGTGGCGCTTTTAGAAGCAACTAGATATTAAGTGTTTATAAAAACTCTTGAAACCGTATTTTAGGTCATAGTTAATTTTTGGCAGGTTATTTAATACATACACTGAAAATATCACCTCTAGAATTTGATCATGTGACATTAACATACTTGTCTCAAATAAATAATAAGAATCTCCCACAAACACGCACAACAATAAACAGTTTTAGAACAAAAATCAACAACGTAAAAAAAAATCCGTGCATTATTCCTGTTTTGCATTGTTTTTGTTTTTTTGTTGTTGTTTTTTTTTTGTGTATTGTTTTTGTTGTTGTTGTTCACTGATAAAAATTCACTTAATTTCAAAACCTCAAGAAAACATTCAAAAATCCTATACACAAAAGTTCTCTATTTTTTTTTTATTTGCAGAATCCTGCAATCTTAATCTTCTTGTCAGCCTTATTCTTAGTGTAAGCCTCGGCAAGTCCTGCGACGGCCGATGGTGTCGTTGTTCCACCAGCTCGATTCACAAACCAGTCTGATCCCTCACATAAAGCGTGATATATCACATTTGAACAACTTCTTTGCATCAGATCCCATCGTTTTGAACCTTCCAGAAGTTTCTTGAAAAACTTCCTAATTTTATCCTCATCCAATCCACTCATATGATACGTTTTGGATGGATTCCCATTTACCATTAACTCACTCTGAAAGTCATCGTACCACTTCGCCTGTGTGCCGGTGATGGCATCGACCAGCGAACTAAGTTCTTCCCTTGGCCACCAACTCACATAGGATCCATCCGAAAGTTCCAGAGCGATATGCCCGAAACTTTTAAGAGAAGATGGATTCCAAACATAGATTCTAGTCACCATCGTACTTTCTTTTCTTTCTCTATGCTATCTATTTAGTAAATAGCATTTACATACAGTACGGCGTCTAAATCGGGCCATCATACAGTAACAGTTGCAGAATTATAAAGTAAACAATAAAGTAAATGTTTAGTTTATGACGAGTACACTTTCAGTTATGCATTTTATATGGTGTGAAATAAATTCAACCACGGCAAAGGGGTGTAATAAAGCCATTTAATAATAACGATATTACAATAGTGTAAAAACACCTTGACCTGACGTCATTCACGTGATATACAAACATGTCCGCGTTACACTATGCGGTAGGCACGTCAGCGAAAAATGACTGTCTTATCTATAAAACCGTTCTTATTTCAGAAATGTGATAAATAGAATATTATATTCGTGTAGATTCAATACTTAATTTATTAAACGCGTTGAATAAAACAATATTTTGCTCACCTGAAGCTCGCATAATATGAATTGTATTGTTCAAAATAAATTAAATCTACTCTACATACATAAATATAAGGGATTATCGTTGTTCATAAATAAATTTTAATGAATGACAGTTAATCACATGTCCTTACCAGTGCGTCGTAGTCAACATTTCGAAACTAGAGAAACTTCCATCAAGTATCTTTTATATTGCATACTTATCCTAACTAACAGGAAATTGTGAAGCGTATATCTGAAAACTTCCCTGTTGAACTACATATATATATCAATATGTAAAACACATTCTTCTATTCATTCCTGTTCGTTTGTTCTTGTTTTATGTTTTTGTTGCTGTTGTTGTTTTATTGATAGCAGAATTTAGCGTTATAAATAGAAATATACGCAGTGATAATATTTCTTGAAATTGTCTCTTTAAGTGGATTGGGGTGGGGACCGTAAATTAAGGTGGGGAATAATTTCTGTTTGCAACGTTATTTCAGTCACATAAAGATGCCTACGTGCAAAAAGTATTCTTTGCTATTACATGTACATAAATTAATTTGTTTTCACAAGTGTATGATATATTTTCTGCATCTGGTCCAAAATATGTCACAGAATTGTTTTCGCATTCCCACCCCACACACCTGCCACCCTCTATTAAATCAGCAAGTCTACAGATTTATGCTAATTTTCATGAAAATTTTGAAAATGTATTAAAAAGTAAAATATTGCGAAATGAACAAAGAAAATAATTTTCAAATTGCAAACGGCACTTACAGACCATAAAAATTACCAAAAAAAACCCAGGTCAAAATATACAAATTTGCCCTTACCGCGTTAGTAGCGCAGTCTAAAGATAGTGAAAAATACTGCAAAATTGGTAATAAATGCCTCATAACATGAAAAATATTACATTTATCTTGAATCTTTTTTTTTACTTTTCTTCAAATCTTAGTAATTTTGTCAAGTATGATTTCGGTCATCTGGAGGCATGCAGCTTTAAGCTCACCAGGCGGGTTTAATAGCATATTTACAACGGCCTCTTTAATTTCGTGTAAAATCAAATCACCTGCATGTAACATTTATAGTACAAATTATTGATTACAAACTTTCTAGGCGAAATTAAGAAATGATATAGAGGATATTCAAGTTTTTTCTATAAATACATGATTTATTTTCATCGAGTGGTATGAAAATAAATATTTCATGAGTGGCGGTAGCCACGAGTGAAATATGGTAATTTTCATGTCACAAGATGAAAATAAATCATGTATTTATAGAAAAAACTTGAATTTTCTGTTTATTATATACATTTTTCTCTTTCTGGACATTAAAATTTGCAAGACTTTCCCTCAAATTTTGAGTACTGGCAGAATTTAAAAGAAAGTAGTCCGGCAAGACACCAGTGAAAATACGGAAAATATGTTTCACTGCAGTGAAAAATAAATTTTTACAGTGAAAATACGGAAAATGAAAATACGCATTTTATTTCATCAATATTTCTCAATATTTCATTTAAAAGTATATAATAAATATTTTTTCTGAGCCTTATGATGTGAAAAGTATGTCTACTGTAAGCAAATAACATTCATGATAATATCCAGATACACTGCTTAGTCATAATGGATACAAGAGAGACCACTCGTACGCCAACTCGTTACATTGTTCAGTTTGTGTTATCTCCCTTTAACAATTCATCGACTTGTGGCGAGAATACGACGTCTCGGTCAGGATTTAAAGAAATACTCTTAGCCACTTGGAAAAGGAGGGCCCTCAAAATTGATTGCAACCTTTCGTATCTGTTCGTGTTATTCCGCCATCTCCGATGGTTATCATTTCTCTTTGGTGTTATCTGGTGAAAGTACCATCTTTCATAGGTGCCTAATCGGGTTTGCATTATCTCTCGGACATTTTTTTTTCTGATGAAATATTATAAGAAAAAAATTCATGTAAGCTAGGTTTGGTAGAATTTGTATTGGTTCATGATCAACCGCTAAAACCAGTATTGCTTTGAAAATTTCATTTCACCGTTCTATAGCGGCCAAACGGCAATATCTCTGTTTCACATTTTATATATAGTATTATCTAGCAGTTGTAATTCTTCGACTCACAAGAAAATACAAGTTAAAAATTTAAAATTCAGAAAGCTCCAAAGAAAGTTACAGTGATCGAAGTTAAATAACTATGTGCTATTATACTCGTCTAGACCAGTATCTAACAATAAATTGAATGGGATTTATATAGGCTCGAAAAAAATATCATCGTAATCACTCACTCATCGTGCGGTGTTTTCACTATATAATTACTTTGTACTGACAATGTACGTAAATATTAGTCTCTGTGTTGTCTGCTGAAAACATTTGAATTTTATTTTAAATATAACCTAGTAAATTAATACTTTTTCTTGTTTCTATAATTTAAATTTTGAACAATTTCATTGGCCCTTTTTCATACAAAAGGTTTACTGTATATGTATTCTATCTAGAACCTGTCAAAATGTTTGTATATTGAGTATCTGAATGAGCTTTCTTATTCTGCAAAGTAGGCCTTATCCATTGTACAAATATGATTTTGATGACAAAAATAGTAATTTATGTTATAATTACTTTTTATATGTAATATTATTCGTATTTAAGCTGCATGCATCCAGGTGAGTCAAAATAATCAAGAAAATCAAATTTGAGAAAAAGTACTGAAATTTTTAAGAAAAGTTAAAAAATACGTGGTACTGTAAATAAATAATTTCCATAACTTGCCATTATGACCGATTTTGCAGTAGTTTTCACCATATTTCTACTGTTACAAGTTTACGCAGTAAGAACTTATTTCGCATATTTTGACGTCTTTTTGGTAACCCATGTAAGTGCCGTTTGAAATGTGAAAATTATTTACTTTGTTCACTTCACACTATTTTACTTAGTAACACATGTACATTTAAAAAAAAAATTAATAAATATTAGCATGTACTTTGAAGTAATAAGTAATTAAATTTCATGATATTGTGGTAAGCGTGGGGTATTTAAATTAATTAAAAAAAGTTATATTTTATGCAGTTTATAAATACCGAGTATAATTCAAATTCGTTTTTTTTTTCTATGACCATATAAATTACATTGACTGTTATATCCTCCTTATATCCTTGATAACCCCGATATTTTAACAACAGAATACTGTATATAATTATTGTTACCGCGATTCACTCAAGCGAAAATAAGTAAACATAACCTTTAACCTTTTACGGAAGACATAGTACGCATACGATTGGTTAACACACGGCCTCATTCCCACGTGTGTACGAAACAAAGAGGGTGGAGAGATTTTATTGTGTGTCAAAATCCCGTTAAATGGGACATTTCTAGCGAATGTGTCTTTGGAGATAGCACAAAATAGAAGCTGCATGGCAGGGTTCAAACTTGGGATTGTTAGACTTGGTCAAGCGGCAGGAAAGGTGAATAACTTTCTAATCAACGATCACTTTCACTTAGTTAATTTCTGGTTGGAAGCCATTTTCTGTCTGAATTGAGTGAATATAATGATTTTATTGTGTGCTTTTTTTTCCCTGACAATTTCTGTCACGTGTGTAACCGAATGCTTCTGTTATTTTGACTTGATTCATTAAATTTTGTAACCGGGTTTATTGTCGTTTGTTTAACCGACAAGCGCAATATATGATTAGGAACCATGGACCGGGAAAATCAATGTTATACATGTACAGGCTACAGCTCACATGTATTATCTTTTGTGTAGACTGGCAACAGGAATATTTCGATCAATAAAATAAAAACTCTCCGCATTTTTTGTTGAGATTATAGAATGACAGTTTGAATATTGTAATACTTTATCTAGGTTATTTTCAATCATTGAAGTCCTGAAGTCAAATTAGATAATCTGTTAAATCTGAAATTTAAATTAGAGTCTAGTTTAATTAAGACAATAAATAATTAATTTATTGGTAGATCTACTGTAAACATAACATATTTTAACATCAAGGCAAGGTCTAAATGCGATGTTCTAAAAGACAGAAAGATTCCTGACCTGTCTAATTCTAATTAATGATAAAGTATCAGATAATTAAATAAATAGATACAATAAGAATTTCACCACACAGAAGAGCACATGTCCATGTTTGTGTTTAAATCTATTGTTATTCAAATTAAAGGTCAGAGTAAGGATCAATCAATTAATAACAAAATAAACATATTTTACATGAAATGATAGCTTTTGCTTCATGTTTGTATATATTTAAGGATGTCACATCTATTGAAAAACAAATTGCATTAGATACAAATATCTTGAAATTAAAGTAAAGTAAAAAAAATTGAATAACCAATACATATATAAATTTATACATTCTGTTAATTATAAAATATTTAATAGTGAGTTATTTATCATACAGTAATAATTGAAATCTTTTAATGTCTTATATTTATAGAACTGTAGTCAATGTTGGTTGTTGACTTTCTCTAACTTACATTTTAAAATTTTGCAGGACATTTTAAACTTTTGCAGGCATTACAAAATTAATTAAAACGTAGATTAATATTAAATGTATGATAAAACATTTCAAATAAAATTAAAAATATATGTACGTTCATCTGATCTCCAATGACTGGTTGAATACATGTAATTTACATGGGATTTTTAATTTTTTTTTTTTAAGAAACAATGTGCTGTTTTGATAAAAAATAATGTATTTAAAATCCTTGAGTTCTGGCTGGGAGTCAAACACTGGACCTTATAACAATTAACATGTGTAGCAGAAATTACATTGAAACTAGTCAATGTTTTACTGTACAAAATATCTTAAAAATATTATCTGTGCTCATTTTTCAGTCTGGACAAATAAAGACATAAATTTGTCATTTTTAGAGAAAATTTTAAAATATGTCCTCACTGAATAGTGGTGTGCGGGCTGAAATGGTGTCAGCACTGGACGCAAAAGCTGTCCGAAGGCCAATGTTTGAAAAGGCAGCAAAGCAACCTTTTCTAAGTTTAATCATATTTATTACATGCTTTTCGGTGGTTTATAGAAATATATCAGTGAAATAAGAACTGATAATTTCACTGTTTTGAATATTTGAGCCCGTTACGTTGTTTCAGTGAAATACAAGCGTTCACAGTACTGGAAACCAACTTAATGACGTGACATCGTAAATGATGTCACGTTGTATTATTATTTGGTGCCCATTTCAATTAGTACTAGGTTAAAATGTCTTTTTAAACATTTCTTTGCATATAATAAAAAGAAAATTTGTTTAGTTCAATGTTAGATCGAAATATATTTCACCTTGTGAACACCAAAAGTTCATATTTCACTCGTGGCTGCGCCACTCGTGAATTATACCTTTTGGTGCTCACTCGGAGAAATATATTCCGATCTTACACTGAACTAAACAAATATCCTCTATTTATTTACGCTTGATAATGAAACAAAGTCTTGCAAGTTATACAGCTTTAGACAGTATAATATAAATGTATATAAAGTAATTAGATAGCTATAAATAACTCCCAAACCCATGCCTGTCGACTGGATCTGACCAGTTTTGATTTCATATGAGGAAACATGGTTGTGTGAACCGAGAAAGTCTAAAACCCTTTGGTTGATAGGCGGACACTAATCATATCATGTCAATATCTAAACATAACTTTGTTACATTGTATAAATTAATTTGTATTTAATGGTTACTATATAACTATCAATAATGTATTTAATACAAGATTCCCTGTGTGACAAGAGTGGGAATTTTTTTTTTAATGATTTGCATAAATTGGCTTCAGAAGAAAGGGCTTTATTTCGAACAATATTGTAACATTGGAAATTTTATCAACATTCAGATATCATTCAGCCTTACTCAGACGTTTATCTGAAGTTTTAAGCTAAAGTTAATTCTTTTATCATCTTTGCATAGATATGACAAAGCAGGCATCTTTTGTGTAGATGAAACTGGAGAGATAGGGAGCAATCTGATAACAATAAACTTATTACCAATACTCTTGTATCTATTTTTCTCCATTGAATATTGGAGAGAAAAAAATTGGGGACCAGTCAATGTATTGGAAATTCTTGACAGTACCAGTCTGGCTGTGTTGGGTAATATTGATTGTTTTGTGCATATCTGTCATGGTGTTGAACAAGTTCATTGGTTTTTGACCAGATGTTGATAGCAGCTTGCAGACCTTAGGTTGTCTTCCCCTATTGGTTTTCAACTTTGCCTTTATTGACTAGTCGTTTTACCATTGTGTACTGTATGTATAATGGTCACAGATTGTCCCTTAGGTGATTTTTGCACAGTCTGGTATTGCAACAGTTTGTGGTGGTCAGTCATGTAAACAAATGTACAATAGACTGGTTTATTTGTCAGATTTATGAAATATGATTAAAGAAATTATTTGCCAAATTGATACATAATCATTTATTTCAATTTATTTGTTGATATTAAGTTGATTTTTGTTTTTTATAATTACTTGTATATTTAATACAGGCATAAAAAAATACAGGCAAATTGCTTATCTATTAATTACAATAAATTAATATGTTTAAAAAAAAAAAAACGTCGATAAAACTTGTTTTCTCTGATCTAGAGCTAATTTTAAAGCAACAATTGCTTTGTGAAAACTGTAAGTCAAAACATAAATAGCTTCTTGGTAGTTAAAGTTTGATAGGAAAAAAAAGTGGTGAAAAGCTTGAAAAAAAAGTTATTTTTATTGTCCTGATGTGTTGAGGGAGATTTGGTATTCTTCATTCAACTTTACCTAACTTGCCTTGTTCTTTTTTTAATGTGAAATAACTTTCAATTTAGTGCTTCAGCCTTTAGTGAAGGTTCGAGTGATCTGAAATTTAAATGTTTAGTTATTGGATTTCTATTGAAGTTTATTTGATGAATGGTTTTCTTTACTAGTTCGTTTTTGTGCTCATTCTATTATGCTACATTAAAATAGAGACACTTTCCATTTAATTTTTTAGAAGAGCAAAAAAAAGGAGTGTTGAAAGTTATGTTTACACATATCATACATGTACTTTGTAACAGACCTTTGTTTTATTTCAATTGTTTTTAGTTCAATTGTGTTTCATGCAGTCTTTCCTGCTTTGTCGTGACTAAGACCATGATTTTGTAGTTAAAGCTAGGGTATTAACTCATTACTTGTAAAAAAAAAACTTTTTTCACAAATAATCTTAATATTTAAAGTTTAACTACTAACTATATAATTTCAAACTTCTTTAATAACAAAAAACAAACAAACAAAAAACAAAAAAAATAAAAAAAACAACAAAAAAACCATTTCTGCATGTATCTTCAATAAAATTATCTATATCTCTATTAAGTCTGATAATTCTGCTAAGATATAAATTATGTTGAAAGATTATGTTAAGATTTCAAAAAAACAGTGTAATCATGAAAAGGCCAGTGTAATCATTAAGTTACGGATATATGAAAACACTTAAAAGTGTAAATCTTTATGATCACCCAAGTGCTCAACAACTTTCAAGTTGAAACAATAGCGAGACTTGCCGAAACACCGATGTTTATCACCGAAACACGATGTTAATCACTGTAACACGATTGTATTTTGAAAGCTTGGTTTGTTCAGGCTACGTTAGACATGCTCGATTAATCTTGAAAAGTCAATATAATAAAACGCCGCAACAAAAGAGTTGAAATAGATTTATCGGAAATCAAATATTTACTCTCGGTTTTCAAACTGTTTGAAAGATTATAGGACCTTACCATGAAAACATTTTTGTAGATGTATACGTAAGCTATAAAAGTTTATGTATTAAATGTAGTGAGATGATATAGGTTTAAGGACAATCATGAAATTAAGTCTTACAAGCTTAAAGTTAACCCATATTCAGAATTATGTTTGAAAAATCAAATCTTTTGGTGTTTTTTTTTCCCTGTCACTAGCATTTTAAAGTACAAGAATATTTTGTCACCTTAGTGCAATAACGGGTTAAGTTTTATTAAATTATATAAGGAGTTAACCCATTTCTGCACTAAGGTAACGATATATGCCACTGAAAAATTATTTAATACAAATGTATAAATGTTTGATGTTAAGAGCAATCTATATTCAGCCAAATTCTCATCATTATGCCATACACTTGACCAGGCCCCGGGTTCACAAAGATTTAAGGATGAGGATCAAATTTAAAAACTCAAATATTCTCCATAATATTTACCCTTATCAGGGCCAAAAAACCCTTCTTTGTAGAGGCCGAATATAGGCTACTTCCCCAACCAAAATAGCCTCTTTTTTTCCCCACTTTGTTCCTCAAAATTCCCCAGTCTTTTGAAATTTCCCATAGAATTTAGAACAAAATTAAATGATGGTGTTGATTAAAGTCTTTTACTGCCTTATTAGTATTTCCCTGTGCTTTTTGCTTTTCTATTTTGAAGAACTTGTTAAAAATTTGTGTTGAATTTAAGACCCCTTTTCCCAAAGTACGCCAAAATCACACATATTTTCCCCAAGAAAAAGGCTGAGGCCCCTTCCCCAAAAATGGTGTTTTGGCCCTGCTTATAGATTAAATATTCAATATTAAATTGATGAAACTGGACTTAGAATAACATGTTTATGAAAGTTTAGAATAAATTTATTGTTATTTTTACAAGAAATGGGCATTTTACAGTTGATCCAAATTTTGATCTTGATCCTAAAATTGATCCTCATTTTGATCTAATTATTTTTGTATTTGTTTTGTTATTAGTTGATCTTATCCCAAAATAGGTTGGTTTCTTTGCAAATAAGCAATTATTTACAATTCGAATATGTACCATTTAATTCTAGCATAATACAATCAATTTTAGTTTTTATAAAACAATGAAAATAAAATCAGGATCACCTGATCCTGATCTTTTCTTTGTGAACACTGGGCCAGACGCTCAATTATGCTGTCTGCCCATTAGTATTTCTTAGATATTCAGATTTGTCATATTAACAATTCAAAGCTCAGGAGGAATCCAGTAGATAAGATTTCAAGAGGATCACGGTTATGGCGGTTATGACGCAAGATTATGTACATTTATGAGAGTTCAAAAATTGTCACCACAACTGTAGTCTGAGAAATATACCAGGTCCTTTTCAGATCACCTCTTAATCTTTAAAGTTATATTCCTGGTCAAATTCATCAAAACAGATTGTCAAATTAACGCCTTATTGTTATCAAATGCATTATTTAACTAGTATTGACAAAGTTTTCCAACTTAGAAACGCTCTCCGTAACATTTCTGACCTTTCTAGAAAATGCATTTTCTTATTTGACTGGGTTAGTCAAATAAGATTTATATTTTGGCGGGAAGCCCTTCGATTATTTCCGTAAATGTTCGGATCTGAGTCACGTGATATGATTACCAAACCAAAATAATGGCGGACAATACGAAAGGTGTGTCACGTATACGAGAAATAAATTAATTATAGCGTTTCCGAACTTGTTTCTAATTATAGCATTTCCGAACTTTTCCGTATGCAAATGAGTTAATTCCGAATGAAACCGATCGGGCCCGAGAGCTTTTACAAATGGCGGGGATTTCAAAAACTGGCGATATTATATCCAGTTGCATCCGAGTGTTTCGGCGAAATAAGATTAAAACTGTAAAGCAGTTCATCATTAATGAGGATATACTTATGATTTAGGTGATAATTTCTGAAAACTAAGTTGTAGGCTAAAATATCATCGTTGAATGGTATTATAACTTTAATGCAATCATAATTTTCAGCGCTATTGAATTTTGTACAGAAATTGATCCTTTGATGGCATTTATGATCATTAAGCTTCAACTCTGATAATAATCATGCCAAATAGTTTTTTGTATGATATAAAGATTTGATTACTAAAAGAATAGTGAATTTCAATTACTTTATAGATAGAGTATTATAAGGGACCTTTCTCTTACATTAAGGAAACTCTTACTTCTCATAGGAAAAAAGCTTTTTTTGTATATCTTTAAATCAAGAGTAAATGGAATATTTGCACAGCAAAGTGTCATAAATCTGTCAATTGCAAATATACAAATGTACATAAAATTTGTTAAAGTGAATAAGCATTAATCAGTTTGTCAAACTTAGAGTGTGAAAAATAAAGTGTATTAAGCTGAATTTTCAGATGTAAAATATCGAAAGTAAGTTATCAGTACAAAGGTTTAATTCATTTGCATTGTACAAATGACTTTTATGTACATTAGCTTTTTGGTTTATGGGACAAGTTTATTTATTCAGGGGTTAATTTTACATGTATATAGTCATAATATTAGTGATTGAACAAAATTAACGACAAGGTCTGCTTTTATTCCTTGTACGAGTTTAAAACACTTTCTTGGATATTTGTTTCTTCTAAGTGTCCTTTATTCCCCTAGAATATCTCTGTCATCACCACTATTTCATAGATTTAAGATCTACAGTTACAGCTTCGAAACAAGATTGCATTTGAGAAAAATGCTATGCCACCGCATGGTTCAAATTTCATAGCTGTACATCAAAGGACAAGAAAGTAGGTCACATCATCAAAATCTAGGTCACTTGATATCAAAGTTCAATTTTACAACTAAAACTGTGCACATGGTCAAAATGTCGTTGCTGTACATCAAAGGACAAGGAAGTAGGTCACTGTCCCCTTGGGCAAGGCATAATTTTGACCCAAGGGTTTAATTCAAAACAATTTTGATACAGGTCCACCAAACAACATTTCAAGTCAAATATCTAAGCTATAGCTTTCTCCCATTCAGAAAACATTTGTTTTATTTTCTGTTTTTACTATGTGTACACAATGAGAATCACTGCCCCAGGGCAGGGCCAATTTTGACCCAGGGGAAAAATTTGAACAACTTTGGTAGAGGACCTATAAATGATATTATATATCAAACATCAAAGCTCTATGCCTTGTACCTTCAGACAAAAATATTTTTTATTTTTTCACTATATGTACATAATGAAAATCAATGACCCCCGGGGCGGAACCAATTTTGACCCCAGGGCTATAATTTGAACAATTTGCAAGAGGTTCACTACACAATGTTTCATGCAAAATATCTTAACTCTAGCCTTTGTAAATTTAGAAGATGATTTTTTAAGTTTTTACTATATACATATAAGGAAAACCTATGGCCCCCAGGGGGCGGGGCTAATTTTGACACAAGAGGCAAAATTTGAATAACTTTTGTAGAGTACCTTTAGATGATATTATTTAACAAATATTAAAGCTCTAAGCCTTCTACCTTCAGACAATAAGATTTTTTTATTTTTTACTATATGTATATATTGAAATCAATGACCCCCAGGGCGGGGCAATTTTGACCCCAGGGCTATAATTTGAACAATCTTGCTAGAGGTTTATTACACAATGTTTCATGCAAAATATCTAACCTCTAGCATTTGTCAATTGCTAGAAGAATTTTTTTTGAAGTTTTTACTATAAGTTTTTACTATATACATATAAGGAAAACCAATGACCCCCGGGGCGGGGCCGATTTTGACCCCAGGGCTATAATTTGAACAATCTGGGTAGAGGTCTACCAGACAATGCCTTATGCAAAATATCTAAGCTCTAGGCCTTTTGGGTCTTTACAAGAAGGTGTTTTAAGTTTTTACTATATGTACATATAGTGAAAATCAATGACCCCGGGCGGGGCCGATTTTGACCCAAGGGCTATAATTTGAACAATCTTGGTAAGGGTCTACAAGACGATGCCTTATGCAAAATATCCAAGCTCTAATCCTTTTGGGTTTTTACAAGAAGGTATTTTAAGATTTTACTATATGTACATAGTGAAAATCAATGACCCCGGGGCGGGGCCGATTTTGACCCAAGGGCTATAATTTGAACAATCTTGGTAAGGGTCTACAAGACGATGCCTTATGCAAAATATCCAAGTTCTAATCCTTTTGGGATTTTACAAGAAGGTATTTTAAGATTTTACTATATGTACATAATGAAAATCAATGACCCCCGGGGCGGGGCCAATTTTATCCCAAGGGCTATAATTTGAACAATCTTGTTAGAGGTCTACCAGACAATGCCTTATGCAAAATATCTAAGCTCTAGGCCTTTTGGGTCTTTACAAGAAGATTTTTTAAATTTATTCTTATAATTACTTTTGGTTGCCATGGCAACCAGATTTCTGCATGGAATGAAATTCTTTGAACAACTTTGGAAGCCCTTCACCCAAGGAACAATCCTGCCAAGTTTGGTTGAAATTGGACTAGTGGTTTTTCACAAGAAGATTTTTTAAGTTCACTATATAATCTATATAACACACACACAAACACACACACAAACACACACACAAACACACGCACACACACACACAGGTGAATCGCTATATGCCACCGCATCGCAGATGCTGCGGTGGCATAAAAAAGCGCCAACATTATTGTTGGCTAATCTATTGTGACGGGTAGAGCACCATGAAGCTATAACGGTAAAGTTTGGTTGTACTTGTACTTGGAAAAGCCAACATTTGCAGAGTTCCTGATAACATCAGACTCTATTGTTTCTATTATTATAAGGAGGTGATTGCTGTACAGAGGGTCACTTACACAAGAGGTTGAACTGTATTTACGAGTGTACATTAGAGTCTGTCACCTGTTTAAACAATAGAGTCTGAAATTTAGTCTGTGGCAGGTACTTTATCGAAGACCTAAATTTTTGGAAATTATAACTCCAGGACCAAAGTTTATTATGCAGATATATAATTATTTTCATTGTAAATAAGTTAAAGGCACATCATGCCTCAGAAACAAATAAATTTCTTAGAAAGGGCTAGCAAAGGTTTTATAATGTTAAATTGATGTTTTTAGATCATATTAGATGTTTGTAACATGAATAAACCGTGCTTAATTAAAAAAAAAATATTTGTGAAAAATGTAGCAAAATGTAAACAAAGTAGTTCAATTCAAAAATAAAATACTTAAAATCATTTTAGTATAATAGTACTAATTGCCAAAAAGCAACAGAAGAAAAAGACAGTTTAGGTAACTGGATTATGAGTAATTCTTTGAATACTACATACAAGTACACCAAAAAAAAAAGTTTTTGAGAAATAAAAAAAATACAAGCATTCCTGAAGCATATTATAGAATTTTAAGTTGCAGAAATTTAAATGACACATTTTTATAGTCATCCAGTATATACATGTATGATGTACATAGTATTACATGTACATTATCTCATGTTTGTTTATGTTAGTCAAACAATAATATTAACTGTTATACTTGAAGTGTGATTGTTTTATAATTGCATAAAAGATTATTGGTCAGGTTTCGGCCATTATAGGTCATTTGTAAATTGTATAGCCAGCGACATGTGGGACAATTGTCAAACATTGTCACAACTAATTACGGATGTTATATAGTGACATTTACGACCTTGATGAGAGAATAATTGACCCTTTATAACCCAGTTATACAGTAATTGAATGCTGGAGTCCGTGACTTAAATGGCAAATTGGTCAAACTGATAAAAGATTTTGAATGGTTAAGGTTGACAGTGTTGCATCTTGTTTTTTTAACCATGTTGAGATAGGATGGTGTGGCGTTAAACTATCAGAATGACTGGATTTTTTTCTCCCCTTATACAAAAAATATCTTGTCAAGATGAAATTTTGATTTGAATTTATCTACAGATTGTTGTAACAGTGATGAATATGCTCCACAGATAACATTGATTTCCCACCTCCACCCCCTTTATTTTACAACCTATTAATAAAGGCTGTTTCTCCTAGCCCAAAATAGGTATATTTTCCCCTAAAAATGCTATATTTCCCCCTGAAATGCCCTGTGCATTCTTCACCTGAGAACCATGACTTGTCTTAACAGCATGCTGACTTACCCTAAAATTCCTATTAAATGCCCCCAGGGGCTAAACATTTTTCAAAAGGGGGGCTATTATTAGAACAAATCCAAAAATCATTGTAGATACATTTAGTGTTAGCAAGTGTTGGTAATAACATTAAAAAGTGTTAAAATTTAAAAAAGTTCATACTGTGAAATAAAATGGATTCTGAATGATTTGAATGAAATTATGGATTTACTCATGAGTTCAGCACTGATGAGTAGATTGTTTTTCTTATCAAAAGGCCTGGGGGGCCTTTATTAGGGGAGGGGCGTTTATTAGGAATTTTACGGGGGTATATCAGCTAGTTGATAAATTTAATTTACTGAAAGACAGAAAGGTGTCCCTATAGACAGCGTCTGCTGTGTACCAGTTGTATGTTACATTGAAGTGAAATTGAAAATAAAAAAAAAATGTGGGTAAATTCTATTTTCAGTTATTGGAATTTGATTTTGATTTCAGGTTTTTTCCTGTTTCTGATTTATTGTGCTATATTTCACCTCCAGAAAGCCCTAGGTTGTTTTGAAAAATAAAATCACTGAAAATATATTTCTGCAGTACATATACATGTGTATTAGTATATCATTATCTGATTCAGTTGAAGTAAAGTACATTATCTAAATGTTGAAAGTCAAAATCATTGCTAATAATTATTAGGTCATTTCCCTAGATTATGATAGAAAATTATATACGTATTATTACTTATTCTGGAAGAACTAGAGGTCAATTCATTTAAAAATTGTTCTCTTTTAAGTAATTGTCCCCTTTTAATTTAAGAAATTACATGAAATTTTCAGTTCTGAAAAGAGGACCCGCTATTAAATCCCTTGAAAAAGATAAATAAAAATAAATAATAAATATCTTATGCCTTTAAATCATTTCAGATAAAGTATGCTTTGTTAGATGAAAGAGACATATCACTGGTGCAGGACTATGCTTTTGAGGTAATTAGTTATTTATTAGTTATTTACTTTATTTAATTAGATAACTATGATAAAGGTAGTGGACAAGTACATACTCTGACGGGATGAATGGATAATTAAACCTTAAATCTGTGGCGTCATAGCTGAATGGTTAACACATCGGGACAATAGTCTAAGGATCATTATCCGTGTGGGTTCAAACCCTGTCAGGGGTGAGCCTTTGTTTCTTTGAGCAAGAAACTTGACTCTCATTGTTCAGTACTGGTTCAGGTCCCAGGAATGGATTTGAGAGTATGTCTATAAGCTAATCCTAGAGTCTAAAGAAAATAAATTCTGTACAAACCAAACCTACTATAGATCTACCTATGTTATCACTGCTCATTGCGGTGCTCTAAATTAGATGCCGGTATTCAGTTTAAATGGTGATTGTTTATAAGATCTATGAATGATCGTTTGAATCTAAGAGCAGGCTCCAGGTCCAAAGTACACTTCCACCATAAAGATATGTTAAATAATAAATCTTCCACCCTTTTCACAAATGTTCAAATCTTTGTCAGAAAAAAAAAGCTTTAATAATGCATGAATCATCAAACTTACATGCATGTCTGTTTTGGTATTTAACATTATTTACTGCAGTAACTCCTTATGATTTGAGTTAATCCTTTTCTTCACTAAGATGACAATATGTTAGGTTCAAAGATTTTTAGCTCACCTGAGGACAATGTCATCAAGGAGAGCTTTTGTGATGGCGCATTGGTTAAAAGTTGAATACTCATATGACAAGTCCAGAAAAGTAAATATTATGGACTTAAATTTATATTTGAAATTTCAGGCACGGACCCAAATTGACCAGGATGGAACCGGGGCCAGAGTTTATGCTTACGCATATAAAATACATACAGGTAGACACACAGGGCAGCATTTACACGAGATAATATGGTATGCTACTTTTATCAATCACTTTTTAGTCCGCTTCCTGGAACTAACCAGTACTGGTGTCATATGAAAAAACATGGTTGTGACCCGATTAAAGCTCAAACCCATGATCCCTGGCCTGAGAGGTAGACACCTTTACCACTAGGCCACCACTACTCTTTTACTTGAACTTGTATTGGTAAATAATATATAAGATTGGTTGTAATTAAATGTCTTATTTGTTGTCAATTACCATAGATATGTAGGGTGACAGCAATTTATTTCAGTATGTTAAATCTCAGGCTAGAAATTTAATTAAATTGTGGCATTTTAATTTTGAATTATGTATTTGTTAATAAATCATGTCCAGACAAAATTTGTATATACCTTTAATTGATATGTTAAATCCGAATTTCAAGGTTAGTCTGCGAATTATGCAAAGCGGTTCACTTGAAGGGCGGTTTTAAATCTGCTCAGATGTAAAGGCTAATAAACGGAAATATTTGCATGCAAGTTTTACGGTACAAATATTTGCTGATTATTAAATTGCACGTGAAGTTAGAAGGTTGCATGACAAGTATTCAAATGATATTGCTGATCAATGTTGTGAATCATTTCAACCGTTTGATTTTGGCGAACAGTTTTAAGTTCGATAAATACTTGATAAATACTTAATAAATACTACATGATAAATATTTTTGTGAGATACCAGCTTGGATGAACACTATGAATTTTGATGAACATTTTTAATTTGACCCTCATTTAACATGAGATTGTACCACACTTTCCATTCAAATTATCCACTTCTGGAACTGTCCATTATCAATTTTAGGTATATCAAGATGAAAATTTGAATCCGTCTGCTGCTATCATGGCGTTCATGTATCTTTAATATATAACTTAACTGACTCAATTCTGATTAAGAAATTGTCAGTCTTTTGCAGAGATTATGGTTATAAGTTTGATATTTATATAGGAAAGCTGTCTAGTCAGATGGATTGTCAAATAATGAGCAAAATATGCATTGAAATCAGGGTAAAAAAGCAGAAAATCTAAGGTAAAAATAGTTTTACTAGTCAAATTTTGAATCGTTTTGATTATATTTCTATCTAGGGAGAGGCATAGTGGTGGAATCGCCCCAGGATGGAAAGTTATACACAAAAACAACATTACTGTTGACAATCGTTTAGAAAACCTGTGTTTAGTACCGGAACATTTTAAACAAGTGACTTGTCCGGAAGCGGAGCTGTCCAGTAAATACAGTAAAGATCAGAGCCTCTACTGGATAGCTGTACAGCAGTTGCACAATATAGATCCCTTACATCAGCATATACAAGAGTCAGTGTTTACACGGCTGTTGGATCGAGATGGTGACCCCGTCAGCGAAGAAGGTTTATAATTTACTTTGTTCTTATTTTTTAATCTTTTGATGGTGTGGTGAACAGTCCTGTTTCCTTTGAGGTAGAAATGCTCATAATTCTTCACCAAAAAATGTTTTTCAAACTAAACAGCTTGGCTTTTTGTTTCGACTCCCTTTTCCCAAATTTAGCAACTTTACAACTTCAAAATTGCCGAAATGGAATTAAAAATTGCCAAAATGACCATTATAGTGGAGATTGAACTTTGATCAATAGAATAGAGTATTATGTAGAAACATCTAGATATGTTTTTGTTTCATAGAATTATATAGCTGATCTAAAATAAATTACATGCCAGATTATTAAATATCAGTGTTGTGTACATGTATATTAAACTCAAATTTTGTTTTGGACCATTATAAGAAGCATGTCACCACTCAAGAAATGTATTGAAATTTGCCTAAAAACCAGATAATCAATTGAATTTTGTTACATGAATTGTATCTTATGGTTTTGTGTTTATACTTGACCTTCCATGATCTTCTAGATCATAGAATAAAAATACTATGTATAGATAAAAGCATTTAGATAAGTTAATATAGATATATTTCAACAACAGTACTTATAGAACTCCTTATGGTTGATTTTATCTGCAAGAAATTTTCTCTACTCAAGCGTCATGGTGTTTTTGTCAATTTTCAGTTGCAATATCCGAGTCTGGTTGTGTGCTATTTTACGAGTGCCATTACCCACCTTGTACCAACATGGAGAAACATGTCAGGGAGTACAGTATATGTGGTAGATGCCAAACTGTAAGGTAAGACTATCACTGTTTGGAATGTCCTCTTGTTTTTGGGTATATTTGTATGTTCGTCAAAGAATTAAGTCAGTCATGACAAACTGTAAGGTGCTTATTTTGGGGTTTCCTTGTAAGATGGTCAAAAAGAATTTAAAGTCATAGACAGGGTTTTCATTATTAACAGATTGGTGATCCATATTATCGGTTGGAGTGCTGTTTAAATTAGTTGTATTTTCAGTCTGAAGATTGAAATATCCTCCTTTACCCTTGGCCAAATTTATTGTTATTGTTGGCACATCTCTTGCCTCACATAAAAATGAAAACCCTGGTTATACATGACAAACTGTAAGGTAAAACTGGTACATGTACTATACTGATTCATGTTATAATAATACCCCAGTAAATTGTTACCTAGCTTCCCATCCAGGAGGACTGTTAGGAAATGATTCAAGATTTCTCCTTTAGTCTTTTTCCCCAACTTGCAGGGAATTTGGGGGTGGGTTTAATGACAGAGAATATGTCAAAGTTGAGTGCAAATTTCTATCACAAGGAAACAAAGGCTTGACCCTGACAGGGTTTGAACCCAGGTGGCCAGCAATCTTAAATTTATTAGTCCAATGTAGAAACCAAGTGGCTTTGTTACTGCTGTAGAAAGAGTTGACAATTGATTGTAAAGTAAAATTTTGTTATCAAAGTATCTAGTTTATAGCACAAAGATGTTATTGCCAAGGTAAAAGTTATCAAAAGAGAGACTGAAAAACAAAACAAGTTGAGCTCTGCTCTGACTATCACAGCAGGGGAGGTTAGGATCTGACAAATATTAACGAAAGTTAATCAGTCAACATGTATTGTCTCTCCAGCAGAGAATTTCAAAAATTGTTTTAAATAAAATAAACAGACAAGCCACACAAACACAAACATACAGTAAATTTGCATAAGTTTCGGCTATATGCCTTCATCAGTGCAAAACGTAATCAAATTCATTTCCATAAACAAATGTTTTTAAAATGTTTTAAGCTTTCTACTCAATCCTTATTATAAATATTAAATAGTTTAATACGTATGTTTTGAAGAATTGTATTGTACATAAACATGGGGGTGTCCATGGCCAAGTGGTTAAGGTTGTTGACTTCAAACGACTTGCCCCTCACGGCTGTTGGTTTGAATCCCGACAGGGACTTTAGATTCTTTCATGTGAGGAAGCTATAGAGATAGCTTACGGAACATCCCTGGTTCAACTAAGTTGCTTGTACGTGCCTAAAATATCATAATGCACCAAAGGGCACAGTCATGAGGTCTTTCTCCATCAGTAGAACTGGAACATGGCCATATGACCTATACTGTTTTGGTGTGAAGTAAAACCCAAACAAACAAAGTTTAGTACACATTGAGGAAATGAATATTGTTTAAATCAACAAACATTATAAATCTGCGAAGACATATTCTGTTATTTTAGAAATTCAGTTTCATATCTTGAATAGGTTTTGTTCTCAATATCCAAGTTTCAATTCATATTGACATATGTGTAAATTGTTATTGATTAAATATATGCATTATGTATTTATGTATTTGTGTATTGTAGATACTGTGGTGTCGGCTGCCAACAGAAGGACTGGCCTGTACACAAACAGTTATGCAGGGAGAGAATTCGACCTGAGATTATGGAATATCCTGACAGATAAGACAGAGTTACTCCCCTTTAGTACTCTTTGTGTTCATCATGCATTTAGCTTACACAGATCTTGTTATTTTACATCAAACATCTACTGACTCAGATTAGATAGGATCCAGTCATTTTTTTTCCATCACATATTTCATTAGTTTCACAAGTTTAACTTGCATTTTTTTATTCATTTACTTATTTTTGAATTGCTGATATTGTCATTTAGCAAATATAATTCATAAAAAAGATTTTTTGTCATATTGTGAATAATCAAAATTTAAATTCTCTGTTTGATGTAATGCTTTATGCATTTTTTTAAGCAATAAGAGTATAATTGAAAAGGCTTTAAAGATAAGAGTTACTTTAGTTTTATTTTACTTTAGACAAATATTTGTCTCGCGATTTTACTGCTTACCAATCAGATTTTTAAAAATATATTTTGAAGATACACATGTACATTGTAGATCAGTAAGTCATCAAATGTATTCTCAATAACTGATCCTATTTTCACGATGAATTTGGTTATTAAATAATTTTCCTCTTCTATAATGTATATATTATTGTTATTTTTTGTAACAAGTTAAGCAATACTTCTATATCGAGAAAGATTTTTCATTACAGATTCAATAATACGAGGGATGATCAAAAATTAACCGGACTGTGACTGGCAATTGAAGAATTTTTATACTATCACTTATTGTTATATATCACACTTAATCGGAAAACAATACCTGTAAACTGATACTATATCAAATCTGATAACGCAAATAGCTTGTCCGTAACAGCGAATTCAAAAACCATGGTTACGCACACCCGGCGCAGTGCGTAAATTCGCCTTGACATGAGGCGCTTTATGCTGCGTGTATTTTACAATATGGCACATTTAGATTTCAAAATACGCCAAAACGTCATGTACCATATCTTTGACGTTGTCAGTAAAAATGACTTCATTTAAATCATTTATATTTACAATCACAATTCAAACGTCACATGTTAATGAAATACTCGCGTTAAACTTATGTCGGCGGAATGTCTCGAAAATCGATCAATAGGAAAAATTTGTCAAATGTAAGACGAGAAACTGTTTAAAACGTAGAAAAAGATTATGGCTATCAAGGGAAAAGTTCCAGAAAGCCACAGCATATTTTTTGATTAGCTTAAAAGATTAAGAAAGGATCATAGAGAAATAGAAACAAGTAAGGGAGAGACAGAAAAAAGACATTTTCAAGGACGTTGGTGACGTCAATCGCCAAGACGTTGAAAAATGACAGTCGATTGACTGCGGACATTGTCAACGATGTTTGACAGTAACTACGGGACGGTGCAGTCAACTCTGAGGATCTTAAAATGATAATAGTTAATTCATTAACTACATGTATTGTATTCTTGGTTTACAATTGTATCAATTATTTTCTTATTTTACGCAGTAGTCTTATGGAGAAATTGTGTCAACAATTAGACAGTCACTGTTCAAATTGGCTATGCGTTTTATTTATTTTAAAATAATGACAATTTTGATCATAGTTGTATTATTCTGTTATTTTTTCGTATGTATGATACATTATCATTCAGCAAGATTATTTTACATTATTTTTAATACATAATATAGTTAATTGCATGTGCGGTTTTTTCAACAATCAAGTTACAGAAGGAAATAACGGAAGTTTGCGTCATTACAGGAGCTCTTTATCACCATTCAACCTATTAAATACAATATGATACCTACTTGTACAGAAATATATATAGGCAGTGGATCCGCCGCATAAATAACATGACTGTACCACATATTGGCCTACTCCGTGAATGAGTAAAAATCTGCTCCGTTAAGGACAATACGCTTGTGACGTCGTCAACGTCAATTTTAAAGTTTTACCGTGCGCCGCATTGCTTTACATGTGCATGCCAATAACAGCATAACTTTTGTCTTTGTTAATATTTCTTGTTGGTATTTTTGTATCATTTAGGGGATAGATTCCGATTTATTTTCCGTGTATGTTTATGTAAATTCATTTAACAGGTTAAGAATCATTTACAAAGTCCGGTTAATTTTTGATCATCCCTCGTACATTCAAGTATTTAAAAACTAAAAAAAAATAATTTAAAGGAACTCCACTGAGGTCTAAAAGCCTAAAAACATAACATTTGAATTTCTTACATAAATGAGGTGGGGCACTTTAAACAGAAATATATGCAAAGATAGTTAAGAAATATACTTTGAAATAAATTGAAAATCGTATTTGTATGCCCTTTTTAGCCCGATTTGAGTGAAAAGCGTTTAGACCCTTTTTAATTTTGGTAATTTTTTTACAATTTGAATAATTATTCTGGAAAAAACAAAGTGCGCGATTGATCTGAAATTTTGCACAAAGATTAGTGGTCTAAACCTACATCAAATGGTACATTTATCTGGAAAAATATTTTCAGTCCCATCATGTCAAAAAACCTCAGTGGAGCCCCTTTAATTATTCCATCAATACATTCAAGTCTTCAAAAGACACATGCATTTCTTGATAAACTCAATTATCTTGTTATGTTTGAATAATATATATTATTCATTTTTTTTTCGATGAATTGTTTTAAAATTTTGGAATAAATGAGCACACATATTCATCTGTAGAAACTATATTACGAGGGATCTGTCTCACTTTTATACATGTATGTTGTTTTGTACTCGGATTTTTGAATTAAAATCTCCTCTTTTGTCAACATTCCATATGATAAAAAAATCAAAAATATACTAGAATAATTTTTGGTGTGAATTTGATGCCCTTAAACTCAAAACTTTGTAGATCAACTTTTTTGTTGTTTAAATTAATAATATTTGATTGAAAAAATAAATTTTGAGGAATAAAGTTTTTAAATCTTGATTCGAAACAGTGCTTTTAGAATTGATTTTTGAGTCGAAAATTGCACAGTACTAATTTTAGGTTGGAAAAAAAATGTTGTTTTTCTTTAAATCTTGAAAAATATTGTTAAGACTTATTGTATTTTCTTATTCACATTTTAGCAATAATATGTACTATTTTGATTATGACAAAGAAATATGTAGATGTGTTTGGTAAATCAACTGTTTTGAAATCGTGTTTTGTTGGTTAAAACACTGCAAAGAATACCAAAGCTGTATTATGAGTATATCAAATGCATTCCATTGCTATCAATTTTGGTAGGTTTGTTACTGTCTAAAGTTTTGTTTTGATTTTGTTTTGATATTTTGTTTTGAATATATTTTTTGAAACTAAAAGAAAATTATGTTAAGTTTGGTCTCTGATTTAGAAATGAAACTAGTGTGACATACAATTTTTTATGAAGCCTGCAAATTTCAGTGATTTAAAAATGAGTTTCTTTATACTGTAGCATTCCAATGTGTCAGTTTTATAAGATGTTATGTATTTCTCATATTTGATTTATAACCAATATTTTATAATATGTAATATATACATGTATTAACTGCATGATATGTTTAAACATTCCAGTTCATGTTTTTAGATCTTTTTAAAGCCAGTCTCAAAATAGAGAAGGAAATATTTTACAATTTTACAGGATAAGTTATATATACATATATATTTGTATTAAAGTTACTGAATAATACCTCAATTCCGAGTGAAGGAAAGGTATTACACATGTATTTAGTTTTGTTTCAATTTAATTTGGTATTACTGCAAAATTATAATTATTTGTGGGGAACTAATTTTTGTGGTGTTTTCGTGGATAGGTAAATGCATGAATTTAGGATCAAACAAAATTTCATTTCATCTGCTGTAAGATTATTTTGTGTGCCTGTTTGTAGAAAAATAAACAGTCCACAAATTTTAAAACCCGCAAATATGTTCTTTGTGACAAAAACACGAAATTTGAAGCCCAAGAAAATAAAGTAGGTGAATTCATCTTCAATATTCCTTGCATAACAAACAAGTTTTCGTTTTATTTTTACAGAACAAAAGTCATGGTTTTATCTATTTAAGTAAGTGATAGACAATGAGTGATGAATATTATCTCTCTTTTAAAAACCAGTTATTTATAGAGTGGCACAAAATAAATGGGAGTATGGTTATCAAAATTTTTTAAATGGTTAATGTAAGAACACCTTCTAGAGTTGTCTAGCCTCACATATAGAGAATAACAGTATTTTGTAAAAAAAAAATTGAAACATTCCGATGAAATTGCATTTAACATTCCTCTGAATATTTTTGCGCCATTTTTTTTATAATCATTTTTTTTACAAGGAAAAACGTTTTGGGGCTGGATGGGTGTCTCCTCCCCCCTACCTTTTTGTTGGGACTTGATCATGTTTTAAAATTATTTGTTTAAAGGTTCTTTGCTACGCAAGCAATTAAGCATGCAAGTTACGTTTTTAGTTGTTTTTCTTTTTTCTTGTCATGTTACCATGATAGAGGTAAAGTCCCATATTTCTTTAGAGTGTATATAAATAGTTTTCATGTTTATTTGACACAAACTTTTATGTGCTAATGTTTCATATTTCATGTTCTTGAATTTACCTTTCGATTGTTTTGAAGTATAAATGTACAAACATTTGAATAAATAGATTGTAATGATTGTAATAGATTGCAATCTATGATCAATAAAGTCAGATGTAAAAATCATGTATGTAGATACTGTAAAGTAAGATATTATTTTCGCAAGGCTAAAATTTTGAGAAATCTACACTTCTGACTAATTGGTGGGGTTAAAAAAGTTCTAACTTTCTTCACTTAGTTCTGTTCAATTTATGTGATACTTAACAAAAATTTTCAATTTGCAAAGTTAGCAAAATTTAATCCCATGTGAAAATTTCTGATTTTACAGTAAATTATCAGAAATATGTAATTTCTAATGTTTTTTTTTTTAAGTATTAAATCATTCTGTTGGAATACTAGTAGTTGATTGTTCAATTACAATTTTTCATAATTGGTATTTTTGATTGTTTGGTAAATGATATAGTCCACTGGCCTTCAGATGCTAAATATATTTCAGAGATTTTTATTTCTTTCATATAAGGAAGATACCTTAGACTGGTTCCGCTAAGAAGCATATTAATTCCTGAAACAATGTACAATGGGGAACCAGTCATAATTGGAAAGTTGCCATATATACTTTCATATTACAATCTTACATTAAACTCTGTGAGAAAAAAATGTACATGTATAGTATTATGTAATATTGTTAAGATTAAATGAAGTGCATTTTGCGCTCTTTAAGTTTTCTGTAAAGAAATTTGTTTAAAAGTCTTGTACATGTATAATTGGCCAGCCACTTTTATAATGTTAAAAAAACTGCAAAAGGAGTTTTAGTGTAAATTTTCTCAGTGATTGTACTAGCTTTTTTGATGCTTTTTTGCTCAGCTTAATTTTGTCTCCCGATATGTAATATATTATTTAATTGACCTTTCTTTTCTTTACCAAAAAAAAATGTATTTTAATATCAGTTACCGTCTATAAATCTACGCATTTAATTTTTATGTATATTCTGTTTTTTGTGCCATTTTGTTTCTTCTTCATATGAACTGTATAGTTATTTTTTGTGCATTTTACTTTTGTTACTTTAATTTTAATCCAGCCATGAGAGAAAAGATTTATTGTTTTATCAAGTCTGTAACATTATTTACATTCTGATTATGTGTATATTTCTTTTACAATTTTCCCCATTTTGTTTTATCGGGCGTCCGTTATCAAACGGTAATGGTTGGTGACTTCAGATCACTGTACAGTCTATGTTATGGATTCAAATTCCTAGCGGGCCTTTTGGTTCTTTTTACAATTAGCTTAAGGAACGTTGGTGGTTCTACTCAGGTGTTCTTTGTGTCTGAAATAATGTACAGAAGAGCACCAGTAAAGCTGGAAGTAACCATTATGACCTATACTGTGTTTGTGCAATGTTAAAACCCAACCAAAAATATAATAAAAAAATTTGATTCTTTTCATGTGAGGAAGTTGTGTAGCTACATGCTGCATATGGAAAGTTGGCAGTTTTTAATTTGATGCCTGGAATTCGGCACAAAAAGGCAACTGGGGTCCGGATAAACTGGAATGTTCTCATATGACAGTTACAGCATGGGTGTGACTTAAAATTTCCATTAAAAAGCTAATAATGTTGTTTTGTATTTCTTTAGTTAATCTCAGTTTGTTTTGGAAAGAGTCAGTAAATCTTGAAGCACAACTTGTAAAACCTGGGTCGTGTTTAGAGATAAAACATAAAACAAATGATTAATATAATTATAATACTGCGCGTTTGTAATGTTGCATTGTATCATTGGATAATGATGACATTTATATTTTTTTATATACACGGCTACCATAAATTTAGGAAGAAATCTCACTTTTTTCTCTTAAGAAGGAAGTATGCCGTATTAAAAATTTGTTATAAATTTTCCGGACATGTTATATGGTCATACATAAATAGTTGTTTGCAATATAACCAATCAATATATTTCCAATCAACTATTTATAAAGGGCTATATAACCTGTCAAAAATCTTTATAACTAACCATATATCATTCCAATGAGTGATAATATAATGATGTTGTATATACAAATGTGTGGTATAAAGACATAGGTCATTAATATATTACTATGGAAACAAGCAACTTTATGTGTTAAAAGTATAAATATTAGATGTTAAAGATTTTATGTAAAATTAAATTTGTATATGGTGGTTAAGTAAAAATTTGTACTAAGTCACTGGAGATTTTCCGAGTGGAAAAATTACCATGATTTTGAATATATAATGTGTATATATCGAAGTAACCAAAATTTAATGGTATTTTTAAGATTTGAAATTGTAAAAAGTAGAAAAAAAGCTGATAGTTAAGTCACTACGAGTAAGAACTATTATTATTAGACTAAGCCACTAAAAGTAAGACTAAGTTTCTAAAAATAGAACTTTTTCTTAGTGCTGTAACTTACATGAAAATGGAAAATGTTTACGTAAAATATGTAAATTATGTGTTATTATGTATATTTTTTATTGTTTTGTGGTGAATTAACAGAGTGATTTTCGAGTGCCCTAACCCACTAGTCATATATATTTATTTACGATGTACACGTTTTATATATATTTTACTAACAAGTTAATTCCTAGTCCAGTTTTGTTTTAGAGCTAACAAATTTTAGTCATTTTGTTGTATTCATAATTATATATATATAACTATATATTCTAGCTATTAGCTTTAAAACTTTATATTATCTCTTCTTTTTTTGATCATTTCTCAATCTTAAGCAAATTAATTTATTAAATCTTTATCTACTTGAACCGCATGCGATTTGCCTTTGCCAACGGTATGGAGCTGGACCAGCCTAGACATCCATGCAGTCTGGTTGGGTTCGATACTTCTGGTAGCCCAGTTTTTGTTTTCTGACTCTGAAATCCCTTACACTTTGAATGGACTGTTCCAAACTCTCAAGCTGGGCAAGTCCATTATGCAATTGCACTAGGTTAAGAGTTAACACTGTTTTCTGAAACTTTATCCAGAAACTGTACCCAGTTTTCATTTCCTTAATGATTGTATTTGAAAATATGTTATTAATTTATTTGCAATGCTTTTAATGCCATTTAGTAAACTTCATTGAAATACTTTTCATCATTTCATATTTAAAGTTGCAAATGCCTATGCCAAAAATCATTCCCCAGAGTTTATTATTTTTTTCTTAAGATTAACTGCTCCATTTGTGCAATAACTGATACTGTATTAATTTTTTGTCAGAGCTGTCTTTTCAATGACTTATAAGTGGACCGTCCTCATTTCTGTTTTTAGAATTCTAAGATTTGGCAATAACTTAAGATATTTTAGAATATGTGCTATGAGATATTAATTGTATTGACTTGTTACGGGGACAATTTAGGTTTTGATATAGTGCACATTTGTGTAATGTTTTAAATGAATGTTTGCTATATGTATTACCTATTGATGAATATCCAGTGTTATTGTTCTTTAAACATCAAATTTTGAAAAAATACAGTTAAACTGCTACAGAGCAACTCCATTTTGGAGACAAAGATTTTGGTTGTTGCCGCGAGAAGTGAAAATTATTCTCTTATAAGCTTTATTGTACTGAGGTTATTGTTTAACAGAGGGTCACCTTTTAGAGGTTGGAGTGTATATTAAAGAGATAAAGCTTTAAGTACGAAGTATATTTTTAAAAGGAAAGTTTATTCTCAATATACATGTACTTTGAACAACTCTATATAATAATGTTCCTGTTAGAATTCTGTCCTCCTTATCTTGTATAACCCTTGATGTTCTCCCAAAAAGTTCAACTTTCTGTTAATTACTGAATCATTCCATTGTATTTTTTTTTGTAATTGCATGTTCAAAATAAACATTCTTTTTAAAAAATATGACTTTTGCTTGCTCTTTTGTTACCCTCTTGAGAATTAAGTAATCACTCAAAGCCCTTTGATACTTACTTATGCCTGTGTCAACAAAATAAAGACCTTTTTACGACGCTGTCCGTTGCTATGAAAAATAGACCGTTGCTATGATAATAGACCGGAAATCGGAACACCTATGTTATTGAAGCAGACTATAATGATGGTTGTAAAATATTAGCTTTGAAATACCTCGCCTTTACAATGGTAAGTTCCAAATTCAAAGCAGGGCTAGCCCATTATACAGAGTTTCAAATACGGGCCATCTGGGGTCAAAAGTTAGCTGACAGCCAAAATTAAATATGGAAAAAACCTTTTTATTTGCACTGTTTCATGTGCAGATATGAATGTTAGGATATTATTTTAGATTTTAATATTTCATCTGCTCTTCATTCATTGCAATATTTACTAAGAACGTTAATAATCAGGTGAGCGATATATGGGCTATCGTGGCCCTCTTGTTTATTTAAGCCACTAATGATTTTAGAAATTACATGTATTGTTGACTTTGTTTTAGACAGCTGTAATTTTTGCTCATTATTTCAAGGACTGTATGCATAGCAACGACCTTGACGACATTAAAACGAACCACATTGTTACAAATTATTTACGAGTACATGTGCTACCAAGCTATGGTCGATATGTACATGTACATGTATGGGGTTCGTTTACAAAGCAAAACAATGAATAGGAATAATTGACACGGACACGTGAGCGGACAAGCCGACATATATTTATACAGAATCTGATAACTTGATTTTTTTTATTCGTTTTTAGCAAAATAAGCACATATTAAAATTTGGCTACAGCTCTTTCCATCTCACAGCTTTCCAACACATATAGCTGTCATATTAATTTAACCATTACAAGTTAAACACACATGAAAATACATCTTGCACACACATATTCTTCTTGAAATATAAACCATAGGAAATAATTATTGTTTTATTCTCTCTCTAGAGATCCTTCTCGGACCGTGCGAACTCCTCCGTGTGTCTGTTCATATGCACAATTTCCCATTTCTTCATCCAAGGGCCTAAAACTCTGGTATCGAAATCCGGGTCAGTTTGCGGAACTGATTTAGCCTATAATTTAAAGAAGAAGGAATACAAAATCTAAACAGTTATTCTTACGTGTAATTAAACGACATAAATTATAAGTATAAAATTGCTACTAGTAAAAGTTTAAATAAATGTTCTTTTTGTTTTTTTTTTTCGAATTTAGTTTTATCTCCAGTACAATCAAGCTCGGTCCCTGAAGACTCGAGATACCGAGAGTCAACTGTATTTTTATCTAAGGTTATATCCACAAAGAAAAATTACGTCATTCCTTTCAACGATTAATATGTATTTTCCTATCATTTCATGCCTTTCTCATAGAACATTGAATATGACGCAAAAATATGATTTTATCCTGTCACTTGTATCAATTTCGGCCCGATAACAAGGTGCCGTATATTTTTACTGATCTACGGCACTTGATCACGTGGTATGCATGTTTGCCGGACTACTTTTCAAGAAAAAATATAAAAACTGTCGTTGAATCTTCTGTGTGTAGAATAACGAATTTGGAAACTTTGATAAAACTTTGTTTGTTTATTTTATTTCACTCTATAATTTTTCAAGCGAAATAAAAATTATTAAAAGTGAAATAAACGTAAAACTTAACTCGTTTGCGACATTAAAATAGCGTAATTGATTTGATTGTTTTGCACGTGCTGTTTGGCGCTACATTGTGACGTCACGTAAACAATACTTTAAACTTCTGTACAGCGTTAACGACTGAATAAAAGATATTGGTGTTCGAATTCATTTTCTTAGTAAGACCATTTTCTTTCATTCTAGATAGTTTTCACAACAAAATTCGACAAAAAATTGTTGTTTTTTTATCACATTTTTCAAACAAAATGGCGCCCTCAATGTGAAAATACACAGGGAGATAATAAGAACGGCGAGTGCATTGTTGTAGAATAATGCACGTTTCGGGCCTTCTTTGTTTATATAGAAACATTTCCGATAGTGTGATTAAAGCTAGTTTGCCTAATAAAATTCTTTAAAAAAACGGTGACAGGATAAATAGAATAATAGATTGGTGCCGTGGATGGAGAAAGTTTATCTGGCTCTGCTCCGGAATTTATTGGGTTCGCCTTCGGCTCACCGAATAAATTCCTCCGCCTCGCCAGATAAACTTTCTCCATCCGCGGCACCAACCTATTATTCTCTATAGTTCGCATTTTAACTCTTAATCCGAATTTATAATGGTCCTAATAACATAATTGTCTATTTTTTTATTCAAAAAATGTATGTGACTTGACCATTTCTTCCTCCTTTAGCATGTTGTCCTGTGCCTCGTGTCTATTTATAGAATCGAAACTGTCCCAGTCTATTTTTAAGTCCGGGTCCGTAGATGATCTCATAACAACAGCGTCTTTAAGCCCGTAGAAACCAGCCGGGTCTGAAGACCGCTGCCATCTCAAGTCAACACTCCAGCGCACGTGATCGGACAGATTATCAAGGCTGTGGAATAGTGAGTCTCTTTTTTTGAAACATTTATTTAATTTTTTATATATTTTTTAATTGATAACACACTATGACACACTATGTCTCAGAAATCCATATTTATTAAATTCTTTAGAAAGGCCAAACATGCGTTGAATAATGTTTTAATAGTGGATTTATATTATGTTAGATGTTTAACAGCTGAAGAAAGTTGCCAATAAAACAAAAGAAGCAAAGATAGTTTATAAAAAAGATAAATGAGTATTTTTGGGAAATTTCAAAAGTTTTGTGAAATAAAAACGACAGCATTTGAGGCATAATGGGCCTTTAATTAAAGTTTATCTCAGACATTTAACAATAAATGGGAGGTAAATCAATGCTGAAGAGAGTTTTTTTTTAGAAGGCTGAGTTCTTCCCCTTGATAATGTGATGTTCGGTTCTGTTTCAGCATGGTTAGGTCCTTTCTTACGTTGTATTTGAACATGATAGAATAGAACCCTAACGTTAGATCAATTAAAGTAAGTTAACTCCTACCAGCAAGACGACATACCATTTAGTTTTAACCAGAATTATAATAATATTAATAATAATAAAGCAGTTTCCGTTGTTTCATTTTCTACTTTAAATCTGACTACAATTTTTTCAAGTTTGATTTAACTGAAATATTTTGGCACTTCTGGAGGCATGAAACTTCAACTTAAATTGTTTGCCTACCTGCGATGTGGTATCACGTTGTTAAATAAAACCATACTGCCGTATTTTATTGGTAACGTTTTCAACTGTTTTTCTATGTCGATTCCTAAAAGTATGTAAATAAAATAGGTTAAGAGTTTGCTCATCTTATTTATCAATTCCAACCTGAATACGTAAGTTTGCCTTACTAAACCATTTATTCGAATTTGTTTAAAATTGTACATGTCGCTGTCAACAAGCATAATTGCTTCGAATCTTCTTATTTATAATCAAGTACATCGGCTTGGTCGGGAAAAAACATAGCATATTTGTTTTCTGCACACAACACAATTCAAGTTGAAAATTACTATGATTTATTGAAAATAATATTTTCAGCAAGAAAAATTACTCGGTTAAATCTATATAGTTCGCTATTTTTAGCATTAAGAAAAAAAAACAAACGCAGTATCATACGTCTGCTTGTTACCTAATGTGTTTTTCATTTCTTCGTCATCAAGCATTGTATACCAGGTGCCTCCCCAGCAACACTGATGCCTAGCAACCAATCCTTTCTCGTGACCATTCTCAATCATCTGAAGTAATACGAAATGAGGGGCATAAGAGATTTATAGTCGAAAAACCAATAGGTAAGTACTTAGAGCTACTTGTATTATGAAATTACATTACAAGTAATTAATGTTTAGGCATTGATTTCTTGAGGTAAGAATATTCTCTAACTTTGCAACAGACTTTTAGACACAAATATCAAAAAGACTGTTCCTTTATATTTGCAATAAAATCTAACCAGAGCTTCAATGTCTTTTCTTTATACCATTAAAAGTTAAAACCATAAAAGTTATTTTACTTTGTTGTCTTATAAGAAAACAACAAAGAGCGAAAACATAGTTTTTGGTGAGTCTGTTATTTTGTATCAACAAATTGAAGCATATGTATTTATATCACCAAAAGTATTGACTGACAGCAACTTGAAGTTATGGTGCCAATCTGTACAAGTGCCTATTGGCACTCTGGCTCCCATACAGTTTGAGAGACAGCAGGGAAGGGAAAGTTAGCAATCCAGCTGTCCTCGCAATTGCGGGTCAATTTAGAGGTTTGGTTTTGGATTTGTAATGGGGATATATCAGCTTGCAGTGTGGATGTGGGTATAGTGAAAATTGTCATTCAGCGAGGATTTTACCATTTGTGCTCGCGGGGCAGTTTTTTCTTTAACCAGCTGTTTGATTATCAAAAAGACGAAGACCCCACGGCCCAACTATTTTCCAGAATTTGGGGTTTGGAAAACGACCTACAGTAAAAAGGGATTACGATAGAATATCATACATGCAACTGATAAGCAATTAATAACATGCCAATTCTAATACTATTGCGACAACACAAGCGACGTAGACAACAATGACAAACAAATATCACCATAAAATTCAACTTGGAATATGTAGAGGAAACTAACGTAACTGGGGAGTAAAATACAAGAACAACTTGCCTGTAAACACCCATTGTTCTCGTCAGTATCGAGGAAAGGAATCCACGCGGTAGGAACTAGCATATTATAGGAGCTATTGTCCGTATAGGAGCAATCTAAAATATACAAAATTATATCCTTAGAACAAATAATATTAGAGGAGCTAGTGTCCGTATAACCTAAAATATATAAAATTATATTCTTAGAACAAATAATGTTAGAAGAGCCTGTCGGTATAGGAGAAATCTAAAATAAATGAAATTATGCCCTTAGAACAAATACTATGAAAGGAGCTATTGTCCGTATACTTAGAAGCAATCTAAAATATATGAATAATTACATAAGCAATAACAGGTATATAAAAAAAATTATTCTTTAAAGAAAAAGACATGCACCTAACAATTGTGCAAGTGGGGATCTTTGGGAACACTAACGAGATTAAATGCGGGGTATTTAACAGTTGTGTCATTTGGAAAAATGCCTTTATTTGGACAATATATAACGCCTATTTTATGCAAATGTAACTCCGGCTGACTTTTAAGTAAGATTATTTCAACAGAACTTTGAAAAAATACGCCAATATTTGCACGTAGGAGAACTCGACACTGCATTTTCTAGCATTATAGTATAACTTCATTTGGCATGTTCATATAAATGTCACTAAAAATTAGACCTTATAACACTCGTTATATAACCCAAATACGGCTTTATTACCTTGATGCCATGGAACCGTTGTTGCCTCATTTTTCGGCGTTTTTGTTCTGAGGTTCCAGACGGGATTTCCCGCGATATCAGGACCAATCAACTGTTCAACAAGGTTTAATAGTCGCTCGTTAGACCATAAATCCTTAAGTGCCTGCGTGTATGAAAGAGAAGAAAGGATACATTTTTACAATATTTTAGCTGTATAGACATATACTTTTAAGTTTAATAATGATATATTTGCACTTTTTGGATTGGTGTCAGTTGGAAATGTTTAAGTAGACTATGTACACACTTATACAGACGTACACAAGCCTAAAAGTTCAAAAAGTGCTAAACTAAAAATCAGTTTTGTAGTACGTTATGTCTAATTTTTTAAATTAAATCAATTTATACGATTTATCTGTCCACGAAAATGCATTTATGTTTTGAGCGCATATTTTAAAAAAACCCAAGCCGATGCCACCTATAAATAACCAAATTATCATGTCGTTGCGTACAATCAAATCAAGCTCTAAATTGTAGGTTGCTACTTTAAATGAACTGTAGCAACAGAAAACATAGCTAGTCCATAACTACGGTGTCCTTATCGTGTCATTTATAATGATAATAAAGTGTGACCGCGGCAATCAACACTGACAATGCGACCTTGCGAAATGACATTGCGACAATGCCATAAACGCTTGACAATGCAAATTTAAAGCGACTCTCTACATTGCAAAGTAACGTTTGAATAATATCGCACTTTCTATTAGCTCTGTCAGAACGTTAGCAGCGGAATCGCAGATTGCAATATAGAAGCTTAACTCCAAGTATCTAGGTATAATCAACGTCTATGACAGACAAGACAACACTCATAGTAGAGTACGTCCAGAGAGAAATCCAGATCTATCTTGTTGCATTTTCCTGACGACATGGCATAATAACGTGATTGAAGACAGTGAAGAGGAAATTTGAAACTACGTTTAATTAACAGATAATATTAGTATCAGCGGAGTTTAAAGGCTGTTTAAAACCGGTTGGAGTGCTGATGCGTAGAAATTGACCATAAAAGCCGTAGGTCTGAGTCTAATGTTTTCGCATCAAAAGGACAAAACTTCTTTATGGGTTCTATAGATAACCTTGGAAAAAATCCTTAGAATTTTGCAATCCATCATATATTAAAAATAAATTTATTCTTTTAGGGGGAGAAAGCGTTTACCGACTATAACTCCTTTCAGTTATATATTCTATCTTTTTATCCCACTTTCATGTGATTTGTCTATTTAAAGTTACCTTGACAGTGATGCTGCCATCCGATATGTAATTTGTACAATGATAGTCAAAACTCATAACACCCCTAGTCGAAACTCAAAAGTGGCCTTCCAAGGCTTATATACTCGAGCCTTTCTAAGTTTCTATCTTATTGCTGCGATGATATTTCGCATTCTCGTGTAGCTACGGGCGACATTATAAATGACACGATAAGGACACCGTACATAATATATTTCAGCAGAGAAATATAATCCAATGACTGCTGTAAAACGCGGAAGTAAGTTCGCGTCAGGCGATATCCTAACCGATTTTCCATACCCCCATGCGCCGCCACCACATATTGCACGACTTTCTTGTGCTCTGTTCAATCATATATTAAAAATCCTTACCTTTGGGACCTTGCCCATCTGTTTAAAGCATAGAATGTTTGCACCCGGGAAGTCTTCCTCTAGCTTACATAGTCTATCTCGGTAACCATGATCTTTGTATAAATCTGAAATATGTAACAGGTTTTAAAGTTTTTTTTTGTGTTCGTGTATGTATTAAATAATAATAGGACCAAACGTTGTCGCACGGAGAAGCCATTCGCTTTGACCATCTTATCATAGACGATCTGTGTCTAATACATCCAGGAAAGCGGTATTTAATTGTGTAAGATAAAAAATAAAAACTGCTACAATGTAAATCTACTTGTAGCTCGTCGCAGCAATGGTAATTTACTTTCATAATCTGAAGGCTTCCTCCTGCAGCTACAAGTCTGAATAAGCCATCCGGTATAAAAAAGTGCATAATTAAGTCACTTAAAACTAAACTTAATTAAAAAAAGCAGATAATAGAGATTTACTTTGAAATAGCTTTATAAGTATGTTAATACAAGTTTTGAAACTTGATATTTGATATTCTAATCAAATGTAAGTATGACCTGACATCTAAATTTTGAAATATTGTTATAACTTAGTTACCTTTAACTTTGCCAGCCTTATAAAGTTTGTTTGCGAGTATGTCCACATACTGGTTTATGGCTTCTTTCACCGGCTCTAGGTCTGAGGCAGTGAAGTAATCTTTTACCACCAAATATCCCTGTAATTAATATTATTCATTCCAAAGTTTGATACAGTTTACAAAAATCTTTGGTGGACCACAAAGGTTCAAGCGTCTGCTTGCGCACATCACGGATTTATATTACGCGGAATTATATCAATCCGTGCGCACATATACTTTCCATACCTATTTAAGACAAGATCACCGCAAAGGCGGGGCAATAATTATAGTCCCGAATGAAATTTGTTTGCGTAATCAAAATTGACCTTTTCAATTAAGGAAGAGACCCATTCATGAAACTCGTCCAATTTCTTATATCTAAATTATCCATATGAAACTAATTAAGTGATCCCGAGGGAAGGAGTAATTTCATATTCATAAAACGTTTGTAGAGGTCCTTTAGACAGTGCTGCATGCCAAATATCTAAGCTCTTGGCATTCTCGTTCTCAACCTAAATATTAGATGTGTTTCCTTATACATAAGTCTACATAAAGCAAGTGATCCACAGCGTGTGACACGTTACTGTCATTCCATGAAAAGTGGCGTAAGGTCCTCAAGTACAAGAGAATGCGTTAAGATCAGTTTTCACAAGATCGATATTATAACGTTGATAATCCCTTAAGTTTTAAGTTTATCCTTCATAGTAAAATACTCATTGTTTGTAAAACTATTAAGATATATTTCCAATATCTATGTTAATTTAGAACCATGATTCATTTGTTTTCTATTGAAAAAATGTAGTCATTTTGATATTGATCGTACACGTAGTTTTTTATGTCCCCGTTGTCCCCGTCGTGTTATTGGTGATGAATTTCACTTTTTTTGAAAATTATTTCAGAGATACCAGACTTAAATCACTTCACCCTACTTTTTGTTACTCACCCAAACATTTTCTAACTTGACAGATTAATATGTAGTACAGATAAACCCAGATACACTATGTCCAAAGTTAGAAAATATTGATAATGGCTACACGTACACAGTCTCATTACAATGTTTTGACTTCACACAAAGTAACATGTTATGTATAAAATTCTACACAAACACTGTAGGTGATCACAATATGACTATATTATGTTATTAAAAGACTAGCAGTTTTTTTTTGTAAGAAAAAATAAACAACTTTACTTAACCGTTAATAGGGAATAAAGCTTCCTAAACATATATAGGAGTAGTTTATTCATTGTTTTGTTCAAATTAGACATATTCAGTAAAACTTTCATAAATTTCAGTGATTGAAATATTTTATTCAAGTATGAGCATAGTATTCAATTATTTTGTAAAAGCATTATCTTAGAGTTAATATAATATATCTTAAAATTTATATAATAGTTCTCATTCTCCACTGCTGAATGTTGTGCTAGCTTCACACTCCAGCTCGACATTGCCAAATGAGACAAAAACGAATGTCGAGCTGAATGTTGTGCTGAATGTCTTCTAACCAGCTTCACATCCGGTCATGACATTCATAAATCGAATGTCGAACTGAATGTTTAATGTCGATCTTTGTGCCCACTTCATTGATTTGCATTCTAGACCTCTTTTTCGGACATATTTAATATTATTAATATTTATCCATACGAAAGTCTTGTATTCAAGACGATTTATAGTGACCTCTTTAAATAGCTAGAGATGCGACTAACATTTTGTGGTGAATGTGCACTTTTTAATAGAATATTACTTAAGTGAACAATTTACCTTTGTAAAATAATTCCTGATTTCATCCTCTGGAAGCTGACCGGGTTTTAGTACCTTTGGTTGCTTTGGCATAGCCCGAATATCAAACTTTTCAGGGAAACGTTCCCCAGTAAATCCCGAGTAACTTTTAATATCGGCCATGGTGTTTTCCTATGAACAATAATTGTTATCGAAATAATCTTTATCAATCTGTATACTTACTATCGACCTATCTGACACCCTTTTGTGACAAGTTAAGATTAAATACAAGTACAAATACAATGGTTGGTATAAATTGTAAGATTAAAACCCATCAGCATTTACCTCATTTTGCAAGTAAATATGGTTTAGAATAAGAGGTGTTCGGATAGACGTACAATTTGGAGTGAAATGCACTTCGCTTAAGCCATAGATGTACACGCCCTATTACATTACGCAGTTGTAAAAATGGGTGGTATACAATTACCAAGATAGATAATATTGCACTGACTAGGTCATGCATTTCAATGATTGTCATTTGTTTATCTTATCGAATTGGTCTTTAGCAACTTTAGGCTTTTAGGCTGCCCTCTACAGGCTGCCAACTTAAGGATAATCTTTAATTGAAGGTCTTCAATACCATAAAAAAAATTGTTTGATATTATTTGATATCATAGATGATAACAAACCACGAACGAATTACATAAGTGGACGTCGTCGGCAAGTAGAAGATACACGATCCGATATGACATGTCTATAATTAGCAAAAAGCAACTTTTCTAGATTCATCATATACAAGTATATGTTCATACTTAATCTGTTTAGAACTATCTCAAAAATTTATTTGTCAAAAATATTTCATAAGAATAATTTGGATAACATTTCTTTTGTTAATAGAATTCTATGGAATACTTATGAAAAATGTGCCCGTTGTAGACCAATCAACTTTAAACCATAAGTAAAAGAAAGAGCATCGAAACACGAGGAGATCTGATTTGTACGAGGAGGCGTAGCCCCCGAGTATAAATCAGATTGCCGAGTGTTTTGATGTTCTTTCTCTTTTGTATCATAGTCAAAAATAAAAACACGTTCCCTAATGTCACAATATGAAACCACAGAAAAAAGTTACCAATGAACGAGCATCTTTCCATCGCTATCCTTTTCTCTGTCGTCACAATATGTAAACCCCAGACAAAATGAACCAATCAATGGGCTTGCCCTACCGTGCGGGTAACTTTTACCTGCACTCAAGTTAACGCACTGTGCATGTAAATGTATACGATTTAACTCTGACACATTTTCAACAGAAAGGTCCCCAAACTATGATACAACACTATTATACTGATCTCAGTTTTTATTTTTGTCCTTCAGGTTATATAAATATCTTTACCTAGTTAAACTGTAACTGTAACCCTTAGGTCACATAAAAGTTTTTAGAGTTAAATTCGTGCACTTGTATGGCGGAAGTTAACTGACTCCTTTTTGTATCTGTTGCACACACATTTTGTATTTTTCTTATTTTTTTTTTGTATATTGAATTTGTTTTCTTATTAAATTAATTTATTGTATATTTCCTTTAGAAAAAAAAATGCGCATGCAGGAAGAGATTGATGATCGGTTAAATCTCTACGTAAAATAGAAATATAGAGCATTTTATTCTGTTTACGGGAAACATCTTTGTGTGTAAGATAACAGAGACAATCTATGTTACAATTATTTCGAGAATCAACCATACTAATATAGGCGCAAAATAATTTAACTGTTTATAAAGTTTATTGAAATATTTCATAACATACGCTTTAAATATACACGCATTATACAAATTGTAACTGATAAAGTAATGTACACTGACATAATAAGCGATATGTTGAATGAGATAAATTTACCGTGCATGCAACATGTTTAACTGCGCATTTTCACGAATAATGGACAGAAAAACTTATAGGAATGTGATATTTGTCACAATCATTTTATTTCATATGAAGTCACCGACCATGAAACTTCCGCTTTACCTTTTGTTGGATCATGTGCAATGAAATTGTAATGTGAAACAAATTGAACATAAATATTGTTAAAAAGACATTTTTGTATGTCATTTGCTATGATTCGGTTTTATAAGAAAATTTGAAAGTTTAGATAGTGAGACAGTTATACTAATGGATGCATCTCTTACATTAAGTGGTATTGTACTGACTTTGATAACATTACTTGTGTTGTCATGGTGGACAAAATGGTTCAGTAAAAAACGGTATCCACCTGGACCATGGGGCTTCCCTATACTAGGACACCTGCCTTTATTAGGAGAAAAACCGGAGTTAAAGTATTTGCAGTGGCGGAGAAAGTACGGAGATATTTTTCGTATACGCTTTGGTAGTTGGGAAACAATAATTGTTAATGGACATGAAGCTATTAAAGATGCCGCGGAACGAAAGGACGATGCCTTTTCCGGGAGACCCGAATTCGTTTCACAAATTGCTATCAAAGAGCAATTCGATGGTTTAGAAGCTATTAGTTTTTGTAACTTTTCACCGACGTATCTTCAAGTCAGAAAACGGACAACAACGGCCATACGAACATATATCAATAAGTGCGATTATCCTCCAAATGAACTGTTTCGGGAAGAAGCTGAAAAATTAACAGAAAAACTATTGAGATATCCATGTGATGAGCCCGTATCTTTAGATTTAGATATTCAGTTGGCTGTTATAGGTACGTTGTATCAGATGCTTTACGGCAGAGGAAAAGAAGATGAAATAAAACCACACTTGAACTTAATCATTGAATCATCGGACACGTTTACAAAATTTGTCGAGTCTGGAAATTTAGTTGATGTTATTCCTTGGTTAAGGCATGTGAAACAAATGGAGGTGGATCAATTCAAAAAAGCGATAACAGCAACTTATGGCATCACAAAATCGAAGATTTCTGAACATAGAACTTCATACCAGAATGGCCAAACAAGGGATATTTTAGATGTCTTATGTGAGCTATCAGAGGATTTACCCGATCATGACAGCAACGGTAAAACATCAGCCACACTTTTACAATTTCAAATTTCGACATTGCAAGGTGCCGGGTTTGAAACAACAAGTCGCCTGTTACTGTTCATCATCTTATATCTGACTAAATATCCAGACGTACAGGAGCGTGCACAGAGAGAGATTGATCAAGAATTAGGAAGTAACAGGAATATTTCTGAAAAAGATCAGGCGAGCCTTCCGTACGTAATGGCAACTATCCTTGAAGTTATGAGAAAAGCATCAATAACTCCATTCGCTCTACCTCATTTTACACTGCATGACACAAAACTGCGAGAGTATGACATCGACAAAGGCACAGTTGTCTTTTTTAACTATCATTCAGTAGCAAACGAAGAGTCATATTGGGGTGATCCGGAAATCTTTAGACCTGAAAGACTTCTTGATGATTCAGGTAAACTGGACAGGGAAAAAGCCTCGTATATCCTTCTATCCACATTTGGCACGGGACGGCGTCAATGTCTCGGTGAGGCGTTAGCAAAAATGAACATTTTCATTGTAATTTCAACTTTGCTACAGCGCTGTTCATTTCAGAAACCTGACGGATGTGACCTTGATCTTGAACCCATTAGAGGTCTTATTCTGTCGCCAAAACCATTCAAAGTCATTGTGAAAAGAAGATTCTAGACGAAACTTCTATTCCTGTGATGTTAATAAATCTTTAAACTAATGAAGACAATAAGATGGTGTATTAACAAATTTGGACAGAAAGGGAACAGATAAATATATCATCGATATTAAGTTTGACTGATCCTAAAAAAATTGGACCTTGTCAATGGAGTATGATGATTATTTCATAATACTACTTTAAGCGGCCTTCGTCTTTCATTTACTTTTGGAAAAAACAGTTCTGTGTTGTTTCAAACTAAGTAATTAAGTAATTTTATCTTGGAAAAGTGCATCACATCACTGTAAAGCCTTCTTTATCGTACCGAGAGCTTTTTATAACGCGTCTGTGACGTTCGTTTCTAACAATAAATTGTCAAATACAAAGAGCGGACCGGTAGAGTAGGGGTATCAAGGGGATTTTCTTATTGTTTATGTACTTAATTTTCATATATGAAAGGTTTTATCTAAACAATAACATATTTAATCAGACTGAGACCGCTTTCGCCTTTGAACGTTTATATTCACTATAATTATAACTGAGCATATTTGCCGCTTATAATTAACTTAGTATATCATTACTGCATTTTCTTCACAAAACATTTTTTGAGAGCCTTCAGTTGGTCAGTTAGAATCAGTAAAGGGATTGACTATATTTTCACGAAGAATATATTATCAATATTTTCATTTACAATATCTCATCAATATTACATCTATGAACCTGTTCAAGAAGGGTTAATTAATGATTCAACATCTTGAATGCTTGATTCTGATGACATATATCTTTCATTATATTACATTACATCATGTTATTTTAAAGTTCTATTTATCACCAAGTCTACATCTATGTTTGTTCATAAAGATTTCAATTTTTAATGTTTGTCAAATCATTCTTTTTTTTTTTTGGTAATATGTTTCATCATTAATAAGCAGCATCTCGCTCTTTTAACAGTACGCCATATATCGTCATCTACTGTAGATATTACTATAGGGCCAACCTCAATCAAGAGATCTGAAACATGCTTTAATGACCATATCGTTATAAGTTTCATGACACTACTAATTTCTGAATCTATTTACTTTGTTCGTACATAATCCTGGTCTTATGTCACATTTTGAGAATGAACATTCTAAAGTTTTGAATAAGTTGCCTGTTTAAAAAAGAGTGGAACTGTAATGTCGTTAGTTTAATAAAAACTTCGGTGATGCAGCTGAATATATAGGTAAAAAACTATATTCATTTATATGAGACAAGATCAAGTAAAAGTTTATTCTATATTGTTTCCAAAGTGTAAAATGTAATGGCGCAAAATCAGTTGTATATCATGGCTGTTATAAAACTTTTTACTGTCAAAGTTGTCAGTCAAAAGTCATTTTGTAAATATGTTATTATCTTATGTTTCAACTTTAAACATACGTTTGTATAGTTTTTATGAACACTATTGGCTGACATAATTTTGGACTGTGATATTTTATTTCACACACCAATGACAATATCTTCAGTGCCTTAAGGCAACAATGGATGTAAGTGATTTAGTTCTTTATTTGTTTTATCTTAAGTCATATGTGATGGGTCTGGTTTCATTTCTCATATATTTCTTTTGAGTGTTTTATTACTGGTTTATCATGTTTAAGATATGTACTAAAACGTTACTATGATGCACTACTTTAACGGGATAGCATTTAATCAGAAGGTAAGTTTACGCCGAATCAATTAATTAAATTTACACAAAAAATTAGATAAATTAACAACCGGAATAATTGAATTGGTCAAAACGTGATTACAACCTCTACACATCATAAAGACACAATATCTGTGCTATACTCATAATATTTAAATAAATATTAAGCAGCAGAAATAATGGTGTGTTTTCACTCTTTGTCATTGGCGTTGTGTACAAACTGTAATGTAGCCCATTATTCAAACATTTAAAAAAGTAGCTGTTTTGTCTGTTAAATTTGGTTTTACGTCACACCGACATAGTATAGATCATATGGCGGCTTTCCATCTTAATTCGTGGAGGAAAACCTCAGGTGCCCTTCCGTGCACCATTTCAGTCACGAACGGGTACCTGACTAAACCACCGACGTTCAGTATGCTAGCTGGATAGCTTCTGCACATGAAATAATCCAAAGTCCCTGTCGGGATTCGAACCCACAGCGGTGAGGGGCAAGGGACCGTTCCGATTATTTCCGCCTATTGCGCAATCCCTAGTGATTGTTGCTATGCCTCACAAGCCGGCATCCAAAATGGCGGCCGTACCTGTTTCATCAACAGCAACCGACTAGCTAGAAGATGTACCCGATAATATATCTATTAGTTTTCTACCTAATCACAGAAGTCTTATGGAAAGGATTATAAAAAGAGGTTTAAATTACTATCTACAAGGCTATGTCCATCAAATCAGGGTTCATATTGACGATAAACCCAAGGTAAAGGTTGTTGCTCGGTGTTGGAGATCTATGAGGAAAAACGAAAAGCCGCACACTCTGCACATTGAGATTCTTAAAGATACTATAACAAAGTCATACTGCTCTTGTAAGGTTGGGTAAGTAATCAAGTACGTAAAATTGTCGGTCAAAAGCTATACATTAACATAGCTTATGTTTTGTAAAATGTTATATATGTATACCGACAATAAATAAATTTTGATTTGATTTGATTTGATTTGTCAACAACTTAAGTTGGCTTTCTTTGGGGATTCTGTATTTCTCTATTTTAGAATAAAAAATGAATTGCACCCCTCCCACTTTCAAAAAAAAATAAAATAAAATAAAATAAAATAGATAAATAAAAAATATAAAAAAAATGTATAGACTATACACCATTATGTAGTCCTTTTTATTAAATAACTATGTCGGATTTTTATTAATTCCCTTCAATGCAGAAAAAGAAATATATTTAACCATCCTTGAATAGGCCTAATTGTACTGAGTCTGATGTAGTCTTGTAGAAACATTTTCGTGCTTTTGTTAAAACGATTTACTGTATAGACAGATAAAAGAGTCATGGTGAAATTTTTCTGTCAACTTAATCAAAAAAGATCTTATGATAACAAAAATGATCATCATCATCATCCTCATGATTTATCATCATCATTGTTGAATCACTGTTTGATACAATAATAATGTGCAGTCTTGTATATTTCAGATTAACAGGCCACTGTTCCCACATTATTGGTCTAGTGAAAACCCTTCAAGGACTGAAACTACACAACATCAGTAATGTACCTGACCAGTTGAGTTGTACAAGTGTGCCCCAGCAATGGCATGTTCCAAGAGGAGAGAAGTTAGAGCCTGTCCCACTTAACCATGTTGTGGTGCCCCAAGCTTGTGAGACAAGGAAGAGAAAACCAGTTTTTTGCCAAGTTGACACTCAGTACAAGTAAGATTTTAAACAAAGTAAAAAGTAACTACAAATATGTTTTTAAAATTTCCTTCTTTATTTATCTTACATAACTATAACAGAAACCAACCATTTAGGCGTTTTACTTATATAAATTTTAACAATAATGTCAGATACTTGTACATTTTACATGTATAAAATTTGTTAAAATGTTTTAATTTATGAAATCTTTCACATAAATTACAGGCTTCCAAAGGTTACCAGCAATGATATAGAGCAGTTAAAAGGGGCCAAAAGGCACACCTCTTGAATACCTTCTCTCATCAAAGAGGCCATTAGTTACAACAGATCTTGGTCAAGTTCAGCTTGGTTCATTTCTGTCATATCAGGTAATAATATTTGTAGATACAATATTTTAACATCTGTGTAATATACACAAGGTTTATTGAATTGCTCATTCTTAGGTAAAATGTTTTAATCACAGAAATTCATTGAAATCTATGATATTCTTACTGAATATGTAGAATTTGGATAAAAGATTGAATAAACTATGTATAGGAAGCTGCGTATCCTTTAAACAGGTCAAGTAAAGTTGTTCTTTTCTTAAAAAAAATGCCAGGTTTTGTAATGACACTATACATGTATATTCATATTGTGACCACCTATAGTATGTAGAATTTTAAACATAACATATCTACTTTGTGTGAAGTCAATACATGTTTATTTTATATTTACTATGAACTAATTATCAATATTTTCTAATATCAAATTTGAGCATAGTATATCTTTAATACAAATTCATCCAAAATCAATCAAGTAATAACACAACTACTAATTTTGCAGTAGTATGTTAGTACATTTGTTAAACAAATGTTATTGCAATTCAGTCATTTGTCTTTTACAAATATTCTCTGATGTAATGTAAGTATTGCACAAACAGACCAGATCTTATTAGCTTGTTTAAATAATGATGTAGGAATTTTATGAGACAACAATTTATATGTCTTCACTTTAGCTATTACTCTTTCAACATGAACTCGGTGTTTGGCAATTTTTTTGAGTTAAATAAGTATCAAATGAAGACATCTGTGATGAACAAGAAGAAAATGGGGGAATGTTTAACACAAGGCCAAGTTTATTAAGTTCCTTTTGTATTGTAAACCCCTTATCAGCCATTATACCATCAACTGGATTAATGTAACCATGGTTTAACAAATCTTTCAATATGGCATAAAATCCACTTTCTTCACAGATCATTTTATCTGATATTGAACCAGTAAAAAGCTCAGAAATAAAAATTACAGATCCACTTGGGTCACACCCAATTAAAGCTTTAAGAGTAGTAGATGATTTGTAATCACTGTACATTTGACTTTGAAGAGCTAATGCATTTGGTACTTGAGTTTTGAATTCTGTTCCATCTATCATAATTAAGGTTGTAGGACAATCTTTTCTAAATTCTGCTGGCATTCTAGATATAATATCATCCCTTGGGGGCCACAGTGAAATCTGGCCAAATTTAAAATATAAAATATCTAAGAGTTTGTTAAATACAATGCCTGTTGACTGCAAAGATAAACTAAATCTCATTGCCAAATCTTTCAGTCCAAAATCATGTCTCAATCTGCACAGTACAAGAAGAAGTGCATTTTCATTTGATAGTAGCTTAGTGTCTTTTCTACCATATTTTACAGTTTCTTGTGGATTTGGAAACAAAAAAGAAAACAAAAAGAAAAAGTTGACATAAGTTATTCCAGTGTAATATTTAAACAAAGTTTTCATATCCTTTTCCCTATTTCTAATTCCTTCTGCAGAAAATGTTTGTTTCTTTTTCATATCTCTTTCCAAATGTTGTAATTTTGATTTCAGTCTATTAATTTCTTTGTCTTTCTCCAATAATTGAATCTTTAGCTGCAGGTTTTCCTCATGTAAATGAACATCTTGATTCTCTGAAATAATATAACTGCATTTTAATTTCAGACAAGAAATTTGAAGTCACTGATTCCTGTAACAACAAATGGCTGTGGTAACCTCTGTGTCACAAACTCATCACCAATTAGACTTCCTGAAAAGTTTCAGCACTTGATAAGTCATTATACAATTACAGACCCACAGACATTAGAGCAATGTACAAGAAACCAGGCAATGTCTGAAAAATGGCATCAAGCTAGACAAAACAGGCTTACAGCATCAAACTTTGGTGAAATCATGTTAAGGAAATCTCCCCCTAATGAAAAATTAATGTCACGTTTATTTTCTACGGGTAAAGATATTCATGCCCCATCTATATCTTATTGGAAAAGAAATGAGAGCAAAGCCAAGTCTAAATATCTAGCTCAGTTTCCAGGAAGACACATTCATGAATGTGGTTTTGTTGTAAATAATGAGTTTCCATTTTTGGGTGCAACCCCAGATGGAAAACTGAGTGATAATGGAAAAGTAGGGATTATAGAAATAAAATGTCCCTACAGTGCCAGAGACTTGACTGTTGCTGATGCTTGCTGCCAATTAAATAATTTCTTTTTACACACTGATCAGAATGGCAGGGTTGTACTGAAATCAAATCATGCATACTATTCCCAGGTTCAAGGACAGCTCATGATTACAGGTAGTTCATTTTGTGATTTCATTGTATATTGTCCAAATGAGTCTGACTTGTTTGTTCAGCGTGTTGAACCAGATGTTGAATTTATGACAAATATGCTAAATGTATTAGCCAGTTTTTTTTAACAGTATGCTCATCCTTTCTTACATTGCAGTAATGGAAATGTATAGTTTCAAACTATATTTAATTTGTGTATGACATATTACAGGTTATATGGCCATGCATAAGTAACTGTTTGCAATATAACCTTTACTAAGAAGTTTGGGTTATATAAGTTTAAATTAAATTATACTTGGCCATATAAATATGATAATCATGTGCAAGTTACACTTGATTAATGTGTCATGACCAATACCTTTGTCTGTTTGGCAGCCAACTTCACATTGTCCACTAAGTTCATAATCTCTTTGATTTCCATCATTTTGATTTGTTTGTACATTTCTGAAATAAGTAAAGAAGATGCATTAGTATCAGTAATCATGACTGTTTCATAATTTATAAATATTTATATTTGGGCATGGAGTGAAGTTCATCCTATTAGAAACAATTATCACTTTGTTTATTGTAACATACCCTTAATTGTTACAAAAACGCATGTTATAATTTAGTACTGTGTTAATTAGCATAATATTAAGCAAAAAAGCTTCTGTGTAGGCTTAGACAAACATGCATGGACTCTCTTTCAAAATTTCCATGTCAATGTGACAAAATTCTACTGAAGTTACAGTTGTGTACAGTCAGTACAACAAGTTTTTATTTATCTATTGAAATCTACTGATGTAATAAATTTGTTGAATTTTATTTCACTTTTGATTTTACAGATATCATTATGTAAACAAATTCAGATGATTTAAATAAAAAGTGCCATTGTTTAAAGGATTATTATTAATGAATAAATACAAAATTTGAAATTTTAACCCTACTCTTTGTTTTTTTCTTGTTCAACCAAAATGTCAAATGATATAGGTGCTTCCAAGTCCAGCCGCCTGCGCTTGGGTGGTGGTCTGGTAGGAGATGCCAATGATCCATCAGCTGGCAGGGGATCTGGATATTTGTCAGTTGGCCCATTTTCTCCCATGAAGTGCTGTAATTATGAGAATAAGTGATTATTTGTGTTAACAAAGAATAAATACAAATAACAATAATGGAGGTAGGGCTCTATATGACATAGATCTATAAATGAAACAAAAGATCTGTATAGAGTAACCATTTATCCAGCTGAAAGGGTGATAATGTCATAATATAAAATGGCTTTTTAGTATTTATTGCATGTTTTACAAAATAACCAAATATTATTTTACTAATTTGGTTAAAAGATCAGTCCTCTAACAAATTATATTATTTTCATGGTCACTATTTTTTTGTAACATATAAAGTCTACCACCCATGAAGTTAGCCATTTAATGCATGGTGCATCAACATATGCCTTTTTTACTGAATTGATAATGAATTTTCTGACAAGAGTCAAAGAGAAAATGTATTAGATCTATGAAAATATTAAAAAGTTTGGAACAGTTTGTAATTATTTTTAAGGATGGCCAGTTTTGGTCTCAACATTATTCAAGCATAGACTAGTTCATTTAGCTAGCTAGGCTAGTTCATAAGTTGCTTTGAGCTGTCAAAAAACTGACAACAACATGTATCCACAAAGTGGTACACATCAAACAGAAATCAAAAGCAAGCCTGGCTAAGTAAATCATTTCATGTTTAAATCAGCATTTCGTACAGATTCACTTACCGTTGAACACACGACTTTATTTTTGTTAATCCTGTTGACATTTAACTGTTCATGCGGTCGAGCGCATGCCTTTATCCAACGCAAACACTTCTCAAATTGAGTTTTAGGGTTAGGAAATGTTATGAATCTGACCCAAATCATCTTATCAGGATACCTGCAATCTGCATTGCATGTTCCCCAAGCACATCTACGCACCATTTTGAATAAAACCGCGGTATTTACTTTTGATGTAGCAGTTGCCAAGTGAAAGCTTGTGAGCACAAGATGGCGGGTAGCAACAAGCAACACCGCACTGATAACGGATCACTTTCATTGGTTAAAAATATCCGTCGCGGAACGGTTCAGTGGTTTGAAGTCAACGACCTTAACCACTCGGCGACGGATGCACCTTAATTAGTAGCAACATGGTTCTTGGAATACTATATATCATAACAAGACACAGTTGTAAGACATGGAGAAAGTTGTATCTTTGAGGCATCCCCTTTGCAACGAATACTTGACCATAGTATTTGATTAACAGAGACAATCTATGTAACATTATTATAGAATCAACCATACTAATATAGACACAACATAATTTTACTGTTTATAAAGTTTATTAAAATATTTCATAAGATATGGCTTTATACCATTATACAAATTGTAACTGATAACTTATAAAATAATGTACACTGACATATAATAAGCGGTTGGTAGAATAAGATCAATATTTACCATGCATGCAACATAATTAACTGCGCATGGTGAGAAATAAGGAACAGAAAAACTTATAGTAATGTGAAATTTGTCAATCATTTTCATTTTATTTCATATTTAGTCACCGATCATGAAACTCCCGCTTTGATAATTGTTGGATCATGTGCAATGAAATCGTCATGTGAAACAAAATAGAATATCAAATTGAATATAGTTAAAAAGACAACATGTTTGTATGTCATTTGCTATGATTCGGATTTATAAGACAATTTGAAAGTTTAGATAGTGAGACAGTCAAACCAATGGATGCTTTACTTGTATTGAGTGGTATTTTACTTACTTTAATAACATTACTTGTGTTGTCATGGTGGACAAAATGGTTCAGTAAAAAAAGCTATCCATCTGGCCCATTTGGGTTTCCTAAACTGGGGCACCTGCCTTTATTAGGAGAAAAACCGGAGTTAAAGTATTTGCAGTGGCGGGGAAAGTACGGAGATATTTTCCGTATCCGCTTTGGTAGTTGGGATACGATAATTGTAAATGGATATGGAGCCATTAAAGACGCAGCGGAACGGAAAGACGATGCCTTTTCCGGGAGACCCGAATTCGTTTCACAAATTGCTATCAAAGAAGCATTTGATGGTTTAGAAGCTGTAAGTTTTTGCAACTATTCTCCGACGTATCTTCAAGTCAGGAAACGGACAACAACGGCCGTACGAACATATATCAATAAGTGCGATTATCCTCCGAATGAACTATTTCGGGAAGAAGCTGAAAAATTAACAGAAAAACTATTGAGATATGCATGTGATGAGCCCGTATCTTTAGATTTAGATATTCAGTTGGCTGTAATAGGTACGTTGTATCAGATGCTTTACGGCAGAGGAAAAGAAGATGAAATAAAACCACACTTGAACTTAATCATTGAATCATCGGACACGTTTACAAAATTGGTCGAGTCTGGAAATGTAGTTGATGTTATTCCTTGGTTACGACATGTGAAAAAAATGGAGGTAGACCAATTCAAAAAAGCGATAACAGCAACTTATGGCATCACAAAATCGAAGATTTCTGAACATAGAACTTCATACCAGAATGGCCAAACACGAGATATTTTAGATGCCTTATGTGAGCAATCAAAGGATTTACCTGATGATGATAATAACAGTAACATATCAGCCACACTTTTACAGTTTCAAATCACGGCATTGCAAGGTGCCGGGTTCGGAACAACAAATCGCTTGTTACTGTTCATCATCTTATATCTGACTAAATATCCAGACATACAGGAGCGTGCCCAGAGAGAGATTGGTCAAGAATTAGGAAGCAACAGGAATATTTCTGAAAAAGATCAGGCGAGCCTTCCGTACGTAATGGCAACTATCCTTGAAGTTATGAGAAAAGCATCAATAACTCCATTCGCTCTACCCCATTTTACACTGCATGACACAAAACTGCGAGAGTATGACATCGACAAAGGCACAGTTGTCTTTTTTAACTATCATTCAGTAGCAAACGAAGAGTCATATTGGGGTGATCCGGAAATCTTTAGACCCGAAAGACTTCTTGATGATTCTGGTAAGTTGGACAAGAAGAAAGCCTCGCATATCCTTCTATCCA